>NC_089590.1:68411286-68727977 GCF_019320115.1 Miscanthus floridulus | reverse complement strand
GCTACCTAAACTTGCAACATCTCACATTTGGCTTGCCAAATCTATGTAAAATATTTTTGTCCAACTTTTAGTAACTTTTGCTTACCAAAACCTTTGGCATGGCAAATTTTGATAGCAAACCATACACTCCAATAAGTTGAGAAGGAAATTTGGAACAGAGAGGAGATGCCTTAAAGGCACTGTGGTCTTCTAATAAACGCAGCAAAAAAACAGCATTTACATCAGATGTGATTCTCTGTCATTGGGCGGCGTCAGTTGCAACAGCAGCTACAAAATTGGCAGCACGCATAACCAAAACCAGATTCTCAGCTAGACATTCAGGCTTCAGCAGAGACATCATTGCTGTGTCCACTCGAGGCAACCTTCACCTTCTTCTCCTTGCCCTTTTTACTTGATTTCCTGGATTTTCTCTTCTTGCTTGACTTCTCTGGTACAGGTGAAGCAGGCCGAGGCTCTGCAAGTTCACTGTTCTCCACAGATGAACCATTCATTTCATCTTTGATTGTAACCGCATCTACATCTGGATCTACCACGGACATTCGCATCAGTGTATAGTCCAACAGAAATGTGCTTCGGACTAGTCTATCGACTCTGCTGAAATGCCTCTGCGAATACGGAATAAGGCCCTCAAGGAGCTCACTGATGCCCTTGATCTGCAGAGATAAAAGCACAAATCATCTCATGAGAAGAAGCAAAAGTTTGTAAGACCATGAACACATTCTTAATAAATGTTAAAACGCCTTACGAAGAGGGAAAATTTATTACCTCCAGGATATCAGTGGGAGAGAAACTCCTCAATACCTGAAAAAGAACAAACTGTGCAACATGACAGAACTTGGGCTTCGTATTCCATGCACGGACATACTCAAGAAGCACGCGGAGGCCATCCTTTGGAAGACCAAGAAGAGCCTTTTCTATTGGATCCTCTGCATCAGCTCTCCTGCAAACCCAATGATGTATAACATCATGTTAATAATTTAAAGCGGCTGATTTCATTTGAATCAAGAAATAGTACCTGGCAAGCTGTGAGAATAAATCTAGAAGCCTGTGTGGTCTTCTAAGCTCAAATGCAAGTTGTATTGCCTTTGCATAGTCAGAATCTGACACAGCATTTTCCAATTCCTGGCCTCTTAAAACCTCTTCCTCCTGCAGCAAATGACGAATTTGAGTGAGTGTTGCAGATGCCTGACATAGTGACATATGCCTGTATAGATCCCTAAACCCAACAAACAGAGGCAAAGATGAATATATCAAGAATATGGTAAACTCACAGATATATCATATGCCAATGATATACAAGCCCACATCTTTACACAAGGTCTAACGTCAGGTATTTCACAGTTTTTCTTCCAGCAATATATATTACATAAAAGCAAGCACATCTTGTTTGCAATTACTACCTGTCCTGAAAAGAATGCAACTATGGTATGCGCGCCAGTTAAAGTGCTTCACAAGTTCACATTTGACCAAGTTTCTAGTAAATAGTATTCGCATTTAAGGCTTCAAATCAATTTATTATGAAAATACATTTCGTAATTAATCTAATGATATTTATTTGATATTATAAATATTTATACTTTTTTATCTATAATTGGTCAAACTTGGTATACTAAAACATGACACTTTTCCAGAATTGCATCCTTTTGGGGACGGAGGGAGTATATATTATGCTGAAAGTGTAACAGAAGGATTCACTTGCCTTCTTGCGGAAATCTTCCTGCTTATCTTCCATGGTGCAATCATGCCACAGGTTGAGGACAGAATCAGTTCCACCAGTAGCAACCATTTCAGTTTTCATGCCAACAGCCAATGCCCAGACCTGTACAAAAAATAATAGTGAGTTTTGAGTCCCCTCCAGCAATGAGACAGAAAAAAAACTCTACCCTGATGCATGGCAATGATATCATACCTTCCCATCATGCTTATCATAAGTAGCAATGCATTCATTTGTCTTGATTGTCCATAACTTCACTAGACCATCACTTCCTGAATTAAGGAACATCAGAAGAACAGAGTCAACAAGACTCCCTAAAGGCTAAAGATAATAACTTAGATAAAGGGCGTACCCAGTGCAGAGAGCTCCCGCTCTGTGCAGGGTCTGGGGAAGGGTGTCAGTGGCAAGCCTTACCCTCGCCTGTGCAATGCGAGGAGACCGCGACTCGAACCCGGGACCTTCCGGTCACAGGCTTACTCTACCGCTTGCACCAGGCCTTCTAAAGATAATAACTTAGATGAACATCTTATTTTCTATTACCGCAAGAAACAACTTGAGTTCCACGTGAAAGGAAAAAAGCTCGCAGAACACTTGATGTATGACCCTCAAATGTCTTCAAGCATGAGCCATCAGCAACGGACCATATTTTGATTGTTCTATCACCAGAGGATGTCATGACACATTGTTCAACAGGAGAAAACTCAACTGACCAGATTCCTCTTTTGTGTCCCTTAAGGACAATAGAGGACACTAGATTAGGGAGTTTCCATATGCAAGCAGTTCGGTCCTACAAAATAAAGGTGATAATATATAATGAAAACCACATGATGTAAGCTAGATAAAAGGATGTGTCACATCAAAAAGAACTACACCCTCCTTTCCAAATTGTAGGTCATTTTAGCTCCGTCCTAAGCCAAATTTATAAATTCTGACCAAGTTTTTAGAAAAAACTATGTTAGCATATATAATACCAAAAAAGTATCAAGATATATTTTATGGTGGATTTGATGAAACTATTTTAATGTTGTAGATATAGTGATTTTTTCAATAAACATGCTCAAAGTTAGAGAAGTTTGATTTAGGACAAAACCAAGTGACCTATAATTTGGAATGGAGTATCATGCTACCATCTTACCTCAGAACCACTGCAAACAAGGCCATCATTAGGTGAAACTGCCAGAGAATTAATATCTTTATCATGTGCAGCTACAACAGCCTTAGCTTTAAGAGGGGCTTCATCTTCAGCATCACTAAGTGTATCGTCCCAGGTCCATACCTTGATGGTTCGATCGCTAACAAAAAGATAGTCTGATTTCAGAATAACAATTTTGGTGTCACTTCAGGCAAACAAAGATTACATACAAACTGAAGAGCAAACCTGCTGCCACTAACAAAAAAGTTCTTTGTTTTCTTTGAGAAGGCAACAGAACCAACAGCTCCCAGATGGCCTTTGCCAATGCCAATACAGCTTTTTCTTTCAGCATCCCATAACCTCACCTGTGTACAAAAGGTCACACTCAAAAATAGGAAAAGCAGCACAAGAATGCACAAAAGAAACCACAAACAAAAACGTTAGGGTAAGTCAACATAGTTTTCAGTTCCAGACATCACAACTTACAGTATTATCCTTGCTCCCAGTTACAACAAGTGTCTTCCCGGAAGAAGAGACACAGGTGTCAATGCAAACAACTATTTCGGTGTGGCCAGCAAGTACATAAGAACATGACATCGACGCAACATCATAAACACGGACCTGAATATGGAGGTAACAGTTGATAAGTTTCGAGTACATTAGCCAACAAGAACTGTGCAGACATCATTTATGAATAGCTCACCTGCTCCAAGTTGGTAGCTACAGCAAGATATTGTTCCTCCTCCCCAACAAACTTCAAGTCAAGAATCTCATCATTATAACCTATTAGTCGTCTATATAGGGACAGTTCAAAGGTCCCATCATCAGTTCTTTTGGGACAATAGAATAAAAACTGCTGATCAGCAGTAACACATAGTAATCCTTGATCATTTGGCAACATAACAGCAGATGTAAAGCCCCTCCTGGTTTCCTCGTTCTCTGAGTTAACAGTTACATCAGATGTTTGCTGCTCGAACACGCAAAGAGAACTGTAGAAGACCAGAAAAGCCATTGATTGCATGTACTACAGAAATATGCAAAGAACCAAAGAGGATGTAAATGCAAACTAATGTACCTCTCCAAGCACCAGATGCGCACGACCCCACGTTCACCAACTGTAAGAAAATAACCGGACGCTTTCTCCCTTATATTTGCCAGTTCTATGCCCAAACAAGCCAAGAGCTCACTTCCTGATCCAATGAAGAAAACAGCTTCTATCATTTCATATGTCGGTATTGTCTTCTTTGAGCTGTACTTACGAATATCCCATGCAGTAACAATCTGCAGATGTTCCATACATTCAGAATAACACACAGAAAATGCACACCACAGTAAATGCTTACGTTAGAAATATCAAAATTCAAGCAAAAAGGGTACTCTATGACCACCACTTTTTGAGCACAAAGGTCAACACACAAAATGGGAGGAAAAGCTTCAACTTCTGACACTTCCAGCAAGTTTTGACTGTTTTGAGCCCCTCAACTTACTCTATATAGTTCTGAAGAGCCCATGGAGCCCTAAGAATATACTACCTCCGGTCACAAAAACATGTCGTTTAAGACAAAATTTGGTCAAACCTAAAAACCTACAGACATCAATAACTATTACATTATTCAGTTTGGAAACATGTGTAGATTTGTAATCAAATGCCTGCAAAATCTCTTAAATTTGAAGGATTTTAAGAAAAAAATTGCTGGTCAAAGATAGACATCAAAGACCAAGCAAAGTCAAATTTGACAAGCATTTTTGGACCGGAGGGATTATTAATATATTCCAGTACAAGGGAAGCATAAATGTTTCACTTTAAAACATATGTAATGATAGCAGAATGAAAGCTCTAGAATGAATAATAGACATGAAACCATTCATACCTTATCCCTCCCAGCACTGAGCAATGTTTGTCCATCATCAGACAATGTCAATGAAGTGACTGCCGAAAAATGCTCTTTAAGCACAGCAACACATTTTTTGGTTTCAAGATTCCACACTCGCACGGTGCCATCTTCACTTCCTGAAAACAACTGGAGATCCAGCACACATAGGTTATCTTGGGCTCATCAAAAGGAAGTGGAATACACTGCATAAAAATAATGCAGTGATTTGAACTAGCAAGCTCCCAGAGCCATTTTCGGTGATCCAGTTCAATAAAAGCACAATTCCTTATCTTCAAATTGTCCTCACCAGAAGGCGCTTTGGATCTTTGTGGAACATAATAGTCGTCACAACGCCTGTATGGCCTCTAAGGAAATGGGTGCAAAATCCACCATCGACATCCCATACACAGACCTTCTTGTCTGCTCCGGCAGTTGCAAGCAAACCACCAGAAGCATGGCATGCCATGGCCATGATAGGACCATCATGTCCCTGTACGGCATAAGTTAAATACATTAGTTTACCTCACATGGCAGTATACTAGCATAGTATTATTAACATAATGGCATGAGCAAGTTTTAATTGTAAAAGATGTTAGCCTGTAGTGGTAAATCAGCCATACAGTCTCTAAGTTAACTAATTAACACAACAATCAGTATGGCAGGATTAAGATCAAACAATGAAAAATTGAAAAGCTGTGCACATGCTCTGTAACAAATTAGTATGTCTGATTGTAACATCACGGTGGTTAGTGGAAATAACAACGGTATCCTCTATCTTTGCAAAATTAAACAGAAAAGATAAGAAGGTAACACTAAGACATTACAATACAGCATCACATTTAATTTACAGAAATGCTAATGGATGACCGAGTGTTTTAGAGTCCGGTGACACACGAATTTCTGGCCATTGGATCTTACGTCGCTCGCATCTCGCCCACCCACCTAGCTGCATCGCTCGCACCGCACCCAGGCCATCGCTCGCACCCGCACAAGCACGCGCCCGCCGCCGCCGTCGCCTCGAAGGAACCCCGCCTGGCCGTTGCTTCCCCGCCGGCCGCTGCTCCCTCCGCCGCCGCCCCAGCCCGGCCGCCTCCCGCAGGCCGGCCGCTGCTCCCTCTACCGCCTCCCCCAGGTCGCGCCCTGCTCCCTCCTCTTCCTCCTCCTCTTCTTCTTCCTCCTCCTCCTAGATCTGTGTCGACCGGAGCCAAAGACGACGGCGGCAGTGGCTAGGGTTCCGGCGAGCCTCTCCCCCAAATTTTGTCCTTGTCCTTTTATAGAAAAAAAATGTTTCTTGTGATTTGTGATTTGTGATTTGTGCCAAGGAGTAACCAGGGGAGAGGCGGGCTGCGCACCGGCGGCGGAGCGCTCGCCGGGCAGCGGGGGCCGGAGCTGGAGTGGCACTGGAGGTAGAAGAGCTGTAGGTGTTGGATCTTCATGTACAGTCGGAAAAAAAATCATGTGTTGGAACTGGATGAAACACCCGAAAGCCAGGTAGACAGACTCTTAATTTAACTTCGCACAAATCACAATTTATGAAAAGCAGTGCATGAGTTCTGGTATTTTAGACGTGTGCGACAAAATGCTTTTTGCAAGGAAACTACTAGAGTCTCATAGATTTATTGCAAAGCTCTTGAAGAGCTTCTAAAACTTCAATCCATTTAACTTCCCACGGTTACTATACAATGACCCCTATCCCTACCAACACACTGTAACCAAAACATCTAACGAATAATGTTACAGGTTGAAGAGCTGAATAGCTTAGAATATGTGCAGTTGCCAGTTCTGACATTCACACAAGGATACAAGCTTCCTAAGCTCGTGGCAACTACATTTGAGCTATCTTTCAAACTGTCAAACCACTACCAGAACTCCGAGATTTTTGTTCTGCCGTGAATAAGCTCCGGATTACTTTATAGCTAGATACAGGGTCATCTAGCAGCATTCACATAAAATTGCTTTCCTGTGGTCGAATTCACTAATCCGTGCACAGCAATGTGGATACCAGGGAGCACCACAAAACACAGGACGGCTCAATACTCACCTTCCAGCTGCGTATGCAAGTTCGGGACGCGAGGTCCCAGACCCTAATAAGCCTGCTGTGCCCCGCGGCGAAGATGAGCCGTGAGTCGGGGGACAGCGCCAGCGCGGTGATGGCCTCTGAGTCGCCGTCGACGGGCTCCCCTATGGCGGAGGCGTCCGCGGCGGACACCATGCGCACCTCCCCACCGCATGCGCACGCGAGGAAGGCCTCAGCCTCGGCGCCGCCCTCGCCGTCGCCGCCGGGGGCGAGCCCGACCGCAAAGGGCCCGCCAGTGTAGAACTGCTGCAGGGAGCGGTTGCAGCGGTAGTTCTTCTTAAGAACATGCGTCGAAGCCATGGTTGGTTATGGCGACCGCGGCAACGGCGGGGGGTCGTCGGAGCTAGGGTTTTGCGGCGGGGGCGGCGGCGCGGGAGGAGATGGAGGGAGAGGAGGGGGGTTTAAGCAAAGTCAAGTGGCCGGACCGACTAGGGAAAGCGAAGGGGCTGTGTCGCCGAAGTGTGGGTCCCGCCGGCAGCGAGACAACTTGGGCTCGACGGAGCCGCGGTGCGTCTCGCCGCCTCCTCTTTGGAGTTTGGACAGAGCCACAGAGGACGACAATCAGGTTCAGGTGGAGGGAATTGGGTTGCTGGGCCGCTCTCTGCTGGATAGGGCAAGCCTCCAACACGTCGTGGGTTGGGCCAGGGGCACATTTCCTTTCCACCAGTTTTGTAAGCCTGTTTTACATCCTTGAAACATTGTCTTAGTCTATTTTTCTCTCCTTATTATACTCTATAAAATCTGATCTCTTATCCTCTCAACTCTAAAATATATAGAATGTATTTAAACATCGACTAGAATGTTTTGGAAACGTTTCAATTTTTTCTAGATATTTGTCTTATTTCCTATAACTAAATGTATTTTTTGGAAATTTGTAGAGATACTTTCACGTTCTATAAATATCTTATCTGTGTTTATCTTGTCCTAATCTATTTCTAGATTATTTTCAAAAAAAAAAGACACTTAGAGGCATTTTTCATGGCTTAAAAACCTTATGAGGTAGGGGCTTACTAGCGCCCGTCTGGAGCAGATGAGCGCGTCCCTCCTCCGCACACACACACCCGCTATGCCCGCCACTCCTTCCCCGTGACCCCCTCTTCTCTCTACGCGGACGGGACCTGAGAGCCCGGACGACGACGAGCATGCCCCGTCCGCAGGACCCCAGCCGCATCGTGCACCCCAATCTGCCGGCTCCCGGCTCGCCGCACCCTTCCCCTAGCGTCGGCCGGGGGCGTGCCCCCATGACTCTATGAACATACCTATAAAACACGAAACACTTGCAACATGCAACACTTAAATGCAACATAAATCTAAAAGCAGATGAAACATATGGAATATACACTTGCAACATATGTGTGAAACATATGCAACATCTAGATAAAACACTTGCAACATGAAAACACCTACTGCAACATAAGAATGAAACATTTTGAACATACTCTTGCAACATATGTGTGAAACATATGCAACATCTAGATCAAAACGCTTGCAACATACGTTTGAAACAGATGAAACACTTTGAACAAACGCTTGCAACATGCTTCTGAAACACTTGCAGCATATGCAACATCCCGATGTACTTTTGCAACATCCGTCTGAAACACTTGTAACATAACTCTGAAACATCTAAAACACTTTGAAACATGTGTTTGCAACATGCTTACAAGCGCTTTCAGCGCAACATCTCCTTGCTGCTTGGCAATGGAGGCTCGTCGGCGCGTGGAGTTCACCGATGTAGAGCTCGTCGGTAGCGCGGAGCTCACTGCTCTAGTGGAGAAGCCTGTGGCAGGTCCCATGGAGAAGGCTGCGGCGGGTCTACGCGCTGGAGAAGCCCGCGGCGGGTGGGAGGCGCGGTGGAAAGGGAGGAAGGCGGGTTGCCGTGCTCTGGCGCGGAGGAGATGACGGCCGGCGGAGCGGAGGCGCGATGGAGAGGGAGGAGCGGTGGAGAGGGAAGCGAGGTGGAGAGCGCCGTCGCCGAGGCAGCACGGTCGCGGCGCTGCGGTGAGTTGAGTTGGTTTTTATTAGAACTGTTGGGAACGAATGGATGAGCAGATAAGATGTTGTTGTTGGGCTGTGTCGTGGCCCACCATCGACACCGTCCGAGTGGATGCACGCTCTATACCCAGCATTATCGTATGAGGTAGCATGAATTTGCCGTGAAAACCGCTTTCTAACCTGAGTAGAACGTAGGTAAGTGCGTGATTTTGAAGTTTAATTAAGGAACGAAAATCAGGTAGCATTCAGAAAGGTAAAAGGGATTAATCTCTCTCTTTTTTTAGCACTAACGAACGAGACCAAATTCTTCTTCCGGCCTTGAAGAATGAAGAGACGCATCCAGATCCTCGGGCCTGGACGCCTTTCTGTCGATTCAAACGACTCATACCGGGAAGAAGCTCTACTGCTCCAACTGAGGAAGCAAATTAGAGATTATTGAAAAGTTGGAGTCCATGACCTCACAATTGATCTGCTAAAGTAAACATGGCGTTCCGTTTCTTCTCTACGAGTACGACCGCGAGGCTCCAGCTTTACATATATGGTAGATCTACTTATTAAAAGCTAAAGCTTCAGTCTTTGTGATCCATCAGGCTGAAAACGCGGCGCACCATCTGCTTCGGTTCCACTTCTACCGCTCGTCTTCTGCCTCCAAATTCCAGGCCGTGACGCGCGACAGCGTGACACAGAGGGAGAGAGACGAAGGACGCCCGCTTAACTAACCGCGCGCAAAATCTCGCCACGACACGGATCAGAGGCCGGAGCAGGCCCGACAGAGGATCACCCACCTGTTTCGAGGAAAATCACGCCCGGCTGGCGTCTCCGACTGTCACCGTCGATGGCGTGCCCTGCCTTGGAAAAAAAAACCCTCAATTGTATCTGCACAAACCTTTCCCTTCGGCAGTTAGCGGTTGTCAGATTGCGCAGGTTACAGAGCAAAAGGCCGGCTCGCCGTCGCCGACGAACAAAGTCGTCGCCGCATGAGACGTACGCGTGCATCCGCGCGTTTCATTCCCGTCTCGCCCTGTCGCTCGACGGGGACGCCTGCGTTTGTTAAACATTCTGTCGCAGCCAGGAGTAGTGGTTTGGTTCGCACGTCGGCGTCGAGCGATCGGCTTAGGTAAACGCGGCCGGGTTGAGAGCTGAGACGCCGGCGAGCCGTGCGCTGCGTCACGCGCCAGCGTTTTTCAGCTGCGCCGGGCGTCAGCGGCGACGACGGACGACGGCGAGCACCATCCACCACTTGCCTTTGCGTTAACGACCCAACAACGACGGTCAAATCCGGGCTCCCTTGAATATGCACGGACGTATCCATCGGTTACTGCTCAGCTGTTTGCTGGTTAGCTTCTCGTACACGAATCTCCTCCCCGTCGCTCGCGTTCATAAGCATTTATCTGTTCGTGGTCTTCGAGGGTAATCAAGCAACGTCAGCATTCAGCAGCAGGGTTTAAAAAATTTCAGGGTCCCGTCGACAAATGTCACCTTCGTGCCATCATTGTTGAATTAAAACCCATGCATGCACTACGGGGCTACGTACGCATGCAGAAGTATAGTTCTCTTCTTGGGGACGAGTGGAAATGTCTTCACTCGTTTGATGGCGTACATATATTGGCCATGTTAGTTTTTTTTTTTTCTTCAAAGCCATGGCTGAAAGCACTGTTCGTTGATTTGTTGTGAAAGAAAAAGCGTTATTCGTTCGCTGAAATAGTACGGCTCATAAGACAATCGAACAGGGCTTCTGGAGTGTGAAGTTCTTAACTGAATATGGAGTCTTCACTCGTTTGATGGCGTACATATATTGCTTCTGGAGTCTGAAGTTCTTGAATATAGAGAAGGGTCTTTTTAAAAATTGCAAGTGAGTAGGATAACACACGCTTTTCACGCTCACCAGAAGTCCTGAATTTTGCTTCAGTTCATCTATTCGTTTTATTGTCAGGCAATACTGACTACTTGAACAAGAGATCTTAATAACAATATGACTCACTTTTCGATCGACCATTCACACTAGATATTCAGAAAAAACTTTCAGTTGAACTCCCCCTCCCGTTTCCTCTCTGGAAATACTGTAACACTACTAAAAGAAAGTACAAATGGATAGGACGTGTCTAGCTTGCAGCTACAAGCAAACTAAAGGTCAAGCGACTTCGTTTTACCTTCTGCATAAAAAAATGGCTCCAGCCGTCGTCAAATCCTCTGAAATGACCGCGAGAGACTTTCTCAAAGTCTCGAATCAGAATGACTCAATGATAAGTTGATGATCACTCACATCGATCGATGGCCCATACCCTTTTGGAGACAGTCAATGGCTTGAAACCTCGGGCAACCCTTTTACTGACCTAACTACTTACAGGCAAGTGGTGTGTGGTGACCCACTTTTTTTGCTGCTAATGTGGCGTGGGGATCATCATTAATCAGGACGCCAAGTCATGGGTGAGGTCATGGCTTTGTATATGCCGTCGGGTCTCGAGTTGTAATCGATGCCGTTATATGCTCGGTGATCGTACTGCGGTCTGCTGCAGGCTTAGCTTCCATCTCTAGAAGGCCGTCGCCCTCGGCGCTTCTTCGCCGTCACAAAGCAACTTCCTACTCTAAGTAATGCACTCCACAAGATATTTGTGAGAAACTCAGGCCGTGGATAACGTTAGCATCAATATCACCAACAGTGATATGTATGACGTACACGTCAACCTGATTTTCTGAGAAAAGAAGTTTTTAGCATAAAACTTAAATTATTATTTCGCATGTTTTTGGACAAACTGATGTGAAATAAATTCTACGAGCTAGTGTCATATGTTGCATATACGCAATTGCGTGTGTATCCCGCATATACGTACATATCAATGTGTAATGTTATAGTCATTTATTTGGACTTCTTTTAGCGTTACTCGGTTAAAGTATATCAAATCTGATAATATTCTGCTAAGTGTTTTTCTAGAGAGAAAAAAGTATTTTTCAGGAAATACCAACTCTTTCACTAACCCAAACGTTTGCGGTCTAAGTAATTAGTGCTAATATATGCGTTGAACATAAAATGGTACATACTAATCAGCACAGCTACTCCGATAAAAAATTGTAGAGTGTTGACTACCCTACAAGGTACTAAAAAGCAGAGCTCCTCCGGGAAGAATTCAGTGTTTCGGCCAGTGGCGGAAGTTTAGGGAGGCTGAAGTTGCGAGTTTATTGTTATCGTTATTTGTAAAGCGCATTGTGCAGAGTGTTAGACCATATGGTTGACGCAAGTGTTAGACCACTGCTCTAGTATCGCCTGCAATCGCCGTCCCCGCGCCGCCGCCCGGTGCGACGACACCAGCCGTGCTCGCCACCCCCCCCCCCCTCGACTCCTGAGCTAAGCCCCCCCCCCCCCACACACACACACACAACCCCCTGGACGCCCGGGCTCGCCAGCCCCGTACCACCGCTGGGCGAGAAGAGGCCGGCCCGCTTGCTGCCCCCGTGACACCAGTGATGCCACCGGCCACGCTCGTCACCCCTAACGCCGGGCGGTACGCTACGCGCTCTACCTCCAACGCTTTCATCGCCGCTTCCTCTCAAAGCAGCCATGGTACAAATTCTTAGAGGGGGTCTAGGGGAGCTCCATGGGATCAGTGGCGGTAGGGGGGCATGAGCCCCCCACCCCACCGCTAGATCAGCCCTGGTTTCGACCATGTGAGTGTACGTTTGTTCTCTACTACGGTCAGATTGATTTCAGTCGTACGCGGGCTATTATCTGATTGATGTTATATATAGGTGGTGTAAGGGAACCAGCCTGGTGACGGACGTTGATGAGTTGATTGATCCTATAACCAGAGACTGGGACGTGGAGATGGTCAAAGATTTGTTCTAGGAATAAGACCAGCAGATCATCCTAGCAATCCCGGTGTTTGAAGGCCGCGATAATTTGTTGGCATGGCACTTTGACAAGCATGGTAAATTCAGCGTACGGAGTGCGTACAAAGTTTGTCGGGATGACTTCATTAGAAGCCGGGATTGCCGAGCTGCACAAGGAGGGAGTCGGCATCAAGATGAACTAATTTGGAAGAAGATTTGGAGCTTAAGCTGCCCTACCAAGGTCAAGCATTTCCTCTGGAGAATGACGCATGAGAGTCATCCATTGCGCTGTAGCCTAGCACGACATGGCATGGAAATCGACACAAAGTGCCCGGTTTGTGCAAGAGACAGTGAGGATGGAGGCCATGTGTTTTTTTCAAGTGCAAACTAGCTAAACAGGTGTGGAATTTGTTAGCTTTGGAGGATATGCGTCGTAGTTTGGCACTGCAAATGTCAGCTATAGATGCAGTTTCAATCATTGTCGACATAATATTGTCGGCAGTCCTCCGAGGGGTATTCCACGAAGGTAGATTGATCGGCAGAGATGCGTGTAATCGAGAACAAGAAGGTAACAGAGACACACGAGTTAGACAGGTTCAGGCCGTCAGTATGACGTAATACCCTACTCCTATGGTCTGTTGGATTATATTGGCTATCGTATGATATTACGTGTGTTTAAAGGGGGTCCCTGCCCGCCTTATATAGTCCGGGGGTAGGGTTATAAGTCGGTTAGATCTAGGAGATAACCAGAAAGTAATAACAGATTACAGGAATCATGGGATCATACGTATCCTAACAGATCTCGTAGTATCTTCATGATATCTTCCCAGTGTCTTGCGAGAGACGCCGAGCAGTGTTGTGCCCCACAAGGCTTCGTCTTGTGGGCTGGGCCACCCCTAGGGGTGCAGCCCATGTAGTCCGCCGTAGGTATCCGGGGTCGTACCCCCCACAGCTAGTTCCTAAGCGCCTTGCATCCGTTGTGCAATGCCGTCTTGAGCTTGTCCGAGCAGGTGCGAACCGTCACCAAGCAGTATGAACCATCGCCGAGCAGCGTGAGCCGTCGTCGAGCAGCATGAACCATCGCCGAGCAGTGTGAACCGTCGCCGAGCAACGTGAACCGTCGCCGAGCAGCGTGAACCATCACCGAGCAGCGTATCCCAAGTTAGGCTTGCCATAAGGATGTAAGGAGCTCAAGTTCAAAATCGAAAATTTCCCCGCAGTGGACCAAGTGTGCCCACTTAGAGTCCGACCACGAGAAAAGGAGATAGTCTTCTTCAACTTCAAGAGGAGCGGAGTCTTCCAGATTAAAGCAAACACACTCACCGCAAGGTGAAGTGTGCCCACTTAGTCCCCGAGCCTGATAGTAGGTGACGTGGTCACGTGGTGCCAAGGTCCAAGGTAGAAGAAAAGTAGAAGACCAGCCGAGCAGGCAACCAGTCTTCGGGCGTAGCCCCAATGTGAAAGAAGCACATTCACCGTAAGGTGAAGTGTGCCCACTTAGTCCCGGAGCCTAACAATAGGTGACATGGTCACGTGGTGCCAGGGTCAGAAGCAGCAGTCAACAGAATAAAGTCCCCAGTGTGACGAGGAACCAAGTCGTACTGATGATATAACCCCCGAGCCAAAAATGGAAACCTTGGAGAAATCGAATCGTGGAGAAAAACCCAAAGTAATGGTTGTACAGTAGTAATTACTGAGCCATAACAGATGGCGGAGAAATCAGCGAATATTCGATGAGCAATAACAGATTGTGGCAATAAATGGGCGATATGGGCTGCAGTTGGGTGAAAGCCCAGGTAACGGCCCACCACGCTGTTGCGGAGAATTTGGAGGGGCGCAAATCATGGAGCGGTTTTCCAAAAACTCTCAAATGCGAAAGGTGGGGGGAGTGCTTTATAACTGCACCGCCGCACCCCGTGCCCCCACCTTTGTCACTTCACCGTTTCATCTTCCTCCTCGTCCCTCGCACTTCTAGATTCACACACGCTTCCGCCGCCAATCCCTAAACAGATCTGAGAGATGGCACCGAAGAAGGGAGCTGGAAACCCGAAGAAGGTGGCCACCGGAGCCAGCCGCGACAACGAGTGGGTGTCGTCGATCATGGGGGAGGCGGAGATCAATAGGATGGTGGAAGCGGGCATTCTCCTGGACCGTGTCACGGCCGGATGGCGGCCAGCCAGCGGTGAGCCCTTCCCAATGCCCTATACCGACGAAGCCGTAGTTTTTGAGAATTATTTCTGGCCTGGGTTAGGTTTTCTCGTTCATCCTTTTCGTGAGGGATCTGCTGGAGTTCTGGAGAATTAGTCTATGCAACCTCCACCCAAACACCATCTTGCACATTTCCATCTTTATCCATTTCTGTGAGGCATATCTCGGAGTTCTTCCCCACTTCAATTTCTTCCGTCATCTATTCTGGCTGAAGAAGAAGGGTGGTGGCGGTTTCGAAGGTGGTCGGCGGCGTGTATCTTCAACTCTGCAATGGAATGGCGGGCGAGTACATCACTATACCACTGAACACTTCGTTGAAGGGGTGGAACGCCAGGTGATTCTAGATGAAGCAGAGCCATCCCGCCATCCGCTGCGACGTCGACCACGTTCCGGAGAACCAGAGGAGTTGGTCGGAGAAGTCGAGCAGTACCAACATGGAGCAGGTGAGGGAGCTCCTCGACCTAATAAAGGGCGTGAAGATGAACAACGAACTGGTGGCGGCAGCTTCAATGTGCACCACGTCTAGCCCTGCAAGGAGAGGGCCCACATAGGCTTTGACTTCAAGGGGGACAACGACGGCACCCGAGAGAGCACAAGGAGGCTAACGAAGGATGAAGTGCTAGAGCGGGCTATAGAGCTATTCGCTCCAAATGCTTCATTCAGTGTGTTAAGGCAGACGAGGGCCTTGAACTATATGAATCTGCCTCCTCAGGTAAACATCCCAATTGTTTTGTTCCTGTGCTTTTTATCATTTGTCGTTGCCGAGCAGTGATCTGATGCACTTATGGAAAGATCCATTCGCAGGAACAAGCGGTGTACTTTCTCAAGCATGCCGAGGGGCGATTGGTTGCAGGCGGTAGACGCTTGGCCACCAGCTCAGCCTAAGGAGGGTGCCGTCAGCGCCTCATCGGAGTCCGGAGGCACGGACGCTGGTCGGATGGACAGTCCCCCCGGTGTCGGATAAAGTCTGGGGGAAGAGGACAATAGTAGATGAGCTGACCCAAAAGAAGAGGAAGACAACGGGTGCTGTTCCCCGCAAGCCGGGCGGCGTCTCGCTTGGCGGTGACCAGACCACTCAAACACAAAGTGCGGTGATGTCCGAGTGGCTGGATGACGACGAGGCTCCAATAGCTCCTCCCCCGAGCACTAAAGCGCCTCAGCGCGACACGTGCGTGGCGGTGCAATCGAAGGGAGGGGAGGGAGTCCTCGAGCAGCAGGCGAAGGGAGTCACAGAGCGACAGGAGGAGACGAGGCCGACATCGGAGGTCGTGAAACCTCCACTCTAGGGCGCGCAAGTCGACCCCAGGGCCACGCCTGGGGGCTCAAGTAGGCAGCGTCGGTTTAGAAAAGTGTACCGACAGGCCGACACATAAGTATCCTTGCTTTGGAGTTATTTTGTTATCGTATCCTAATCTCTTTTGGCGACTGACGAGCTGATCTGATGCAGTGCGAGGCGTACGGAGGAATTGAATCCATCCGCCTAGACCGTCGAGCAACCGGGGGCTGGTCCCAATGTGGAGGCGATGCTGACAGATCCTGTCCCGGAGTCCTTGGGTGCTCAGCGGCCTACAGAGGAGTCAACCACCCCTGCTAGTAGACTTGGCGATGGCAAAAGGTTGGCGCCGACGGGGACGGGTCGGCGGCAGTGCTTGAAGCAACGACGGAAGTTGTTAGGTCCTCGGGAGCGGAGGCTAGAGTTGCCGATGCTGCGCTAGAGTCTAGAGCAGAGAAGCCTATGGTGCCAGAGGAGCAGACGGCGCTCTCTGAAGCGTTGGAGGGCATGGTCGGACACGATGTCCGGCCACCGAGCCCCCTAGTGGTGCCTCTAGCTACGGAGGAGGATGAAGTGGAAGAGATTGAGCATGAGGAATCACGACCTCAATCTGTTCGAATCCTCCGCAAGCGAGGCAAGGAAGTGGTGGTTGTTGAGGAGGAGGACACCACCAGGGAGCTCAGGAGACTAGAGTCTGAACTTTCCACAGTGATGAAGCAGATCAAGGTTAGTACTGCATCTGTAATGTTCGTCTTTGATGTTGGAGATTAGTGTTCTTCATAGTTTTGGTGCGTTTGCAGGGGATAGCTCGGACTGCCGAACAACGGCGCTAGCTGATCAAGAGGATGGAGCCCCTCGCCGAAGAAAATGCAAAGCTGAAGGAGGCAATCAAACTTATGGAGAAAAACATCCAGAGGGCCCAGCGCGAGCGGGATCTTGTCTAGTCTCAAGCGTGAGACCTGGAATACCAAAAGGGGGCTCTGTCCGAGCAGCTGGCGACCGTGTCCGAGCAGGTGCGGGGCAGGTCCGAGCAGCTAGCCACCATCTTTGAGCGGCTGACGAGTGTTTTTGAGCAGCTGGAGTGGAAGTCTGAGCAGCTCAAAAGCGTCTCCGAGCAGAAAAAAGGTATGGCGTATCGGCGATTTTGCTTTGCATTGTTGAACAATCATATTGTTGCTGACGACTGTTATGCTTGTAGAGCAAGATGCGGAGCTCGGCCAACTGCACCAAACCGTCTGGCAACTCTAGGAGGAGGAGAAGAAAGCGACTGGGCGAGCGGAGAAGCTGGTCGAGGAGCTGAAAGGTGAGTACTTCATGGTTAGAATTACTGCTGAATTGATTTTTGTTGTTTGACGGATCCTTGTGATGCTTGTAGACTATCGTCGGAGGGCCAAGGCACAGTTCGATGTGCTGGAGCAGGTGGCCAGAACCCAAAGGAGCAAGCTCGACGCTGTAGTTGCCGGAGTCAAGCCGGTGCTCGACTACGTCGACCTAGAGGTGGCTCCTCAGCCCGATGGCAGGCCGCCGCATCCAGACACCATCATCGATAGGTGTAAGGCGGTGTGGGAGAACTTCAAAAGCTTCAACCGCTATGCCACCGTCACCGCCGTTACACACGCCCTAGCGGTGGTCCGGTCCCACTACCCTACCATTGACCTTCAAGCGATAGGGGCTGCATTCACTAGAGGGACAGGCGCGATGGAGCATCAGCAGCTAGAAGATGAGGTGGAAGACGCGGTGAAGAAGCTGGCCAGCGACGTCGACCTATTCGGTGAGATGGACGGCGATGGCGAAAACCAATGATATGCTCGAAGAATATTCTGTAATAACTGGAGAGGGTAGTTAAAACGTGCAAGGGCATAGACAATCATTTATATATATGTATAAATGTTGTAAAGTGACATGTGCATGTTTATGCAGCTTGCCAGTTTTTCGGTGAAAAAATCATTGTAGTGTTAACCCTAACGCAATTATACGTAGTATAAGTAGCGTCTGAGCAGTTAGTTCCTTACTGAACTCTTGGCCTTGGCTAGCCTATAGTCCATAACGTCGAGCATGGAGCCCGTGCATGTGTAGGAGGAACAGGCGTGACCAAGGAACCACAGCCGACCAACCATAACGTAGAGCGCGGAGCCTGTAGCACGTGTAGGAAGAGATTGGAGACTGGGTCTTCTCCAGAGAACACAGAGCGGAACGTGCTGCTGCTTGACTATCGGCGAAATATCTTGTAGATATGGAGAAACATGGTGGAGCGTTAATGGCAATCACATATTGGAGATATGGAGAAACGTGGTGGAGCATTTATGGCGATCACATATTGGAGATATGGAGAAACATGGCGGAGAGTTTATGGCGATCTCGTATTGGAGTTTGTTAAGGAGTAGCTTAGAGCTGGCGACCGCAAGTGGAGATTAAATCGTAATGGAGAAATAATGGAGACAAATTATGGCGACCAAAACTTTATTCATCATGGAGTAGAGAATACATATCTGGAGCATTTCAAGGATAGAAACGTATAAGGTGCTCGATGTGCCATGAATTGGGGATATCGATTCCATCCAAGTCACATAGCCGATAAGACCCTGGTCGGGTAACCTCTTTGACCACGTAGGGCCCTTCCCATGGGGAGGAGAGCTTGTGCATCTCTTCGGTTTTCTGCTTTCTACGGAGAACGAGGTCGCCGACAGCAAATGAATGACCTTTGATGTTGCGGTTGTAGTATCTTCGCAAGCCTTCTAGGTATTTGGCTATGCAGATACAAGTGATCAAGCATTCTTCCTCGGTCCTATAGACGTCCTCTATCTGAACAGCTGTGGCTTGCCCTTCATCATAATGTTCCACCCTAGGTGCTCGGAAGGCAATGTCTGCTGGAAGTATTGCTTCTGAGCCGTAGACCAAGAAATATGGAGACACACCAGTGCTATGATTATCCTGAGTACGCAGTCCCCATACCACAGCTGGGAGGTCTTTGAGCCATCTGCTCGGATGTTTTTCCTCTTTCTGATATAGCCTCTTTTTGAAGGCATCAAGGATCATACCGTTCGCACGTTCGGCCTGGCTGTTGACACTAGGATGGGCAACGGAAACGTATTTGATGGAGATACGTTGGTCTTCGCAGAAGTCCCAAAAATGATGACCAGTGAATATGGTTTCAAGGTCGGTGATAATGCTGTTCTGGAGACCGAATCTGTGGACGATATCTTCGAAGAGCTCGGCTGCTTTCTTTGTAGTGGCCAAAACAAGCGGTTTGTATTCGATCCACTTGGAGAACTTGTCAATGGCAACGTACACATACCGGAAACCACCTGGCGCTGGCTTGAAGGGCCCGATCACATCTAGTCCCTAGCATGCAAAAGGCCATGAAGCTAGGATGGTCTGCAGCTCTTGCGCCGGAACGTGTTTTTGCTTGGTGAAAAATTGGCATCCTTCACAACGTCGGATGAGGTCTTCTACATCGGTGATGGCCGTGGGCCAGTAAAAACCAGCTCAGAATGCTTTGCTAACTAGGTTTCTCAAGGCCGCATGGTTGCCACAGGAACCAGAGTGAATTTCGAGAAGTAGCTTCACTGCCTCTTATTAGGTGATGTATTTCTGCAGTATCCCTTCCTTGGCACTTTTCCTCATCAAGTTCCCATCCACCAGAACATAATGCTTGCTTTGATGGATTAGGCGCTCGATTTTAGTCTTGTCGGTGGGTACGTCGGCGCTGGTGAGGTACTTGATGAACTATTCCCTCTAATCGGCGATCGGCGAAGGTACTGTAAGTACCAGCTGCTCGGCGGGAGGAATTTCTTGAATTTCCTTCTCTTCCTTAATAGATGACGTAAAGAGGTCTTGAATGAAGACCCCTGGTGGAATCGCAGTGCGAGAAGAGCCTATCTTAGATAGGTGGTCAGCGAGCTGATTTTGATCTCGTACCATGTGGTGGTACTCGATACCGTAGAACTTCCCTTCGAGTTTCCTAATTTTAGCGCAATATGCGTCCATCTTCTCACTGAAGCAAGACCAGTCTTTGTTGAGCTGGTTGATAACTAGCGTAGAGTCTTCATATAACATGAGGCATTTGATGCCAAGCTCAACGGCTATACGGAGTCCATGGAGACACGCTTCATATTCGACGGCGTTGTTGGAGGCTGGAAAATATATTTGGAGAACGTATCAGAGCTTATCCTTGGTCGGTGCAATGAACAGAATGCTAGCACTAGCACCATTGATGTTGAGGGAGCCATCGAAGTACATCACCCAGTGCTCGAGGCATGTAGCGGGGATGGGCTCTTGGATCTTGGTCCACTCAGTGACAAAGTTAGCGAGCGCCTGTGACTTAATGGTGGGCCTGCTTCTAAATTCAATGGAGTAAGTGCCGAGCTCAATAGCCCACTAGATGATGCGGCCATTGGCCTCTTTATTGCGGAGAATGTCCCCCAGAGGGAACTCGGTGACCATGACAATCTTATAATACTCGAAGTAATGGCGAAGCTTGCGTGACATGATCAGAATAGCGTATAGCAGTTTCTGAACTTGAGGATAACGAGTTTTGGGCTCATTAAGGACCTCGCTGATGAAGTAGACCAAATGTTGCAGCTTATAGGCATGCCCGGCCTCCTCGCGTTCGACGACGATAGCTATGCTAACGACGCGAGAAGTGGCGGCGATGTAGATCAGTAGAGTTTCGTCTGGCCGAGGCACCATCATGATCGAAGGCTTTGTTAAAAACAACTTGAGCTGCTCGAAAGCTGTGTCTGCCTCATCCGACCAGGAAAAGCGTTCGGAGGCCTTGAGGAGTTTGAAGAACGGTAGTCCCTTTGCGCCAAGGTGTGATATGAAGCGGCTGAGAGCAGCCATGCAGCCTGTGAGCTTCTGTATGTCCTTTACGTAAGTTGGGCGTTTCATGTTGGTGATGGTGGAGACCTTGTCGAGGTTGGGTTCGTTGCCACGGGCGCTGATGATGTAGCCTAGGAGTATGTCAGATGGAACTCCAAAGATGCACTTTGAAGGGTTCAACTTTCATCTGTATCTTTTTAGGTTGGCGAACATTTCCTCAAGGTCGGCGATAAGATTGTCGACGGTCTTGGACTTGACGACCACATCGTTGATGTAAGCTTCGACGTTGAGGCCTATCTGTTGATCGAGGCACATCTGGATGGTCTTTTGGTAGGTCGCCCCGGCGTTCTTGAGTCCAAAGGACATGGTGGTATAATAGTACGTACCAAAAGACATGATGAACGACGTCTTAATCTGGTCATCTTTCTTGAGCTATATCTAGTGATAGCTGGAGTAACAATCAAGGACGGAGAGCAATTCACAGCCAGTGGTGGAGTCTACAACCTCGTCTATCCAAGGCAGACCGAAGGGGTCTTTAGGGCAGTGTTTGTTGAGATCAGAGTAATCAACGCACATTCTCCATTCTTTATTCTTTTTTGAACGAGAATAGGATGATACACTTCTTTTATAAATTCGATAGCTAGGAGCCATTTTATTTCTACCCTAATAGCCTTCTTGTCTGACGCGAATCGTTGGAGTTTCTGCTTGATCGGTTTGGCTATCGGCGAGACATTCAAGGAGTGCTCGATCTTCTCCCGTGGTACCCCCAGCATGTCTGTAGGTTTCCAAGCAAACACATCGGCGTTGGTATGTAGGAAGGAGACGAGCGCGCTTTCCTATTTATGGTCTAGGTGAGCCCCAATCTTCATGGTCTTAGAGGGGTCGTCGAGGCCGAGGCCGACCTCCTTTGTTTCCTTGGACTTGGTGGAGGCACAAGGAGGTTCCAACGATGGGATCTCTAGGTCATCGGTGGGCACCATCTTGGCGTCAGTGACCACGCTGGCCATCTGGATGGAGAGGTCGGTGGCTTCGGCGAGGGTGAGACTCTCTGTCTCACAGGCGTAGGCGAAGGCATCTTCAGCACCAGATAGGTGTAGTGCGGTACGGCCATGAACTTGGCTAGGGCTAGCCGACTAAGTATGGCGTGGTAGGCGGTGTTGAAGTCGGCGATGTAGAAGTTGATGTGCTCGACACGATAGTTGCTAGCCGTGCCGAACTGTATCGGTAGGGTGATCTCTCCAAGTGGTTTGGATGCCCTGCCAGGTACCACACCCTAGAAGGAGGAGTCGGAGGGTGTGAGATCTCCTATCCCAAGCCCTAGCTCCTATAGGGCTCCGGCGAAGAGGAGGTTCAGAGCGCTCTCGCCGTCGATGAGTACTTTTCTAAAGAGTACTTTCTGGACGGTTGCATCAAGGATGAGGAGGAAATGCCCTGTGTAAGGGATATCTGCCCACTGGTCAGTCCTGCTGAAGGTGATGGGGACCTCAGACCAGGGGCGATAGCTGGGGTTGGCGAGGACGTCTTCCGCATTGACGGTGAGCACCCGGTGAGCGGTGAGCTTATGCTCTCTTCTGCTCTAGGCGGAGGCAAGGCCCCCGAAGATGGTGGCGACCACCTTGTCGTGATCCTAGAAGGCATTGTCGTTGCCCCCAGGTGGTCGGCGGCCTCCGGCTCCATCGTGGTTGTCATCGTCCGGCTTTTTAGCCTGGAATTCCTTAGCCAAGCCGAGGTAGTCCTTCATCTTATGCTTGGTGTTCTTGTGGAGAGGGCATGGGCCATCGAGAATCTTCTTGTATTGCTCATCATAGTTGCGCTTGGTGCGAGGTTCGTCAACAGCGGCGACGATATGGTCTGGTCGGCGGCGGCGATATTGACTAGACTTGGATCCTTCTGGCCGGTCACGGCCACTGTCCCGATGGTGACTGCGATCGTCGTAGCGGCGGTCACTGTGGCGCCAGTCGTCGGGGCGATCATCGCCGCGACAAGTTGGGCGATGGGTGCCTGCATCCTTGTTGAAGCGCACTTTGGCTTCTTCGGCATCGGCGTACTGGTTGGCGGTCATAATCATCTCGCCAATCCCCATGGGCGGCTTACGATTGAACTTGGAGCATAGGTCGTGGTGATGGAGTCCTCGGACGAAGGCGGTGATGACCTCTGCCTCCGTGATGTTGGGAATAGAATTCCTCATGTCGGAAAAGTGTCTGATGTAGCTACGGAGGAGCTCGAATGGCTTCTGGTAGATGCGGTTTAGATCGTGCTTGGTGCCCGACCGAGTACACGTAGCCATGTAGTTGTCGGTGAAAACCTTCTTCAGCTCTTCCCAGGATCCGATGGAGTCCGGGGCGAGGCTTGTGAACCAGTTCATTGTAGTTGGCATAAGCATGATGGGAAGATAGTTCGCCATGACGCTGGTATCTCCCCCGGCGGCGCGCACAACAGTGGCATAAACTTATAGCCACTGTGTGGGGTTCATCCATCCTTCGTAGGGCTTGACCCCAGTGATTTTAAAACCATGGGGCCACTGAAATGTCCGGAGTGCCCTTGTGGATGCTTTGGGCCCTTCGGGATCATCGCCGTCGTGATCTACGGCGTTGAGTGGCTGGAGGGTTGAGTCCAAATTACTGAACTCTTGCTCGTATTCTTGACGACGGCGTACTCCTTCTTCATGATGACCGAAACAACGCTCGTCGATACGTCATCGCGCGTCTCGGAGATTGTTGAGGTGCGCTCGGACATCCTGGTCGACCTCCTGGTCATGTTGGCGAGGGTGTTCGAGGTGGTTGCCCCTAGCTCCCCCGTGGAGGGGTTGTCTGTCATCACGGTGCTGGTCGGTGAAACAACTTGGGCGGCAATCAAATCTTGGCACGGTGGATCAGCGAATCGAGCTCGTCGAGTACGAAGGTCTCTGATCCTGGCGGATCTCGTTGACCTGGCAGTGTGTCGCTTTAAGCATAGCGGTGACCTTGGCGACCTCTAGTGTCTGCGGGAGCCAGGCGAGCTTGTTGGTGGCCATGGCCAAGTTGGCGCTCAGGGTCTTATAGACGTCGTGGCCATCAATACGGACAAATTCATCGTCGAGGTTGCGTTGGAGTTGACGTGGCCTTCCTTGTGAGTCGAACTGATCATTGCGAGCAGCCTCGACTAGCGCAAGGGCGGCTTCGTTTGCTCGGCGCTGCGCACGGTTGACATTTCTGTTGACGCGGGCGGTGTGATCCTCCTCTGTTTCCCCTTTCTACGGGGCCATCGACGCCGACGTTGAAGATTACGCCTCCAGGGAAGGGAGGGAAAGGAGGATGTTCGGTGGAGGTTTCGGCGACAGTCTCCATAGAGCCCTGGGACTCAGAGTCTGGATTCTCCTCCAGGATGGTTTGGTGGGATGCTCCGGGGCATCGGCCGACGTGTAGCATGTTGACAGCCGGTGGGATCTGGTCGGCGATCTGGTCGGCGAGAGGATGGATATCTCCTACCTGGTCGGCGAATTTGCCCCTTAGGGCATCTTGATAGGCGATGGCGATGCTGGTGAGCCCGAAGGGTAGGGCCGTAGCCCCTGGAGTTTCCCAATCAGCCTCCGATAGATCTGAATCGGAGGGTGGTCGACGCTGAACCAGAGTGGTTAGGGCCGATTCTGCGATGGAGAGGCAATCGGCGAGCTTCTGGCCAACCTGATCGATAAGTGCGATCAGACCATCGTTGTTGATTTGCCTCCTCGGGTAGCGAGGGAGTGGGTGGCGAATTGTCGGTGAAGGCGACCTCGGAGGTGGTTCCGAGATCGGATCTGCAGTCGCAGGTGTTGGGGTGATCGGCGCAGTATTAATCTACACCGGCTCGATGAGCTCTCCGACTCTGCCAACGTTGATGATCCACGAGATCGATCCGACCATGATGATCTAGCCGGGCTGTAGGAGGGACGAAGAGCCTACAAAACGTACAATCTTGTTCGACATGGAAACAACACACACACCCCTACTTGGCGCGCCAACTGTCGATAGAATATCATCGGCAGTCCTCCGAGGGGTATCCCACGAAGGTAGATTGATCGACAGAGATGCGTGTAATTAAGAACAAGAAGGCAACAGAGACACACGAGTTAGACAAGTTTAGGCCATCAGTATGACTTAATACCCTACTTCTGTGGTCTGTTGGATTATATTGGCTATTGTATGATATTGCGTGTGTTTGGATAGGGTCCCTGCCCGCCTTATATAGTCCGGGGGGTAGGGTTACAAGTCGGTTAGATCTAGGAGATAACCAGAAAGTAATAACAGATTATAGGAATCATGGGATCATACGTATCCTAACAGATCTCATAGTATCTTCAGGATATCTTCCCAGTGTCTTGCGAGAGGCGTCGAGCAGCGTCGTGCCCCACAAGGCTTCGTCTTGTGGGCTAAGCCGCCCCTAGGGACACAGCCCATGTAGTTCGCCGTGGGTATCCGGGGTCGTACCCCCACAATCATGTTGGCAGAAAGAGAAAAAGATGCAGTGTTGATGGTCATCACCTTGTGGTCTATCTAGACGAATCGGAGTGCAGTCAAAGAAGAAGTGCGGGGGAGGAGAGCTGAGGAGTTAGCACGTTCAATCAGAATATATGCTAATGAAATCTCCCAGACACTGCGATCTCCACGGTCAATGAGACCAATACAGAGAGTGAGATGGCAAAAACCACCAGAGGGCTTCCTCAAACTAAAATGTGATGTGTCCTTCATTCAGGAATCAAAGACCGGCAGCTAGGGTTTCTTGATCCATGACCATGATGGAGATGTGGTGATGTCAGGCCAAGGAAGAATCAATAATGTGTTGAGTGCCTTCCACGCTGAGTTGATAGCCTGCTTGCAAGGTGTTCAAGTGGCGAGCAATTTGGGTATTGGGAAGCTAATCATTGAGACAGATGCGCTTAACATTCAGCTAGCTATGTAGTCCCAAAGCATCGATGTCCGACATGAAGGGGGCTGATTGAGGAGGTAAAGTCCTTTTCTAGGTTAAACTTCAGTGACTTCGTTTGTAATTTCTTGGGTAGAGCTGGGAACAGGGCTGCCCATGTATTGGCGAGTCTAAGTTATGGGTGCATTGTAGGTATAGATGGCCATTCGGCCCGGCACGGGCCCGTGCTCGGCACAGCTCGGAGGTCATCGGGCCGGCAAGGCCCGTTAGGTGCATCGGGCCGTGTCGTGCCAGCCCACGGGCAGCATTAACGGCCCAAGCACGGCCCTAAAAGGCCTCGTGCCGTGCCGTGCCGGCTCGATGGCCCGACTGGCCCAGCGTCGCAGGCAGCGCTACGCTACACAGGGGGATCGTCGCCATCGGCCATCGCGGGCACTCCGGATCCGCCCGAGGCTGGCCGCCGCTAGGGTTGCCAGATCCACCGAGGGAGAGGGAGGGAGGAGGGAGCCCGCCGGATCTGCACGGGGGAGGAGCTGCTCCTGCCTGATCTACTGCCGGAGTTGATGACGATGCACGCGGCCGCCGGCGTGGAGGTGGTGGCGCTGGATCCGCTGCCGAGGAAGGTGCAGGAGCTGCTACTACACGGATCCGCATGCCCATGACCCGCGCAAGCCCGCCCTGCGCCATCGTGGTCTCCATGCGCGCGAGCCAGCCCTGGCCTCCATGCGCGCCTCTTGCGCCGCCGTGGCCGCCTGAGGGAGAGGGAGAGGGATGGAGCGCGCCCTGGCCGTGGCCGTGGCCGCTCGGTTGTGCTCGGGATGAGGGAGAGCTAGAGGGATGGAGTTGCGCCTGAGGGGGAGGGAGAGAGAGCGAGAGAGATGGAGCGGCGCCCGAGGGAGACGGAGACAGAGGGTTGGAGGGCATGGCGCCTGAGGGAGACGGAGAGAGTTAGGGTTTCAGTTATGCTCAACGTATATATACTGTGAAGCCATTTCTGGGCCTGCAAAGTGTCGGGTCAGGCCGGGCCAGCACGCCGTGCCGAAAATGAGGCCCAGGCACGGCCCGAGGGTCGGGCCGGGCTAGCCCGGGCCCGCCAGCCACCGGGTCGTGCCATGCCTAGGCTGGGCCGAAACATCGTGTCGTGGGTCGGGCCAACGGGCCTCGGGCCATATGGCCAAGTATAATTGTAGGGGAGGTGCTAATTACCAGTGCTATCCTTGATGATGTCTTTGTAATCGTTTCTGACAATTTGTTAGGAGAGTAATGAATCAGCCAAGTTTAAAAAAATGATTTACCTGACACTACCAAAAATAGAGTTCTCTCCTAGTGTTTTTAAGTAGTAGTAAAATACTACCACTAGTCATAACACATGAGAATCCTCACTAGGAGATATTTGATAGGAAAAGTTTATACTAAATGTTGAATGCTAAAATACTAGGAGAACCACACATCATTAGGAGAAGTTGAAAATTCTGGTTGTGTGAAAATTCCAACATCATTATATTTTTTTAATAAAAGCTTCATTATATTGACCAAAAAAAAGAGCAATCTATATTATACAAGAATATAAGCGTTCATTACACGATTAAGCCGCATATATATCACTGGCGTATGAGCTGTGTGAAATACACTGTACACAGATCACTGATATATAGATAGACCAAGTGAGATAATGCGAAGCTAGTTAAAATATTTAAGATAAAATAATCACACAATTTTGCACAAGGCATGCACCACCAGTCCTTCCGTTTCCTAGCATGGAAATTTCATAGTGGCAAGCTGCTGCTGTCTAGCAGCATGTCCTTCCAGAAAGCATCTTCGTCGTCCTCCAGAGAGCACATGCTCGGCATCTCAATGGGCTCCGACAGAAGATGGGCAAAACCCTGCACCGGCCTGTCAGCCGCAGCTGCCACTTCCGGCGGATAAGCCGCAGACACTAATGCAGCGGCCAGCGGCTCTGCATAGGCGGCGCCGCCGATCACCGGAGCGGAAGCGTTCAGTCGCTGCAGTACCACGTCGTGCTGCTGCTCTGCAAAACTTGCGATATTGCTGAGATGATCAGCTGATGACGCGTGAGACACGAGGAGGTTCATCTGGTCCTGTAATAAGCTCGGAACGATGCTACGACTCGCGTTCAGAATGGCGTTATCGGCGGCTGCTGCGTTGATGCTGTTAGGCACGAGACCAGCAGCAGCAGCGCTTCCTCCTCCATTGACGGCCTGCAGCAGAAGCTGCAGGGCCTGCACCTGCATCAGAGCGCTGCTGAGGCCTCCCAGGCTCGCCGCCGCCGAGAGGATCGCCCCTGGGGAGGCGGTAGCGATGTCGTCGGGGGGCAGACGCTGGTGCGTGACGGGGTCGATGCCCATGCGCAGCAGCTTCTTCCGGATGTGCGTGTTCCAGTAGTTCTTGATCTCGTTGTCCGTCCGACCGTCCAGGTGCGTCGCGATCGTCGACCACCTAACACAGGACAAACAGCGTAAGTACCGTGACAGCGTATAATTGTTACCCTAAGACTAGATCATCGTATCTGGACTTCTGGAGAAGATCTGCACGCACGCCAAGCCAACTGCTGCAAAAGCAGGTGATGGTGGCGGCGGCTATGCATGCATGGGTGTCATGGTGATGGTGACCATCATCATATGAGTGCGTGACGTGAGTGGGTTGACGTTGATATCGGGCGTACTTGTTGCCGAGCTGGGCGTGGAGGCGGATGATGAGGCTCTCCTCGTCGGCGGTGAAGTTGCCGCGCTTGATGTCGGGGCGGAGGTAGTTGGTCCAGCGGAGGCGGCAGCTCTTCCCGCAGCGGTTCAGCCCGGCGGCCTTGGGCAGGTTGCGCCAGCTGCTGACGTGCCCGCCGTGCCTCTGGATGTGCTCCACCAGGGCGCGGTCCTCCTCCTCCGTCCACGGGCCTTTCTTCACGCCGGCGTCGTGGCAGCAGCACGGGGACCTCCCCATCTTCTTCTTCCCGCGAAGCGCTTGCAAGTTCGTTTGGATTTCCGGCCTGGTGGGGTGCAGTGCAGGAGAGAGATATGCGGTCCTGTCCCGGAGAAGGTACGGTGGAGTATATTTATAGGGAGGGTTAGCTTGGAATGGATGTTTCGTGCATGGCAACATTGAAGAGCCTGTGGCGGTTATGGGAGAAACTATTTCTATTTACCCGTCGTTGTTGCTTCGTCTGTGGATCTTAGGAAGTCAAAGAGAGCAGTTGCTGGAGAGAGATATGCGGTTGATATATATATATTCGCGCATGCGGTGTTTCACACTTGCTTGGCCTGTTGTCGTACGGCTGCACATGTCTCAGAGGGTAGGCAACAGATCGACAGCTAGTGGCTGCATGCATCAAGCTATAGAAAACATCGAAGCATTACCTTTTTTATTGCAACATAATTGAAGCCCTCATGCTTTTTTTTCCAGATGAGACGTCACAC
Source organism: Miscanthus floridulus (assembly GCF_019320115.1). Lineage (NCBI taxonomy): Eukaryota > Viridiplantae > Streptophyta > Magnoliopsida > Poales > Poaceae > Miscanthus > Miscanthus floridulus. Next base: position 68,698,749 of record NC_089590.1, on the reverse strand, counting down.
AAGGAAAAACAAAACATCCGACACTGATTTGATGAACTCTTAACTCTACCTCTAGCTAGTGTTGGTATGTTGCATCGATTAATTAATTTCACTTAAACAGTTACATGGTGGGGTGAGTCCCTAAATGAAAATAGTAAAAACCATGGCATGTATTATGTATAGACACTACATGAGAAGAAAAACCAAGACAATTTTCTCTTCTAATACTTGTGTAAGTAGTTGCCCACCTTAAGGTGCGGTGCCGTTCAATCCTAGGTGCGGGATCGACTACAGATGGTTAAGATCGAGCCACGTCACCAGAGCCTACCCTCTTCGTTTCGATAGGCTGACAAGAGTCTCACTTTTTTTTTTGATAAAAAACAAGAGTCTCACTTAATGCACAAAGAAACAAGATTAGTACGTATACGGTAGTATTATAGTATCATCAGGTGTCAAATTTGCATGCTGGCGGCATTAGCATCCCCCCACCCCACCCCCCACACCCCACACCCACCCACACACACAGAGACCCAGGAAGCGAACCTTTCCGAGTGTTGATTCGGCGATGTTGACTGTCGAGTATGCAAGGATGGCCGTTGGCCGCAACACAAATATATAACCAATATACTAATGTATCGTGCTATTCAAATTGCGTTGTTTGTTTGAACTCTCGACGCAATAAGTACATATAAATAAATGCATTCGCAGCCACGGCCCTGACGTATTATATATATAATACATATCTGGGCTACTAAATCCACGGAAAATGCGGTGTTCTCGGTAACCAACCCGATGTGCAGGTTGGGCTTGAGTTTCCAGGAAATGATTCGGTCGTGAATCCGGTGAAGAATGCACTGAATATAGATGGAAAATGGCGTATACCGAGAGATTATTGCTGAGTCACAGCTTTTGTCAAAAGGGAGGAGAGTCGTTGTTCCTCGAGAGCCATCTGAGTCGTTAGCTAGCTATAGGCTATATGGATTGACTGATGTTTGTCCCGTGTTCTAAACACACGGAACTGGCTTATCAGCTAGAATCTACAGTATTTTTCTCTCACAATAAAACAGCTTCAGCCGGCTTTAATACCGGCCGAATATGTCCTCAGTCCACCGGCTCTCTGCTCTGCTGTTCCCGCGACAGCTGCTGGCTGCGAGCTGACCATGCTAAAGATGGCAACGGGCACAGAATGCCCGCATGCCCGCGGGCATAGAACCCGATGGGCAAGGATACAGGCACCACTTCTTGCCCGCTGGCATGGGCGTGGGCACTATCCTAAACCCAGAGGATAATTCTTCGTGGGCAAAGAAATTTGCTATCATCGTCCATGTATCCGCCAGACCCGCTCCACATGTCTGACATGTGGGACCTACAAGCAAATATATGTATATATACAAGCAAATATATGTGTGAACTGTTGAATGACTATGTTTAATGTTATCAATGTGAACGATTTACTGTGAATCTGTATCTTCATATCTCTTGTAATGCACTATGGTTTATGTATATGCTCAACCTGACGGGCACACGGGCATGCCCGCGGGCATGAAATACCTGCGGATGGAGGGCGCGGGCGTGCAGCCTATTCGTTTGGCCGTGGCTTGTCGTAAACGATCGTAAATTTCCAGCCGAAACAATATTTTCCTCTCACACAAATCAGCCAGCAGTACTTCTTCACGAACCAGCAACGATACCAACCAGCCAACCGAACAGGCTGGTGGTTTGTTGCTCGTGATGGGTGGAGGGCGCGGGCGTGGGCATAAGAAGATAGTCAGCTTGTTCGCTTGCTCGTATACGACCGTGGATTATAAACTGAAATAGTATTTTTCTCTTATATCAAACCAACCAACAATAAAATAATCTACTATCATTTACGGCCTGCCGAACAGACTGATTATCCACGGGCACCACGCCCGTTGCCATCTTTAGACCATGCCAAGGCCGCAGCGGGCAGCGGCAGATGCCGGGCGTTCCCGGCCCGCACCAACTCCGCGGAAAACCACCGCCGGGGGCCGCCGGCACGCCTTTCCTTTCGCCGCGGCCCGCACGGCGCTCGTCCGAGGAGGCATCAATTCGGTTGCGCGTGCTCGTTCACGGTTCGGCGGTTTAGCGGCTCTTGCTGTGTTGCGGTGTGCCGGACATGACGGTGTTGCTGCTGCCTCGGCTTGTGACCGGAGCATGCGCGCACCGCGGAATGGGCCCAGTGGCCCATGCGAGCTGACACGTGTGTTCGAGCGGGCTAATAAGGACTGAGAAGCCCATCAAACCGCAGGATGCAGGCCTGGGCTGAATGGTTGTACTACTTGTGTAGGTTGGGCCGCTGGCTGAAGTTCCACGGAACGATGTCTCATTGATGTGCTATATATATGCAAACTGAAAGATGTGATGGGTCATGCACCCATGCGTTCCTGCACTCACTAACTCACGTGACTTCACCACGTGTCATCGTTGGAGAGAAAGAAGGGTCTCAATTAGGGTTCTTATTAATCATTGACAGAAGGAGGTTTAAAAAGGCGACCGCACCCCGACGTGGCAAATGCACCACGGGAGCCATGAGTGGCTGGAGAACGGTGGACGGGGCTGGCAGCGAGGGTATCACGCCTCAAGTGGTTTGGGGAGAGTGAGTGATTAGAAGGGAGCTAGTGATAAGAGGAGTATGGAGATGGGGTGATTGCGGGAGCCAGCGACTGCCAGTGGAGGAAGGGAAAGGGTCTGCAGTGCGGGGCAACCGAGTCAGTAAGATCGGTTGCAAGCGACGAGAGATCCAACAGGGTCAGCAACGGTGGTGGCAAGGGTGTTGGTGCGGAGAAAGATAGGGTCACACTCTCCTTAATCACGTGACGGTCATGTCTTAATCCTCGTCTTAACATTGGGATATCCCTTAGGATCCATAATGAAAACTTATAGGAAGACGATGCAAGTACAAAACCATTGAGGTGTACAGAACCCAAAGTCAATAGCGATGTGTTTTTTAATCCATGTCTAAGACTGTCTCCAACAATTGTTATCTAAAATACAAGACCTATTTCATGTTTGGGTAGCGCTACAGGTAAAGGGTTCAATACCCATTTTTTGTCTTCTCCAACAACGAGACCCAAAAGAGAACCCTTTCTGCAAATGGGTCTACAGGAGATTTTGGTTATACCTCTCCTGATACAAAAATGGGTCTTCCGTATAGGTACTCTGTTGGAGGCTATAGGTATTATGTTGAAGACCTAGTTTGGGTTTGTGACCGACTTTTTACTTGTGGTCATAGATCATAATTGTGTGGTTATAACAATTCAAACCATTGGGGTGTGTGAGTTTGTCATGCATTTACATTTGGTGCGATGTTTTTTCTCGGATCTCGAAACTTTTTCTATTATTTTAAAAAGTTGTCACCACATTCGTCGAAGAGTCCTGGTCAAAATCTTAGAGTAGTTTCATTGTTCCTCAAAAGTCGAAACTTGAGATGAAAAAAGGATCCAAAAACACTGGAGTATTCGGACGTTGGTTGTCAATGTTAAAATCGAACTGAACAGATGAGTCGAACCGTCCCAAGTACGCACTGAAATAATTGGCGCAGAGGACAGGTGAACGGCGTCTGACAAAGAGATGGAGCTCTACCAGCCTGTTAATTCTGAAATTTGTATTGTTTTTTTCGCGCAATGATCTAAGAAAAACTAGAGCCTTCAAACCGAACTTCATCTTATCGAACTTTTGTCAGTTCTGTTCGAACGAAATGACTGGAGCTGCCCTTGGAGCACCTCAGGCGGCCTGGCCTATCTTCCGAGGCCGTCGAGTTAAAATCCCGCACACCTTTGCTACAGTACCTGCTTTAATTCAAAAGTATTGTACTTGTACTGGTGCCCGGTTGCTGGTAGCCTCAAGGCTATGTGGTATCCACGATACTGTGCAGCTGTGCTGTCAGGATTGATCGATCGCTGTGCATAAATCCAGCACGCCTAGCCCATGTGGACGTGTGCCGTCCCAACAATTTCTAGGGCCCTTAGGCAAACAAGACGATGAAGTTCCGGCAATCTAATATTTTAATATCACGAGATTGAACTATATAGTACTACTGGTAATAAGAGTTAACTCGCAAAATATAGTTTGTTAAAAAACGACAATACATCAAAGAAGCTTAAAGAACGGTGAAATCCATGAAATGACTTAAAATTTAAAACAAATTATGGGCAGCCTGCTGCCTGTGGCATGTCCATAAGTTCCTTGATGAATTAAATAATTAAACTAATAGATCAACAATTCGCTGCACTATCGCTTGATGCCTGTATGTATTGGATTGCAAGGTAAAAAAGAAACTGAAGTTTTCAGATCGAACCAACAATAAATACTGATGAACTGAAACCATAATCACTTACCGCAGAGTCGGGGACAGGGATGAAGGGACTGCAGCGCAGCTGGGTTAGTGGGCGCCTGCTGGGATCACGGGATTCCAGATTACAGAAATCGGGATTTCAGGATTTGGGAACGCCGGAACAGTCGCCGCGGCGCAACAACACGCATGCTTTGACGCGGAGTCGCGAATAGGAAAGGGTTACCGCGCAGAGCCGCAGACTGAACTGGACGTGACCGTATGGAGCCAAATACATATACTACATATACATATACTCATGGGCCGTTAGTGTCATGGGCCCCCGGGCGTCGCACTGCCTGCCCTCCCCCATGGGACGGGCCTGACTAGCCGACGCCGATAGCATACGCAGATTTGATCCGCTGAAGGAAGCCGCACAAACCAGCTCGTCAGAGAAGGACGACGCGACGTAGGCTAGTTACGCCGGCGAGTAGCAGTGCAGCGTCGTATGAGCCCTGGTACAGCCTGCACGCAACTCAAGCGCTGTCATACCGGCCGTATCTCCGGACCGCCAACAATTATTCAACACTTCATTCAATTTTCTCGTGATAATTTTGAAGGCAAGGTGTCTCTAACACACGGCGAGCTAGGCCGCGCTACCTACCGCCGTCCGTCCTGTTCGTTTGTCTTTATGCTGTATTTTTTTTTCAGTCAACAAATAATATTTTTCTCTATCAACGAATCACATTTTCAATCATGACTTATCAGCCAAGCGAACAGGACATACATCTGAAGTTGTTCAATTCACAACACCCACCACCTCTGCCCTCTGGGCCCGGCCACACTTCTTTCCAGGTCGTCAACACATACATGCACGTCAGCACCTGCATCGACTGACTCGAATTCGCAATGTAGCAAAATTCACAATTTTCTGGTATCACTGATTTTTTTTTTGGCGACCGCGCTCAGGGAGCATGTTTTTCATTAAATGCTTGTTTAGTTCCCAAAAAGTTTTTTAAAAAGTGCTATAATAGCCATCACATCAAATCTTGCGATACGTGCATGAAGCATTAAATATAGACGAAAAAAACTAATTGCATAGTTTGGTTGGAAATTGCGAGACGAACGTTTTGAGCCTAATTAGTCCATGATTAAATACTAATTACCAAATAAAAACGAAAGTGCTACAGTAGCCAAATTCCCAAAATTCGCGAACTAAACACGCACTAAGGTAGTGTTTGGATGCTGGGACAAGGAGGGATGGGATGGGACGGCCCCGGGACGAGGGTTGTTTGGATCCGAGTCAAGCGGGGACGAGGACGTCCCACGAGCGAATATTCGCTGAAGATCCGGGCGCGGTTCGCCCCTCAAAAAAGAGCGGACAGGGACGGTCCTCATGGGACGAGTGCTGCATGGCCCGCACGCGTGTGTGAGAAGAACGAGATGAGGAGCGGGGGCTTGCCGCAGTTGAGGAAGAAGGAAGAAGCAGGGACTCACCGGAGTCGAGGAAGAAGCGTGGGCTCCGCCTCGACCCGGCCGCCGGTGAGCGCGCAGGCTCCGCCTCGACCTGATGACCTCCGCCCCCGGCCCCGGCGACCTCCGCCATGCGTGCGGGCTCCGCCTCCAGCCCCGCCGCACCGGTGAGCCGCCGAGATGCGCCGCCGCCGCCGCTGCGCGGGTGAGCTCCGGCCTCACGGCCGCGCGGGAGAGGATGGGAGGAAGAAGGACGGGCGCGCGGGAGCTCGAAGATGGAGGAACCCAGCGGGGCGAGCACGTTGCCTCACGGGCCGCCGCGCGGGCGAGAGCCGCCGCCTCGCCGGCCACCGAGCGCCGGCGCCTCGTGGGCGCGGGGCGAGCTCGGAGGAAGGAGGCACCTCGTGGGCGCGGGGCGAGCTCGGAGGAAGGAGGCACGGGGCGAGCTCAGGGGAAGGTGGCACGGGGCGAGCTCGCTGGGGAAGCCAGGCGCCGGCGGAGGAGACGAGGTGGGCGGTTGGGATCGAAGAGATAAGGAGAGGAAAGAGAAAATAAGAAAAGATTAAAAAAACTGACAATTGGATCCCACCTGTCAGTCGCTAATCCCACTTTTATTATCTCCGGTCCAAACAGAAAACGGGTTCGTCCCATCCCTCCTTAACCAAACAGAAAATAGAGCTGTCCCATCCCCCACTTTGACTCTCAACCAAACGCAACCTAAGAGGAACGGTTACGCAACGTAAGCCGACACTAAAAGAAGAACTGGAAAGAAATTGAAAACGAGGAGAACAGAGAAAAGAACTAAAGCAGCGAAACGCTTAGCGACCAAGCGGCCACAAACGGCGCTAGCCGCCTGAACCTGCCGCTATCCACAAGTTAGCTTCGATCTTCAGCAGCAGCCACGCTGGAACGACATTGCAACGAGCACGTAGGCCTTCTAATAGGTCGGGTAATACTTGTAGTTTTCGGGTTTTTTTTTTTTTTGAAACATGGAACTGTTTGGATGGGTGGTAATGGGTTTAGAGGTCAAATGGGTTGGATGGGTCGGGTTAAGCAAATCGGGTTGGGATGAGTTGGAATGCAAGGTTCCCTTTGGCGAGTCTGTCGACGACGTCATCGGTGACGGCTACGGTGTCTTGGCAACCGTGGCGGGTGAGTCCTGCTCGTTGCTCGTCACGTCCTGCGTGCTCGCCGCGTTCTTCATCATTTGGGAGGGTCCTGCGTGCTCGCCGTGTTCTTCATCATCTGGGAGGCGTGTGCCTTCGCTGCCTTGGCCGCAGTGCTCGTCGCCGGCGTCACCTGGTGCCTGAGCGTCGTCGCGGTCGTGCTGCCGGCACGGCGTTTCCCACCGCACGCGCCTGGAAGACCTTCGCGGCGGCGAGATGGTGCGGAGCCTGCCCGAGTGCTGGCACGTGTTCCACGTCGGCTACAGATGCACGTGACGTGCCCGCTCTGCAGGTCTGATCTCTTGCCACGGCGACGGGTTACGACGGCCGCGCCGGTAGGATGCGCGACCGCCCGAGCCGCAGTGGCGGTCGGGCCGCGTGCAGGTGCCGCGACACTCCGTCGCGCTGCGGTCGTCCACGCTCGGGATGCTCAGCCTCGATCTGTCCATGCACGCGGGGTTCAAAGGCGAGCCCCGCGTCGCGCTCGGCGATGACGGAGGCGGCTGCCTGCCGCCGTTGCTCCCGCAGGTGTTCGGGGACGGCCGGCACCTGGGCGGCGCCGAGGAGGTCTGCCGCCTGCACGAGGCCAGGGAGCTGGTGTCGGCCGCCCTCGATGCCTGCGACGCTGTGCCATGCACCACCAAAAAATCGTGGGCTGTTCTGCCCGCCATCGCGAGCAAGGCTATGGAATACTGCCAATGCAGAACCTTGGCAATCCAAGACAGCGTGGGTCGGGTTGGGTTGCGTCTAAGCTAATTTGGAATGGGGGTGGGTTGGAAATAAAAAATAATTAATTAGATATGGAATAGGGTGGAAACGGGTTGGGATCTCACCCATTAGCAGGCCAGGCCACGTGCATTCCAAACTTGCATGTTTTCACAATTCATTTGAATACCAACTGCGCGACAGCAACGTGGGCAGCGAGGCTAAGCAGAAGCCTCCTATATCACTGATAATGCAATGTCAACTCTCCACCCACCAAGTATACCACGTTCTTGATCGCGTGTCGATCATTGCACTGAGCTAGTAGATTCCAACAGGCAAAAAGAACGAGCTACTGACACTGCCGCACCCGGCCGGCTTGCCTATATATAGGCGCACTCGACAGCTCAATTGTATTAACAGGAAACACAGCTTAGGACTGAGAGGCGCAGCTCAATCTCGAGCGATATGGTGAAGGGAAGCAAGGGCCACGAGCTGGAGGCCGACGTCCCGGCCTCCGAGCTGTGGAAGATCTACGGCACGCTCCGCTTCGTGGAGCTGGTGCACGAGCTGCTCCCGCAGGTCCTCCACCAGGTCGAGGTCGTCAGGGGCGACGGCAGCGTCGGCTCCGTCATCAAGGTGACGTTCCCTCCAGGTGAGGCCATGCATCTTTGAAACAGATAAAACCACCCCGGCCCTGAATCTCGCCATCCATAGATCTTGGTGGCGTACATCGACGGACAGGCTAGCTAACATGCCGATAAAAACTGTGTTTGCCATGCATGCACTTGCCAGGGAACCCTGGCGTGCAGACCTACAGCGAGGAGTTCGTCAAAATCGACAACGAGAATCGCGTCAAGGAGGCGGCGGTCATCGAAGGTGACCTTCTGAGCCTCGGTTTCATCACGTACGTGACCCGTTTCCAGATCATCGAGAAGGGTCCCAGCTCTTCGGTGATTACATCGACGGTCGAGTACGAGTACCACGACGGGCGCCCTGAGCTCGAAGCGGCGGCTTCCACTGCACCCTTGGCTGCGGCTGCTGAGAGACTTGTCCAGTATGTCAAGGAGCAGATGACGACTGCCCAGGCAACCGCCTGAAACGAAAAATACTCAGAACTGCGGCTAGCACGGTTTCTGAGGACGAATAAAATGGATGTGTGTGATTCGGGTACTGTAAAACTGAGCATGCTGTTACCATGCCTACATGCTGCAAGATCTATCATTTGTGTGTGTTGTCTGGTACTACTTCGGTTTGAATAACGGGAAAATTTTCAATTTTTCGTCATTCCTATCACTTGAGTGACACTTTTCGTTTATACCACCAAACCATATCATTGGCACACTCTCTGAAGAAAAAAAAAACCAGCTAACATCATGGAACAGACTATCAGGTAATCACTATTCAATGTAATCCCTATAGAAATTTATATATGAAAATTATAGAACTAATGACACCATCCTAACCTGATAGATGTAGATTATTATGTGCTACCTCTTGCTTCTCTGTTGCCGCTGGTTCCGTCCATTTTCTTTAGGCTGTGTACCAGAATTTCATGCTGTGCTCAGGCCTGATCCAAAGAATCCCATGTGTTCTCAGTCTCGGAGCATAGATATGGTTAGGTCTTGGAGAATAGAAAGCTTAAGTTGTTCTGGCTGTTTCTTTGCTCGACTAGATGATGATAATGATAGAAGTGAAATGCTGGATAAGAATAGACAGGTGAAAGGGAAATTTGCTTCCTGCTCATGGTTGTCTGTTTTATAATTTTCTTTGATAACTAGCATATCATTGCTCACAGCTCCAACAGGGCTTGCATGATTATGAGATTTATGTGATTCTTGCAGTTAACCCAAGGTGTTCCATGCAAAACTAAAGGTCACTACATGTGATATATAAAACTGCAGTACTTTTATGCATAGTTCATAAAATATTTACTGCTACAACATGTCTAACAATTGTTATGTGCATTTTGTTATGCAGGAGGATCATGAGGCAGAAGAACATGCACCATCATCTGTCTCTTTGAGGGTGTAAAATGCATAACAAATCAGTTTGATGTTAAAATAACCATAAATTTTTGAAAGCCCAAATCCCTTAGATTTCCTTCGACCAGCTTTGGCGAAGCATGGTTCAGCTTGCCTTATTTTCCTGCTCATTTTCCCACTTTTTTGTAGCAATTCATCAGTTCATCCCTTTTGCTTTTCTCCATAATTTATTTGAACAAATTGCTACTCCAAGCCAAAAAATAAATAAATAAAGAAATAAGTAATATTGGAAAACGGCGGACTCCCAAAAGGCTTGACATTTTAGCATCCAAAATTTGTCCCAAAAAACTTGTTGGTTTAGCTTACTAAACAAGGAACATTGGCCATTAGCCCTGTTTAGGACAAACAATACATAGTTCACTTGGAAATCCTGAAGACTCACAAGCACATACTATTTTTGATTCAGACATTCCTACATGAACCAAGAAGCAAGGCGTACCAGTACCACAATTACCAGAAGAGCAAATACTATTTTTGATTCAAACTTCCTACATGCACCAATCAGAGCGTACCACTATTACTTGCCAAAGAGCAAGTTCATTATGCCGTCGAACACTTGCCCCCGCTTCACAGTGCCGCCACGCACGGCCTCCTCGTCTGGCACGAACCCCTTCCCCTCCATCGTCTGTAGCAGCGCTTTCCCCTCTTCCACTTTCCCCATCCTCAGATACGCCTCAAACGCGGCCAGATACGTCGCCACATTCGGCCGCATCCCGCGGTCGAGCATCTCCACTAGGTACTTGCCGGCTTCCGCACACCGGTCGCTGGCCGCGAGCCCCCTGACAAGCACGGCCAGCGTGTACGCGTTGGGCATGACGCCAGACGCGAGCATGCGGTCGTAGGTGCGCACGGCGTCGCGCCAGTGCGCAGGGCCGGCGTTGGCATAGGCCTCGAGGACGGCGGTGTGGGCGACAGCGTCGGGCATGGCGCCCTTGTCCTTAATGACGGCGAAGAGCGCGAGAGCTTCGTGGGTGAGCCCGTCCTTGGACAATCCGTCGAACATCTTGATGGCGTAATCGGTGAGGCCCTCTTTCCGCATCCTGTGGAAGATCTCCTGTAGGTTGGTGGGGTCGGACGGCTCGGCAACGGCGGGATTCTTGCGGAAGGGGTCGTAGTAGGGGGGAGGTAATTCATCCTTCTTCGCCGTGGACGGGGGTGGATGTGAGGAGCTGTCAGCGTCGTCGTCGGACCAGTCGAAGGCAACTGGTGAGTTGGTGTTGGAGCTCCGGTAGGGAGGTGGGGAAGTGGTGGAGAGGAGACGGCTGGTGTTGGAAACGGAGATGGAGGAAACCCCACGCAGTACGCGGCGAACGGCGGCGGCCATTGGAAAGGAGAGGGGGGGGGGGGGGCTAGAGTAGGTGACACCGTGACAAGGGGTGAAGTACTGAAGTCACTAGTCAGTACGCAGCGTCTGGGTGGTGTTATACCGTGGTGCCATAATTAATAAAAAGAGAGGTAAATTTTCATTTTTTTTAAATACTGAAGAGAGGTAAATTAAAGCATTTGAGTTTGTCCAACTCGAAAACCGGTTCCTCAGGACATACTCGCTCAGTAAAAAAAATAGACATAACATATTCTCATTCTTCAAAAAGTTAAAATAAATTCAAACTTGACCAATCCATAAAACATACTCCCTCCGTTTCAGATTATAATTCGTATGACTACTCGTCTTATTCAAAAATTTTAAGCTAACATAGTTAAATTTAAGTCATTCTTGAAGAACTTTTGTTAATAAAGCAACCCACAGCAAAAGAAGTGATATTTTACACAAATGTTGAATAAGACGAGTGGTCAAACTTGAGGTAAAAAAAGTCAAACGAATTATAATTTGGAACGGATTTAGTACTTAGTAATATTTGTAGTACAAATATTATTAGTTGCCGTTTCGATCCCTTCATTTTGGAGGAATTAAAATCTACATAATGGATTAGGTTATTTGGCTTAAACTTTGACATTCCATAACTTTTTTAAGCCCACAAATAAGCCGATCTCATCTCAAATTCATAGGGTGAGAGATGAAAATTGATTCTATAGATCACTATGGTATAATTCTATTCTCCAACTTATAGCACACTCTTCAAATTCATAGGGTGTTAAGTAATAAATATTGCATCACATGAGCCATTTGAGCTACTCCCCCTTCATGAATACAAGGTGTTCAAGCAATTTTAGAATCAAATAAAGAGTCTACCAAATGACTAATTTGTCTCTCACTAATTATTTACTAGTTCGGTTGTTGGCTTATTTAATTTCCTAGTAAGGCGCACAAAGAGACATGCATGCATGTCATTGATTTGGCTACCAGTTGCATGAGTCATTTTGGGCAAAAACGTGTTTAAATAGAAGACATACAAGGATGGAATTTTAATTTCTAAAGACAGAAGCACAAATGAGATTGAGCAATCCATAATATCTTATATATTTTAAACAAATTTCAAACTTACACATACCTTGTATTTTAGGATGGGAGAGTAGTTATTATTTTCTAATTGTTATATACCCCGTCCCAAATACATGACACTTTTGACTTTTGGACATCTTGTTTGATTGTCCGTCTTATTTAAAATTTAAATTTATTGTATAAATATTATTTATTTGTTATGACTTATTTTACCATTATATATACTTTAATGATAATTTATATTACTTATTATTTATAGAAAAACTGAATAAGACAAATGGTCAAACATGTATAATATCTAAAAGTAAAAAACGTTATCTATTTTGGACGCTCCAAGCCCAGAACCAATTGCGTATCGGCATGGGGCGGCCTCGGTTGCTGCCGCGGCCCAACAAAAGTAGGGACAGGCTCTCACAAAGGCCCAGCTAGCCCTCGCGACACCAGCCCATCTCGCGGCCTCGGTTGCTGTCGTGTCTCGCATCTCCCAGCGCCACATCCCGACTCCACGACTCGAGACTCAAGTCTCAGCGACTCCCCGCGCGAGCGCGACCACGCTCGACGGCGCCCTCGCCCCCGTCGGCCGTCGCCCCAGCCGGCGCACCGCATAATCCGCGACCCGCTCCTCCAGCTTCCTCCTCCTCAGTGGTGGCCGGCCGGCAGATCCGCCGCCCGGCGGCCGCTTACCCCGGCGCCCCACACGCCCAGCCCCCCAGCACCCCTGCTGCAGCCTGCAGTGCTGAGCGGCTGGGCGCTACCCGGCCAGTGCCCAGGTTGCGGCCTGGCCCCAGACCCCGGTGCCCAGGTCCGGCTCTTTTCCTTGTTTTTGCTTAGGTAAGCGAGTTGAACATATTAATTATGCTGAATTTGGTGGAAAGAAGTTCAGAAGCTTTTTTATTTCGCGTCCATGCTTAGCATGTATATCATTAAGGAGGAGTTTTACAGTGAATAGCACTGGTTGGCCTTGAATGCGAGCGGCACTCCATAGCTTAGAAACATGTAGGTTGTGCTAATGTATCCTCATGTTCATTTGTTGCTTACTAGAATATTTATGCAATTATTGATAACACTTTCCGTGTGTATATATTAATTGTACGATTACTCAGAAAGATGGTTTTTTGTTTTTGAATTTAGCATCATTACATGTTCAAATGAACTTGTTCTCAGTTAATAGTGTCAGTATACATGTTTAAAAAGTCCCCAAAATTAGGTATGGTGTTAAGTCGGGACAAATTTTGCATAGATATGTAACATGGAAATTAGCCCCTCCCTTGCCTCAATCTTGGATCCGCCACTGCAGCATGAGAGACACTGACACAAAAATCTTGAAAGTACTCTTTTGACCTTTGCATATCATGATTCACACAGCCTACTCAATTTTTTTTTGAATCGCATAGCCTACTCAAGTTTAAGAGAACACAAACGCACTAATTGAGATGTTATATTCTTAACATGACACTGACTTCTCAACTTTTTAAGATCTCATTTTGCTGCGGCCTGGTGCCTGCAACGGTAACGAAAGAAAAGAAAAACTTGTGGGGTTCTTTGAGAATTTAGTTAGTTCTTCTGGTTTATAGTGATAGGCCCTGATAGCTCATGACGATGCAAGGGAAGAGAGCCTTCTCCATGAGTTTAACAAGGAATAGTTCATTCTTATAATTAGCTGATTGTTGGACATAACTGACAAGGTTAGGTCTACACCGAAAAAAATAAGGTGCTAAAAATTTGGCGAACTGTGCCTTGTTAATGGCATCCTATGGTCGACCATACCATATGAATAACACCTTATTATTAACTAGAGTTCTCTACTGACACTCTGTCATATTCTTCGGGTGGCATTCACGTTTGAATAAATCTCATATCTCCTGCCTGCAATTTCCACAGAAGAAAAGTCTATATATGTACAGACAGAGAACTCACATTGCGGTTGCCTCAGCATGGCTACTACAGAGCTCACCAAAGCAATGAAAGGGAGCCTTAGCCACGAGTTTGAGACTGGACTCCCAGCTGCCGACGTGTGGGAGGTCTATGGAGGCCTCCTTGTTGGGGATCTGATTCCCCAATTGCTTCCTCAAGTGTTCTCAAAGGTTGAACTTGTAGAGGGAGATGGTGGCGTTGGAACAGTTCTGCTTGTCACTTTCCCGCCAGGTTAGAACCTGAAAACACGAGCTTCTTTGAGGTATGATGCGATCTCAGCTCCAAATAACTTTGCTTTCTTCTGATTCATGTTGGTAGGAACTCCTGGATCAGAAGCTTTCAAAGAAGAGTTCATCAAGGTCGATAATGAAAACTGCATCAAGGAGGTCCTAGTAACTGAAGGAAGCTTTCTCGATCATGGCTTTAAGAAATATTTGGTACGAACCGAGATTATAGGAAAAGAACAGAAGACAGCCACCATAAGATCGACTATTGAATATGAAGTTGATCCAGAGCATGCGAGCAACCCTCCTGTAGTCAGTACGAGTGGTTTAGCTACTATTGCTAAGGCCATCACAGAATATATCAAGCAGAAGAAGGGTCCTGAGTAAGCTCCCAAGAAAGGATGATATCGTGTATATGTTTGATTAGTGAAGATTGTATCTACCAATAAACAAATAGAATATGGTAATGAACAAATGATTGCCATTTGATCCTTCCATTGCATTTTGTGGGATCTGCAGTCAGGCCAGCATGTATCCAGCATGACTGTAATGCTGATGTTAGATTAATATAAGTTCTTGTTCTGAAAAAAATAACAGCTAGCCCAAGTTTTTCTTGCAAGATGTTCAGGTCAAAGCCAATTAGTCCAAAATGGCAGCGTATGGTTGACAATACCATATGGCTAAGTTTATTAAACTAGAGTTCTCTGCTGACACTCTTCTGACTTCTCACATTCCTCGGGTGTCGCAGACATTTCAAGATCGCGATCGGCTATAAAATCTCATTTTCCTCCTGCCTGCAAGTGCAAGTTCCACAGAAGAAAGTCTTTGTGTATACCTTAGCATGTCTACAGAGCTCAAAGCGATGAAAGGCGGCATTTGCCATGAGTTTGAGACCGGGCTCCCCGCTGCCGACGTGTGGGGGGTCTATGGAACTCTCCTTTTTGGGAATTTGATGCCCTAACTGCTTCCTGAAGAGGTCTCAAATGTTGAACTTTTAGAGGGAGATGGCCGTGCTGGATCAGTCCTCCTTATTACCTTCCCTCCAGGTTAGAACCTGAAACTGAAAACATGTGCTTCTTTGAGGTACGATGATGCTGTCTCAGCTCCAAGTAATTTTGCCTACTTTTCTTGTGATTCATGTTGCTAGGAACTCCTGGATCAGAAACTTTCAAAGAAAAGTGCATCAAGGTTGACAATGAAAACTACATCAAGGAGACAATAGTTACTGAAGGAGGCGTTCTAGATCATGGCTTTCAGAAATACATGGTTCGAATCGAGATTATGGGGAAAGAAGAGAAGACATCCATCATAAGATCAACAATGGAATACGAAGTCGATGATGAGCATGCAAACACCCCCCCCCTGTGTTCAGTACCGATGGGTTAGCTACTATTGCTAAGGCCATCACAAAGTATATCAAGGAGCAGAAAGGTTCTGTGGAAGCTCCCAAGTAATTAAACTCTGGGAAGAAGAAAGGACCATGGCGTGAAGATATCTATTTGTTGAATTACTTCATGCCTTGTTCGGCACCTATTCTCTCGTTCAGTTAGTTGACTGAGTGTGTCAGTAGCAATTAGAATATGAGATCGTGCACGTGTGGAGCGCGAGTTTGGCGCCCGACGTCGTGCAGCGTTCACGCGGGGTGTCCACGTTTGTTTCTCTCCCGTACATGTTGAATCGTGCACGTCTTGATATATAGTGGGACGCATGGAGTGAGTTTCCCATTCCAATTTATAATAAGTCGTTATGTGATTTTTAGCAGAGATTAAGGTAAAGTGTGGATTGGACTTGATCAAACACGGGGTTGGAAAAACTGACGAGTCAAAATCTTTGGCGTGAGTCTAACAGGACACACTGGCAGGTTGGATTGGGTCAGACTAATTTTTCCGAGTTCTTGTACTTTGGGTTGATTTTTTTTGGGTCGGTCGAGTCAATGGGTCGAAAACCATGACCCAATCCTAACGTGATTTACTTGTGGGTTGTGTCACTCTGTCCCTCTGCCACTGAAGTTAATCACAAGCAACTTGTGGTTTTGCAGGTGACAATGAGCACACCACCACAATTTTTTTTAAAAAAAAATACACGAAGAGACTACGTACACCGGTAATTTCAAATTTATCTTTCCTGCGGAGCATCTCGTTGCCGATGCCAAGAAGCCATCACTGCAGCGCGTGATCCATTTCTTCATATCACACCACTTGCTCGTGAGCCCAGCTCCCCTGCGTTGGCCACCTAGCCTCACTAGATTTGTACGGACAGTAGAGCTCCCTAGATGTGATCACTAGAGCAACTCTAGCAGGGCCCTTACTTGAGCCCCATAGCTAAATATTAGATCCCAGGACAAAAAACGTGCTCTAGCAGGGCCTCTACTAGGACCTCAAAATTTGTGTGGACACCCAAATCCTTGCTCCAGACCCCATTCTCGTTGGGTCTAGGCTAAGCCCCCAAATCCTCCCGTGCGTATCTCCAACCCCCGCGGCTTCCTCCGACGGTTGCGACTCCTCCACCCCGCGACTTCCCTGGCGGCTCCACCTATTCCGCGGGCGACCGCGACTCCACGGCGGATTCCATCGACAGGGCAGACGCGAGCTCCGGCGGCTTCCCTCGGCGGGGCGGACGCAAGCTCCGGCAGCTTCCCACGACGGGGCGAACGCGAGCTCCGGCGACGATCGTGACTTCCCTTCGCGGGGTAGACGCGAGCTCCGGCAGCGACCGCGGCTTTCCTCGGGCCTCCACCGACTGCTGCACGGGTGTGGCTCCGGCCCTCCGCCGCACGCGAGCGGCCTCGGTCCTCCGGCGCAAGGGCTCAGGCCGCTGCTGCAGTCGAATCCATCTTCTATCCCTGTACAGAGGAGGAAGAAGAAAGAGACAATGACGAGTGGGTCATATCTGTCATTCTATACCAGAATAAATTTGTGGGGCCAAATTTAGGTGCTGCTGTTGGAGTAGAAGCGTAAAACTGAGCCAACAAAAGTGGAGGGCAACACCCAAATCAGATTTGGGGGCCTGATTTAGGTGCCACTGCTGGAGTTGCTCTTTAAGTGAGCTCCTCAAGCATGATCACCCTCCACCAGTTGACCTCCCTCTAGTTCTATAGGTGTGAAATGGGGTGGTGGATCTGCAATTCATCTCATGGCAGCAAATGTTTTGCTAGAACTTAATTCTACACCTCCAGAAGACTCAAAGAGGAATCAAGCCTGAAGAAGGCGAGTCTGTAACCCATGAGGATGCCAACGCTCTAGCTCAAGATGAATGTGGTGACTCTGCTGCTACAGATATAAATTCTGTCTTTGTCTCTTCCTCACTTATCTGTTGACAGGCTTGATGAGTTAAAAAAAAAGAGGCTGCAGATGTAGTACATAGAGTGGCGACCGGTGAGAAGCACGAGTAGTTGGTGCTACAAGATGGTCAGTCAAACGTGGGCAAAGATGTACACACCACTCAGACAAACGAAACGAAACTTCCGCTTTTGCCAGCGCACCCGTAGCGTAGCGGCTACCAGCGGTTCAGCGCCTATTGCGACCGCGAGCTCGCCGAGCCGCGAAAGAACAGCCGGCCTCTTCCACATCGAGCGCGCCGAGATTCGTGTCCGCCGTGCCGGCACCAGACCAGAGAACACCCACCTCACTGCTGACGCGGGCACGACTCGTCGCCGCCGCCGCAAAGCGCGGACCAGTTCCTCCCGGGTCGAATCTCTCCACTGCGTAAAACACACCGCCTTAACGGCCGGCCCGCCACCGCGAGATGCCTCGGAAGTCGCACAAGGCGAGGGGCGCGGCCGCGCACGCCCCCGTTGGTCTCACGGCCGGGCCGAGGCCTCCCCTGAAGGCCGCGGCCCCAAACCCTAGCCCCGCCGCCGAGCCTCCCCAGGCCGGCGTTGCCGAGGCCGAGGGCCTTAAGGCACCTGACGCCGGGGCGTCCGCCGCCGCTGAGGCACTGGAGCGCCTCCGTGTCGCCCCTGCTTCTGACGGTGATCCGCCATCGCCGTCGCCGCCGCCTTCCGAACCCGTGCACGAGGACCCCGCGCCGCCGGTCGAGGCGTCGTCTTCTGGGAGGCCTGCGGCGGGCGGGAGTTGGGAGGAGGAGGCTGTAAGGAAGCTGCACGAGCTGGCGGAGGTTGGTGGGGATGAGGTGGAGTTGACCGAGGAGGAGGTGCGCGCCAATGATCAGAGGCAGGAGGACGAGGTGATGCGATGTTCTCTCTGACTCTGTGTTTGACTCGTTGCTGATATTAGTTGGAGAAGCATTACTTAGCATGTTTCAGTCTCATTGTTACGGATGATTAACTGAACTTCAAGAGTACCATGTGCCTTTACTGATTGTCGTGGCCAGTGTGTTATTTATGTGTGCCTCTGTTTAGTAACTGACCTAAACTTGTAGCCTCCTTCGTTCAGATGAACTGTCATATGCTTGTATTATATCTGGGCTTGATTAACTTTAGACCAATGTGAGCGAAGAAACACACTTTATAAATTGTCCTTCTCATACATTTGAGTATTTTGGGTCTGTGCCCTTCACCAGCGAAAATACCACTTTACAAAGTGTCCCTATAATACATTTGCATTTCTGCCAATCTGGTAAATACTTTTTTTTATTTGTGCCGTTCACCAGCAAAAAGATTTTTTCCAAGTAATACTGACTAGCTATAACAAGAAGCCAAATAGTACTACTACCTCCGAATGTCAACACTTGATGTTCGGACGCTGAGATTGTACTGCGGCAGGCTAACTCATTCCTCTGGTCAGGAATGTCAAGTATTCCTGACCGGTGACCGGAGGGAGTACTAGAAATCTAGAATAGTGTACTTGGGTGCTGCTAATTACAATTACAATTATCTTTGTTTTCAATAATTAAGCGTGTCTTAATCACTTGTTTTAGTCTGATAGAATGTAAATCCATTGCTCAGATCTGTGCCCTCGAAGCAATTTTTGGAGATGCTGTAGTGATTTTGGACAGAAAGGGAGGCCAGCGGTCTTTCCAGGTATATCCTTCATTTCAGTTTTCAGGTCATATTCTTTGTACTGTAGGAGCAAGGATGTAATTTGCTAGTGTAATTACAGGTTCTTGTGCATATTGAGATTCCAGATTCTATAGATGTATCAACAAAGCTCAATTATGGTGATGGAACATTAAATTATGGGGCAACACGTGATGATGATGATGATGACCTTTTCTACAAGTTCAGAGTTGAGCATTTGCCTCCAATCCTGCTAACATGTCTCCTGCCTACATCATACCCAAGTCACCGTCCTCCCTTTTTCACTATATCTACATATTGGCTTGATAAAGGGATGATTTCGTTGTTATGTCGCATGCTTGATATGCTTTGGGAAGAGCAACAAGGGATGGAAGTAACATATCAATGGGTGCAATGGCTCCAAAGTTCTTCCCTTTCTCACATAGGGTTTGGTAATGAAGTAATTTTGAGCAAGAGTGATGTAACATGTGATGCAGATGGTGAAGATAAGCGTGCTTGTCCAGATAATGCTCCACCAGATGTTATAATTCCAAGGCTGATGAGATACAATGAAAATAAGCATCGTGAAGCTTTCTTACATGCTATCCATGAGTGCATGATTTGTTTCAGCGAGTGTCCTGGTAATTATTTCACCTTCGTTGTATCTGCAGTAATGTTTATGGTGTTGCGCGTAGAAGTTTTCTGCTGTGTAAGTTAACAATAAAGGTGTCTGTTGACCTATGGTTGTCCCGGCATAGTATGGACCTATTTGTCTATATATTATCATATTGCCACTCTACATGCAGTTTAGTCCCCAAACTTTCCTTTTTTATACAGTTCACTAGGTACTGGAGTTGTAAATTTTTACATGTTTTTCCATTACAGGTAGAAATAGACCTTATTCTGATTTCTATGTTAAATAGTCTTGAAAAAAACAATTTTCCAGCTGTACTTGTTTTGTATAACTTTAAAAGCCTAGCGAGGTCTTCATAACTGTCTTCAACTTGGATATGCTCTATATCCATTTCTTTTATCCTCACTATCTGAATTGATGCTGCTTCTATTTTTCTTCTAATCTAATTTGTTATCTCATCAGGTGTTGATTTCATCAAACTTCCGTGTCATCATTTCTTTTGCTGGAAATGCATGCAAACATACTGCAAAATGAATGTCAAGGAAGGAAATGTAATGAAGTTGCTATGTCCTGATACGAAATGTGAAGGTGCTGTTCCTCCAAATGTATTGAAAAGGTTGCTTGGAGAGGACGAATATGAACGTTGGGAGGGATTACTGCTTCAGAGAACTCTTGATGCCATGAAAGATGTTGTCTACTGTCCAAGATGTC
This sequence comes from Miscanthus floridulus, assembly GCF_019320115.1. Lineage (NCBI taxonomy): Eukaryota > Viridiplantae > Streptophyta > Magnoliopsida > Poales > Poaceae > Miscanthus > Miscanthus floridulus. The sequence goes on along the minus strand of NC_089590.1, from coordinate 68,678,252 downwards.
AAACTGCTTGCTTGGAGGACGTAGGTAATGAAGCAGTGTGTTCAAGTTGTTTGTTCAGCTTTTGTACCCTCTGTAGAAATCGCCGTCATATTGGAGAGCAATGTATGTCTCCAGAAGAAAGACTTATGATCTTGGAGGTAAGAGAACTTGATTCCCTGTATATTTAGCTTATACCTAATGTATTATATTTAAGGCTTGATATGATCACAATATAGAAATTTTTAGTATACTAATATATGATAAGTAGAAACAGAAAATGGGAACTACTAGAAAACAGTTTACATATGCTCGAATCTAATGTATGGTTGTTCAGATGTTTATTGTTTTCTGTTCTGAGTGTCTTAAGCAGAAAACCATCGTCAGGAAGGGTTACTGGTGGTGGTTACATTTTTTTTACCATAGTGTCCACAATGATTTCTGGCTAGATGCCTATATATGTATCTTGTGACCAGCAAACAAGATATACCTGTAGCTGTCTTTTCTAGCACCTGTAGAGTGATTATACTAGACAGCATTTTGATATACTCTGATGGCAGCGATGCTTTAACTAATGCTTTCTGGAGAAAGGTTGATTAATTGAGGGGGCCAGTTTGGTTATGTTCTCTAGAGTATTTTTGGGAATCTCAATTCTTAATTTCATTTTTATACAGAAACGCCAAGAATCTGGGAATGTGCAAGGAGATCAGATGAAAATTCTAGAGGAACTACGCAGCCTGAAGGAAATTATGAAGGATTCAAAACAGTGCCCAAAATGCAGGATGGCCATATCTAAGACAGAAGGATGCAATAAGATGCATTGCGGGAACTGTGGGGAGTACTTTTGCTATCAATGCAACCATGCGATCACTGGATATGAGCATTTCAGGTGAGTTATCTTTCAGTAATAACCACATTCTGTTCTTTGCTATATACTGGCTTGACAAAAAAAAAGATCCATTTTTGCATACAGGGGTTCTTGTGTGCTTTTCCCTCAAGAGGAACTAGACAGATGGGAAATGCAAATGAATCAAAGGGTCCGACGCCAAGTTGTTGCACATGCGCATGCTGAAATGCATGGGCAGAATGGTCATGCTCATCCTTGCCCTACATGTCGGCAACCGTCTCCAAAGGTAAGCAGCTACTTTGTTCAAAACGGAATTGAGGACTAGGGGACAAATCCAGCAGCTGTGTATCTTCGCATGAAGAGACCAATAGAATTTTGTTTCTGGCCATTTATGCTTTTAAAATTGTGTTGCTGTTTGGGACTTTTGCCCATATACGTTTTGATCTGTGCTTTGACCTTTTAGTTGTGATTATTTCGTTTATGGGATTCCAATTATTATTATTAAATAATGAGATTAAATAACAATGAGCCATGTCTCGATTGAATTTCATAAGTGCTAGTATTACTTATTTGTATACTGTATATAAAGTAAAACTGTTGCTGATCTCTAGGTCACTTTATTTTATTTATCGTTTGAACTAAGGCAAGCCTGGGCTAAACCACAATAGTGGGTTTTCTTAGTGGACTCCTGACAGCTTGGAACTGTATTGTGATTTCCCCCAACCAGAATCAAACAAATGCCTTGGCATTACCTCTTATGTACTTGCTTTGGTAACTTTGGCAGATCGGAAACAACAACCACCTCTTCTGTTGGGCATGCCAGAAGCATTTTTGTGCCCTGTGCCATAAGACTGTCCAAAAGCCCGCACAGCATTATGGTCCCAAAGGATGCAAGCAACATTCGGCAGATCCCTGAACGAGGTTTTCCCATATGTGCATCAACACTGTGGTGCCAGTGCAATTTCCAAGTGTTTTGTGCAAGTACACATATATACTTATCCTGGGACGTACTTTACTCCTGGATTCCAATTTTTGGCTGCGAGCATGTTTTGAAGTTTCCATTGTCATTGTACCTACACTAACAGTTCTGCAGTTTACATTCGTGAACATGAACAGGAATTATTCATTCATTCAGTACCGGATGAATTGTTGAGATTACTCTGTACATTGAAGATGCGATTGAACACCAAGTCAAAAACCAATAGAACCTTGCAGAATTCTGAGAGGGAAGATTATTTGTTGTACTGTTGGATTGATCTTGTGCCAATACAAAGAAAGTTATCATTGTTAGGTTACATGTTTTCTTATTTTAACTTGCGTTCCCGATAGTCGGACGTGTGGTTTGAGTGACGATTCTCATTGAAATATTGAATGTTCTTGCTGGTTGCCTGCATCTTCAATTTTTCCCCTTAATTCAGTATTTTTTTTCCAGTAATGATCTCATGATCCATCTTTGTCTGCCGAAAGGAAAAAGGTTTGAAGAAGTCCGTCTGGCCTCCCGCAACTATTGTATGCCTTCCTCAATCGGAAAACTGGATTTTTCTCCCTAAACTTTTAAAACTGTCCTATTTACCTTTTTGAACAGTTTTAGTTGATGTGATGCCAGGTTTTAGTTGATGTGACGCCAGGTTAGCCAGGAGAAAGGTAAATCGAACGTTCGCGTAGATTTGAACAAACACTGGGTCAGGTTAGGTTTAGGTTACGTCAGGAAAAAATGTCAGGTTAAAATTTTTGGCCCGAACTTGACCTGACACAATAGCGGGTCAAGTTAGATTATTCTCGGGCTTTTCTACTTTGGTTTGGATTTTTTTCATGTTGGGTCAGGTCATAGGTCAAAATCATGACTCAAACCTGACCCGACACACTGGAATGTCGAGTCGGGTGGCCCATGACTAGGTTTACTTTTTAGCGATAGTTTAGAGGATCAATTAAACTTAATAAAAAACATATAAATAAGTTCTAAAAAATAGATTCTAGAAAATATGCATTGAAAAGTACTAAAATCTAATTTAATCTTAAAAAATTGTTTTAGCTTAGAAACATACTAAACCAGTTTTGTATTTTTTTTCTAAAATTATGCTCTATATTTAGTTGCTTGCTTAAAATTATTTAAATCTTACTTAGTCTCCTAAAATACAAAATTGGGCCAAATATGAAACAAAGGTGCAGGCTAAGACATCTTACAAACTGCAGCGTGGATCATTGTGCACCTTGTTGTGCAAACTGCAAACAAGTTTCCTGAGCGGAAACATCTTGCTTAACAATCGAGACATGCACAGCGATCCAATTAAAAAATATAATTTAGGTTCTGATTGCACATTAACAACATGTATCACGTGGTTTAACTTTGTAGCAATCAGCGGCGGAGGACTCAGTAGGGCGATGTATGGCCCTCGCCATACCTGAGCTCCGCCAAGTATGCCCCTGCAAATTGCTGGCCACCATCCGGTGCTTTGCAGTCTAGTTAATTAATTAATATAGCCATTCATATGAACACTGCTGGAGGCCTGGTGCTGCCGCCCTAGCCCTGCAAGCCGCAAGATGCTAAGATCACACGAAGTCACAAACCTATTTAATTATTTTTTTTGTTCAGTTGTTTATTATTTAATTATTCTTTCTTCAACCGAGAGCACTGAGAATGAACCCTACGGCCTCTTGATTAATTGTTGTTTGTTCATCACTACTCAGTTTAGAAAGCTCAGTTTACGCTATCATCAAATCGCCATACCTTAAATATATTCCGTCCTCCGCCACTGGTAGCAATACTGTTTTGTCTAGGAGATATCACGGCGATGACATGTGCAGATTCACTGGACCATCATCAACATCTGCTGTGCAATTCTCGGACTCTCGAACCAACGTTTGCAACTTTGCTAGCAACATCCAGATGGACATGACCATTTCCTCATTTATCATCGTCGTCATCACGGGCGGAGCTAGAGAAATATTGAGGGGGTGCGGCCGTGTGGGCTTATTTAATAGCAATTGCTTAGATATATGGGCCCCGTTTGGCCCGTAGAATTTTGGCTGAAACTGCTGAAAACACTGTTCAGGCTGAATTGTTGTGTGAGAAAAACACTGTTCCGACTGAAAAAAGAAGCTGAACCAGCCGAATATGGGGTAAGCCGAACTGAGCCATATTCACATGATTGTGTAATTTAGGGGCTGTTTGGTTTCTTAGTCCGAATTTTAGTCCCTGTCCCATCGGATGTTTGGACACATGCATGGAGTATTAAATATAGACTAAAAAATAACTAATTACACAAATTGCGACTAATTTGCGAGACGAATTTTTTAAGCCTAATTAGTCCATGATTTGACAATGTGGTGCTACAATAAATATGTGCTAATGATGGGTTAATTAGGCTTAATAAATTCGTCTCGTAAATTAGTCTCCATCTGTGTAATTAGTTTTATAATTAACTCATATTTAGTCCTCTTAATTAACCTCCGAACGTCCGATGTGACATGGACTAAAATTTAGTCCGTGGAACCAAACACCCCCTTAATAATACTCTCTCTATCCCTGAAACAATTAATTCCTAGCTCAAATATTTGTCCCCAAAAAAATCGATTTATGGGAGTTGGAGGATCTATTGAACCACAATAACCTCCCTCGTAATCGCGGCCGCATTGAACACAGCTCATCCGCTTCCTCACACCCTGTTCGCTTGGGCTTGTTTGGCTTATAAGCCGTACTTTTTCATCCAACGAACAATATTTTTCTTTCATACCAAATCAGCCAATAATAATTTCAATCATGGCTTATCAGTCCAACAAGCTCGAGCGAATAGGGCGCTAAACCACGTCTCTTGCCTCCTAAATTCCCGAGCCTGTGGTGATGGCACTTTTTTTCGAAAGGACGGCAAAAGTTTGCCGCGATTTCTATTAGACGAAGAAAAGAAAAAGGAGGCAAGTGCCCCGTCCAGTTCTTTGAATGGAAACTGGACAAAAACCATACAACTGAGGAGAGCCCCGCTCATCCTACACAACTTGATACAACAATTCAGCACCAACTTGTCGAATCGACCCTAGCTAACCAACTATCTCAACTCATGCCACCACTTGCAGCTGGTCGACGTCCACTCAACTCGACTGTACTAGAACAAACTCTCCACCACTGGCACCACCCACGCAACACAACAGCGAAAAACGACGCACTAGCCCCGCCACGAGCCGTCCCGGCCGAGACAAATTCCACAACGACGCCTTCAAGAAGGTAACGACGTCCAAGCGCCGCCGTCGCTCGTCCAAGGCCGGACTGGGTTTTCACCCGTGGAGAGTTGATCATAGAGCAAGGAGATCGGAGTCATGGCTGCAGTAGCAGGCAGAGGCGAGCTCGGAGGCCGTGGAGGCGTGATCCGTTGATATCTTTTTCCCTGTGTGGACGGAAGACCTTTCCATGTTTTTTCTAGCATCCACAATAAAATTTAAATTTTAGTTGCTTCCACTGATATTAATTTTCAAATATTAGAGAAAGAATCAAACAGCCAAACCCTAGAATCCAAACAAATAATGAAGAAGGTAAGAACTACAAACTGAAACCAATTTAAATACTCAGGTTAATGGAAAATTGAAAGTAGAGAATTTTTTAATTCTTACTTTGCCGTTGAATCTTGATAAAAAACAAAAGCACGGAAGGGCAGGGACGTTAGGACGTAAGGCGGCACTCCTGTCTCCTACAGTTTGGACGGTCTTAGGGTGCCTGAATTCATGCATTTTCTAAAAATATTGCTATACTACGGTGTCTAATGTGGAAAAATATAGAGCATGATTTTAGGAAAAAAATGAAACTAGTTTCATATCTTTCGAGTTAAACAAAATTTCTGATATTTTAATTGGCTTTTAGTATTTTGTTAAATGCATATTTAAATATTTGGATAATTTTTTGATAGTGTAATTGACTCTGAATCATAAAAATCCAATTTACCTCTATGCACGTTAGCTAAAACTGTTTTTAAAACGACTTAGGAATGTAAATCGGGCGGTTCAAAAGATTTGGAGGTTCCAGAAATCCGGTTTTCAGATTGGGTGAGACAAATTGAAGGGACGTTAGATGTACTTTTTTTTTTTCAAAAAAAAGGCTCTCCTGTCGAAGCCAATGCTGGTTCGAGTGTGGCAAACAAAATGGAACTCGTTGGATCAGACGGCCCATTTTCGGAAGGCCTAGTTCAAAGCAGCGACGAAGCCGAAAAAAATTTAGGAATAGAGGTTTTTTTATCTTCTCTTAACCTTAGCTTCTCCTACCTAATACATATATGCATAAAATTTTAAGAGAGAACTTAGGGAGCCTTTTTTATCTTCTCTTAACCTTAGCCCCTCCCACCGCTGGCTTCGTCACTGGTTCAAAGGTTCAAAGCGACCCAACGGATACATCGTGGACTCCGGGGAGGAACGGAACGGAGCTTCGTGCGTGTTACGGGCCAGGGCAAGCACGCTGTCATACATGGCCAAACGGGCCGCCCAGACACGGCACGGCACTGGTACGACCAGTCACGGCACGGCGGGACACGGCGGCGCTGCCGTGCCGTGCCGCGTAGTGCCGCCATGCTAGCATCTCAGCTCAGGCATGGCACTATAGGCTATTAGCCGTGCCGTGTCGTGCCACTGGGCACGGCAGCTCGTGTGTGCCCGTGCCGCTCTTGGCCTGACGCGGAGGCCTTCGCGTAGCACGTCGAGGCAACTCACGCTCTCCAGCTCATCAACACAGAGGCCATTGCGCTGCCGCGCCACTACCCTGAGGTCGTCGTGCAGCTCCCCCATGTCGCTGCAGACCTCGCGCCGCCGTCGTCTTCCACTCCGCCGTCGACCTGGGGAGCAGAGTCGCCGCCGCCGCTGGAGCTGCTGAGTCTCGCCGCCGCCCCTGGAGCCGCTGCAGTGAAGGAGCCCGTGAGGCTGCTGCGGGAGGGAACGGGGAACGGGGAGCGCGGCCTAGGAGGGAACGGGGAACGGGGAGCGCGGCCTAGGAGGGAACGGGGAACGGGGAGCAGCGGCCTAGGAGAGAATGGGGAACGGGGAGCGGCGGCCTAGAGAGAAGTCGCGTCCCACGCGCATGACGGAGTCGGAGGAAGCGACGGGGTAAGGAACAGAGGATGGAAACTCATGTGGGGGATTAGTTTTAAACCTAGGGATTCATCCAACTACTAATATTCATTAAAAAAAAGATCCAACGATTGAAAATAGCCGGACCGCATCGTGCCGGCCCAAAAACCGTGCCCTGTCTGGGCCGGCACTACGGGCCGGTGAGGCGGCCCAGACACGGACACGATGCCGGCTGGGCCGGTCCAGGCACGGGCACGAGGCAGGCCGTGCCGCACCGGGCCAATGCCGTGCTTTTTCGGACCGGGCCGTGCTGGCCCAGCGGGCCCGGCCCATCGGGACATATATACACGCTGCTTCAGGTGCGGGTTCGCGAGGGTTTCAGCGCGGGCGCGCGGCAGATGGAGAGCGTGCATGGAGGAGAGCGAGGACCCTCGCCGGAGGAGGAGGAGACCAAGGAGGTGCGATTGCTGCGCGAGATGATGCTCCGAGCTCGTCGGGAGGGGGAGGAGGAGCCCCGGGTGCTGGATGAGCAGGAGCAGCTGCACGCCAACGACCAGCTCCAGCGAGACGAGGTACGATGTGCAGCAATCGACCCTCCAGAAAGGCTCGCTACGTGGGATCGTACTCCAAACTCCTAATCCATAGTTCGTTGTCACTCCTGGTACGCTTGATCGAATCCATGCTTCGTTGGTAGTCCTCGCTAGCTACGTAACGGCTACGGTTGGTGCTTATTTGACTGTTTCGTACCAACCCTGCAGCAAGGGATCACAGTGGTGGGGGCAAATTATTAATGGAAGGCAATGTTTAGTTCCCCAGATTCCAGAATTTAACATCATGCAAAAAGAAGATTCCCCGTCACATCAAATTTGCGGTACATGCATAGAGTATTAAATGTAGACGAAACTTAAAACTAATTGCACAGTTTGATTGTACTTTGCGAGACGAACGTTTTGAGCCTAATTAGTCAATGTTTGGACAATTATTACCAAATACAAACGAAATTGCTACAGTGTTCACCGTCACATCGAACACTGTACAAACGCCGATTCGGCAGCGAACTAAACGCGGCCGAAGTTTCATTGAGAGTTAAATGCACCAGAGGTCCATTAACTTATGAGAAGATTTTGGTTAGGTCCATCAACTTTCAAAATAGCTTTTTGAGTCTATAAACTTTGTATCACTTAGGTCCATATTCCGTCACGCGGGCTTCTCATGCTGACGTGGCCTGCTGACATGTCTTTTTGAAGCAGCTCTTGGCAATGCATTTTGTCAAACAGCTCGTGGGCGACGGCGATTCCCGCCGGAGCTCGGCAACCTCACGTCGCTCACCACAGGCGAGGTCCCTCGCTCGCTGGCGTCGCTCACCTCGCTCAGGACGGCCCGGTGCCCGACTTCATCGCCGCGCTGCCGCGCCTGGAGACGGTGCAGCTGTTCATGAACAACCTCACGGGCCGTGTCCCCGCGGGGCTCGGCGCCAGCGCGTCGCTCCGGCTCGTCGACCTGTCGTCGAACCGCCTCACCGGCGTCATCCCGGAGACGCTGTGCGTGTCGGGGCAGCTCCACACGGCCATCCTCATGAACAATTTCCTCTTCGGGCCCATCCCAGGGTCGCTCGGCTCATGCACGAGCCTCACCCGTGTCCGGCTCGGCCAGAACTACCTCAACGGCAGCATCCCCGCCGGGCTGCTGTACCTGCCGCAGCTCAGCCTGCTGGAGCTCCACAACAACCTGCTCTCCGGCGCCGTGCCGTCGAACCCGAGTGCGTCCGCCAGTTCTTCGTCGCAGCTGGCGCAGCTCAACCTGTCCAACAACCTGTTGTCGGGCCCGCTGCCGAGCACGCTGGCCAACCTCACCGCGCTGCAGATGCTGCTCGCGAGCACCAACCGGATCGGCGGCGCCGTGCCGCCGGAGCTCGGGGAGCTCTGGCGGCTCGTGAAGCTCGACCTCAGCGGCAACCAGCTGTCGGGGGCGGTCCCGGGGGCGGCGCTCGGGCAATGCGGCGATCGGTGCCATGAGCAGCCTCACGGCGGCGGACTTCTCGTACAACGACCTGTCCGGGCAGCTCCCGGACACGGGGCAGCTGGCGTACCTGAACGCGACGGTGTTCGCGGGCAACCCGAGGCTGTGCGGCCCGGTGGTGAGCCGGCCGTGCAATAACTACACGGAAGGCGCCGGAGGCGGCGTCAGCGTCGCGGGGGGCGTGACGACGACGACGGCGCGGCGGCGGGGCCGGCGGGGAGCTGAAACTGGTGCTGGCTCTGGGCCTGCTCCGTGGTGTTCGCCGCGGCGGCCGTGCTCCGCGAGCGGTCGTTCCGCGTGGACGGCGGCGGCGGCGGGGAAGGCCGGTGGTGGTTCACGGTGTTCCACAAGGTTGACTTCGGCGTGGCGGAGGTGATCGAGTGCATGAAGGATGGCAACGTGGTGGGCCGCGGCGGCGCCGGCGTCGTGTACGCGGGGCGGACCCGGTCGGGCAGCGCGATCGCGGTGAAGCGTCTGCAGGCACAAGGGGGTGCCGGCGACGACCGCGGGTTCAAAGCTGAGGTCCGGACGCTGGGCAGCATCCGGCACCGGAACATCGTGCGCCTGCTGCCGTTCTGCACGAACCGCGACGCGAACATGCTGGTGTACGAGTACATGGGCGGCGGCAGCCTCGGGGAGGTGCTCCACGGCAACGGCAAGAAGCGCGGCGCGTCCCTGGCGTGGGAGCGGCGGTACCGGATCGCGCTGGAGGCGACGCGCGGGCTGTACTACCTCCACCACGACTGCACGCCCATGATCGTGCACCGCGACGTCAAGTCCAACAACATCCTCCTCGGTGACAACCTGGAGGCCCGCGTCGCCGACTTCGGCCTCGCCAAGTTCCTCCGCCGCTCCGGCGCCGGCGCCACCGACGAGTGCATGTCCGCCGTCGCTGGATCCTACGGCTACATCGCCCCTGGTATGTACGATTTTCCGTCCATCTAGGATTTGATTGATCGGTTTAGCGCGCTATCGGTGCTCTCATCGACATGTGCCAGACCGGGCACTCAATCACACGGTCCGCCGCGGCAGGAGCGCTCAAGAGCATCTCTGCAGTGCCGGAGGTCCGGCAAGCGCTGGCCGAGGAAGGCGTCGTGCGAGTCATGATCAACCTGCTCGACTCCGGCGTCGTTCTCGGCTCCAAGGAGTACGCCGCGGAGTGCCTGCAGAACCTTACGTCAAGCAACGACAGCCTGCGGCGTGCCGTCGTGTCCGAGGGCGGCCTCCGGAGCATGGACATGAAGCGGCTGGTGGGTGAGCACGGGTGCATCACGCTCCTGGTGCGCCTGCTGGAGGCCAAGTCGAATGGCGCGCGTGAGGCGCACCTGGGACGCTGTCGCCGTCGCCCACAAGCTGTTTGACAAAATGCATTGCCAAGAGTTGTTTCAGAAGGGCATGTCAGCAGGCCACGTCAGCATGAGAAGCCCGCGTGGCGGGATATGGACCTAAGTGATACGGCATATAAAGTTTATGGATCCAAAAAGCCAATTTAAAAGTTGATGGACCTAACCGAAACCTACTCACAAGTAAATGGACCTCTGGTGCATTTAACTCTTTCATTAACTTGCGGGGGGCTCTCCCCTTGATGCATCGTTGCCTTACGAAATATTAGTAGTGAAGGATGGATGCAGTTAGTGGCGGAGCTCGGCTGGAAATTTAGGTGGGGCGAACAACAGACACAAATTTTTAATCACATCCTACGAACACACATGAATATCTAATATATGACAAATTTAAAGATTAATTGAAGACGGTACCTCTCCTTATGAACTTAATATAATCTATTGATTCAACAAACACCAACTAAACAAGAGTCCAAAATCCAATTATCCAAAAGCTAAAAAACTTGTAAATTTGAATAATAACAAAGCAGTTAGCATGTAATTAATTATAATTATATGTGATAATACATCTAAAAACACACACTACAATAAGGAGACATACCACTAGCCTACTATTAAAGAACTAATCTCAATTACACCATACAAGTAAAATCTCACCTGCTCACCTTCACCATCTCCAACCCCGTCCTCCGTAACCAGCTGGCTGCTGCCCTTCCCCTGCACTGCAGCACTGAGCCGCTGAGAGAATAGGCATGGGCGAGCGGCAACCTGCAACCTTGAAGGCTGTCGCGGCAAGGGGCGGCGGCACTAGCAGCGGCACTGCGGCAGCTGCAGAAAGGGGCGTGCTGCAGCTTGGCCTAGGCTGCACGGCGCGCTAAGGGCCGCGCGGCGGCGGCCTGATGCACTTCGCGGTGATGAACTAACGGGGTCGGGGGATTGGGGATTGAGAGCTAGGTGATTCCTTGATGCTGTGCTGATGGGCTCTATTCTTCTATTGGGCTTTTGGCCTTCGCTCATGCGGCTCTGGACCCTCTCCAAACAATGCGTTCTAGTCCAGTCAGGTGTCCAGCCGTGCCGTTGGAGGCCGAACGCCGCCGCTCGAACACCGCGCCTGAGGAGGAAGACAGGGGTACTAGATGCTCCCGTCGGCGGTAGGTGGGGCAGCTGCCCCACCCTGCCGCATGGGGAGCTCCGCCTCTGGATGCAGTATGGGTGTACAGAAGGCCCTGGATTCTGCAATTTTGATTTGGTTGGGTGGATTTGTCAAGAGGCTAAAAAACAGGGCGTCATGCCTTACTGACTGAAAATAATTTTGTTACAGTGGCCCATCCGGACTTCGTCTTGTAGCCTTATTGCTATTATGCCTAGGTTGTGATGTGGAATAACTGTAGCTTCAATGCTTGATCAGACTACTATTTGCTAGACAATTCGGTAAATAAGTCATGACAAGCATGCACCTAATATGGTAACCATCTAGAATTAGACAAGAAGGTTACAGAATCAGGAAGACGCTTTTGGGATCCTTCGTATTGTAGAATAATGAAATGATGATGAAGCAACAATGCATGAGTTATTTTAATGATGGTGTCCTTGTAATTTTTCCCTGAAAAAGGATAATGTATACTTTCTCAAATATGTACGGGAAGGACAGCAAACTTTAAGATTTTTCTGGTGATGTCAATTATTTTTAGATGGTGGCACTAGAGGCAATATATGGAGACAACATAGCCTTTTGGTGAAAAGTCTGGACTGCGATCTTTCCAGGTATGAATTTTTAGTTGGTCCAGACTTCCAGGACAAATTATCTATCAGAAACAGAAACACACAAAATAATTGTGAATTTCTTTGCAGATCCATGTGCATTGTGAGATTCCAGATGGTATCATTGTGTCTGCAGAGGTACTTAAGGGTGTTGATGACAACACTGGACAGTCGGTTCTTTCACTCATTCAGTGTCCAGCATTTGGCTCCAATCTCATTGACATGTCTTATGCCTCTATCATATCCGAGCCATCACCCTCCATACTTTATTCTCAGTGTACCATGGTTGGATAATGTGAAAGTTTCCCCCCTGTGTCACATGCTGGACTTAATCTGGGCGCAACTACCTGGACAAGAAGTTGTTTATGAGTGGGTGCAATGGCTTCAGAATTCTACGCTTTCTCATCTTGGTTTTGATGACGCGATAGCCATATGCCATTCTGATAGTATGACGGGGCCGATAGATGTTCGGGCTGTTGGAGAGGTTGTGCCAGTAGAGTCTATCATTCAGTGGTTGATTAACTACAATGAAGAGCGATGCCATGAACCATTTCTAAGTGGCCTTCATGACTGCATGATCTGTTTAAGTGAGTACCAGGTAATTGGAATGGCCCAATTAACACTTGGGGGTACTCTTTTTTCATGATTTATTTCCATCACTCCATCAGGGTTTGAATGGTTTAGAATTCTAGATCCGTCTCTTTGTTGATGTGTTAGTGCATCTTATGAAGAATGTAGAAATAATGATCACACCCTTATTAATTTTGTGTCTCATTCTACGTCGTTAGTTGTTCTCTCTTTCAAACTACTTATCTTTTTAAAATGGGAATGGTGGGGCCAAGGGTGTATCAAATTTAAGTTTCTGTACCAAGTTTCTAATTGAGAAATACCAGTCTACTGTCATTACCTAGCTGGTTATTTTCATGTGTCATCTTGTTGGGAATAATTCTGAACATGGGAAGTTTTTTTGAAAGAACGAACATTGGAAGTTCCATCTGGTTTCGACATTGAAAATTTAAATCCATGTCTTTTGGTTCCTCTCAGGTGTCGACTTCATAAGACTTCCATGCCAACATTACTTTTGCTGGAGGTGCATGGAGACATACTCAAGGATGCACGTCAAGGAAGGCACAGTTCTGAAATTGCTGTGTCCTGATAACATGTGCCAGGGTGATGTTCCTCCTAATCTATTGAAGAGATTGCTAGGAGATGCAGATTTTGAACGGTGGGAAAGATTGATACTTCAGAAGACTCTAGACTCAATGGATGCTGCTGCTTACTGTCCAAGATGTGAAACAATTTGCTTGGAAGATGAGGAGAACAATGCTCAGTGCTCCAAGTGTTTCTTCAGCTTCTGCACCCGCTGCAGACTACGCTGTCACATAGGCGAGAAATGCATGGGCATAACTCCAGAAGAAAAGCTCCTCTCCTTACAGGTAACCAATACCGCTACCAGCCAATTCTAAACGGTAGTTACCAAAAAAAGAAAAAAAAACCGAAAGCATTAGCTTTGAGTGTTCACTGCCAGAGCACAGTTCTTTTTGAAAGTAACCAGAGCACAGTTCTAACTAGGCGTGCTATGAATTATAAAAGATTTGGGATGAGTGTTCTGAGCATGCCTTTCATTTTATGCAGGAACGTGAAAAGGTGCGTCAATTAAGCAAAGGTGACATTGAGAAGACAATTTCCTTGTCAAAAGAAATATGCAGCATCAAGGAAGTGCTCCGTCTTTGCGTTCAATGCCCTTACTGTGGCACTGGCATCTCACGCGTGTCAGGCTGCAACTCGATGGTTTGTGGGAATTTTGGCCATTTGTTTTGCTACCGCTGTGGGGTGGTGGGCTGCCATGGCTGTAGCAAGCCAAGGTGTGCATTCCTCATTATATCTTTCTTGGTTTTTGAAGTAAGGTTTGTCAAGTATGCTCCCCGGTATCTATTCTCTTGATACCAATTCTGAAATCTGAATTATTGCAGAAATGCTCCAGGGAAGGTGAAGCAGGTTGATGTTAGTCCCTTTTTGAGGGCACAGGTTGATGCTATTAAAGAGACACGGAAAGAAGTAACAGCAGTGAGATCCAGACAATATCCATGCCCAAGTTGTCGCCAACCAAATTCCAAGGTAAATTTGACGTGGCTTTCACATCAAATGCATTAGGCATTCCCTTCAGTATTATCAATCGATGTTGGGAGATGAGAACACTGCATTCTCTGGCTTGAGCAGGTGGGGAACAACAACCATATCTTCTGCTGGGCATGCCAGGTTCACTACTGCGCATTGTGCCGGAAGGTGGTTCGGAAGTATGCGGAGCATTGTGGTCCCCGAGGATGCAAGCAGCACAGTGTCGACCCCATCGTTCATAACCCTTGAGATGATCGAATGGTGAGGATCAACTTGAACCACAATGGAAATTCTTGTTTTCTTTCCAGCTTCGTACTTGCCTGTACGTTCTTCCAGGCCGTAGCATGTACAGAGTAGTTCGTAAGAGCAAATCTTCTTCATGGAAATGTATAGAGAATCTGGAGATTAGTGTATTTTCGACACGGCTGCACTTATTTGGTGTTTAGGGGTGGGGCACCTATGTGCTTGTCTTCTAGGGGCAGTGGGGCACCCCTCCCCTACTGATTCTGGCTGTAGCTTTGCTGGATTCAGTAGTATAAGAGTTTTCTCGAGATGTCAAAACTTTTACTGATCTCGCTAAGCCTTTGTAAATGCTAGATTTGATTCAGTGGAATCTGGCACTACATATCCCCTTGTGTTCCTCTTGTTAGAGGGTAAGCCCATGGGCCATGGGCCTGCTGACCCTGGCTCCCCATCGTGCCTATATGTACTCAATGGTTGCCACTAATCAATTGTTCCATCGAGTTTGACCCATTCAGCTTTTCTATGAAGGCCCCGTTCACTGATCTGAAACTTAGCTAAAGCTGGTTGAAAAACACTGTTCTGGCTGAATTGTTGTGAGAGAAAAACACTGTTTCGGCTGGAAAAAGAAGCCGAACAAGCCGAATATGGGGTAAGCCAAACAAGGCCGAAATCTACAAACTCGGAGCGTGATCGCCAGATGCAATAGTACGGGCGACCTCTATCCATTCTTTCCACCTGCAGCCCGCACTACCGCCCTCACTGCCACCACGTCCTCTATCTACCACTCTTTGGCACCGTCGTCTCGGTCATGAGGCCCTGTCTAAGCTCATAAGCTCCAATGCTATTTCTTGTAATAAACACACCATAGACTATATATGTTAATGCCTGTCAGTTAGGTCGTCATGTACGTCTTTCTTTTAACGTGTCAAACAGTCGTGCATCAAAACCTTTCGATTTAATACATTACGATCTTTGGACTTCCCCTGTTGTCGGTGCATCGGGTTATAAATACTATATTGTTATTTTTAATGTCTGCACTCACTACGCTTGGACCTTTCCCCTCCGCCTCAAATCCGAGACTTTTGATATTCTGTCAAATTTTTTTGCCTACATGCACATGCAGTTTGGCACCTCCATTAAGGCCGTCCAGTGCGACAATGGCCGTGAGTTTGATGATCACTCCTCGGCTCGCACGTTCCTCCTCACTCATGGTGCCATTCTCCGCATGTCATGCCCATACACATCCTAGCAAAATGGTCGCGCTGAGCGCATTCTTTGCACTATTAATAATATCGTGCACTCCCTCCTTTTTAGGCTAGTCTACCTCCCGTCTATTGGGCTGACACCTTACACACTACCACGTATCTCCTTAATCGTCATCCCACTAAGACGTTGGACAACCTCACCCCTTTCTTCGCTTTCATGGCACACACCCTTCCTACGCTCACCTTCGCGTGTTTGGCTGTGCCTGCTATCCCAACCTATCATCCATAGCTCCACATAAGCTTTCCCCTCGCTCATCTTTGTGTGTCTTCCTTGGCTACTCCGCGGATCACAAAGGGTAGCGATGTCTTGATCTTCACTCCAATAGGATTATCATCTCTCGGCACATTGTGTTTGATGAGACGTTTTTTCCTTTTTCTGCAATGTCCACCACTCCCTCGAATCCCGCCACCTTGGATTTTTAGAGCGATGATGATCGTTCCCCTTTGCCCATTGGGCCTAGTGTTGTGCATGCAGGTACTCCACCTCCCAGCGCGCCTCCCGCTGCGTCCGTGCCGGCAGTCACATCGGCTCTGCTGCTCGACGCCCCTGTGACGCCACCTCCCGCAGGCGGGTTGTCCCCGCCTCCTTCTGGCGGGACGGGTGCTCCCCTGTGGACATCCCGTCCCAAGCCGCTACCAGTAGCACCCCTGGCCCCTCCGCCGGTCAGCCACACACCGCTGCCCCTGCCTCGCAGGTTGCCGCCAGCGATGCCTGGCACCCTATCGGCCGCACGGTCTCCACAGCTCTGCAAGCCATCACACCCGTCACCAATGTGCATGGCATGCACACCCGTGGAAAATCCGGCTTCATTCAGCCGGTTGATCGCATCAACCTCAGTACGGCGGTCCTCTCCCCGCTCCCTGCATCATTCCGGATGGCCTTGGCTGATCCGAACTGGCCTGCCGCCATGCAGTCCGAGTTCGACGCTCGTTAGGCCAACGACACCTGGACGCTGGTCCCTCGGCCTCCTGGAGTTATTATTGTTACAAGCAAATGGGTCTATCGTCACAAGCTCCTGTCAGATGGCACTCTTGACCGCTACAAAGCTCGCTGGGTCTTGAGCGGCTTTACTCAGCGTCCTGGGATCGACTATGATGAAACTTTCAGTTCGGTTGTGAAGCCTGCCACTATTCGCGTTGTTCTCAGTCTGGCTCTCTCCAGGTCATGGCTAATCCATCAGCTCGATGTCAAGAATGCTTTCCTACATGGCACTCTGATAGAGACAATATACTGCGTTCAGTCGTCTGGTTTTGTTGACACTTCGCGGCCTGATTATGTCTGCCGTCTGAACCGCTCACTCTACGGGTTGAAGCAGGCTCCTCACGCTTGGCACAGTCGCTTTGCCTCTCATATTACTTCACTTGAATTTGTTGAGGCCAAGTCTGACACATCACTGTTCCTTTGCCGCCGGAGCGCTGAGATGGCCTTCTTACTTCTCTATGTTGATGATATTGTGCTCACGGCTTCGTCCCAGAGTTTCCTTCAGCAGGTTATTTCTGCTCTTCGATAGGAATTCTCTATGACAGACATGGGTCCTCTTCATCATTTTCCGGGTATTACTGTTGAGTGCCGTGATGATGTCATGTTTCTTTCCCAACGACATTATCTGCTGGATATCCTGGACCGCGCTGGCACGCGTGACTGCAAGCCCTGCAGCACTCCTATGGACACTCACTCCAAGTTGTTTGCTGCTGATGGTACGTCGGTGTCTGATCCTACTCACTACTGCAGTATCGCTGGTGCTTTGCAGTATCTCACTTTTCCTCATCCGGATATCGCCTATGCTGTTCAGCAAGTATGCTTGCATATGCACGACCCTAGAGACCTTCATCTTGCTGCTATGAAGCGGATTCTATGGTACTTACAGGGCAGTCAGGATCTTGGCCTTCACCTTTACCGGACTACGCCGACTGATTTTATAGTTTACTCTGATGCTGATTGGGCCGGATGCCCCAATACTTGGAAGTCTACTCCGGTTATGCTATCTTTCTTGGATATAATCTCATTTCTTGGTCCTCCAAGCGCCAGCCGACAGTGTCCCGTTCGAGTGCTGAGGCCGAGTATCGCGTCGTGTCCAATGGCGTCGCTGAAGCTTGTTGGCTACACCAGCTTTTGGGTGAGCTCTACTGCCCTCTTCACCATGCCACCATTATTTATTGTGACAACATCAGTGTAGTCTACCTCTCCACCAACCCCGTTCAGCACCAGCGCACCAAGCATGTGGAGATTGA
This sequence comes from Miscanthus floridulus, assembly GCF_019320115.1. Lineage (NCBI taxonomy): Eukaryota > Viridiplantae > Streptophyta > Magnoliopsida > Poales > Poaceae > Miscanthus > Miscanthus floridulus. Next base: position 68,660,406 of record NC_089590.1, on the reverse strand, counting down.
CCTACACTTCGTCCGTGAACACATCGCTCTTAGAGAAGTTCACGTCTTGCTTGTTCCTACATCATCTCAGTACGCCGATATCTTCACCAAAGGGTTGCCGACGTCTGTTTTTACAGAGTTTAGGTCTAGTCTGAATGTCCGTTGTGCTCCCGGTTTCGACTGCGGGGGTGTGTTAGAGTGTAAGTCCATGGGCCATGGGTCTGCCGACCCCGGCTTCCCAGCGTGCTTGTATGTGTTAGAGTAAATAGGAATAGTACCACATTGTGTACCCACGTGAGGTGTTAGTCCTGTATACCCTATATAATCAGCCCATGAGGCCCAATGCAATACAACACAATCTCCACCAATTATATTCTCCTTCATGCAATACAACACAATCTCCACCAATTATATTCTCCTTCATGGTATCATTCGCCTAGGTTTAGATCCTAACCCTAGCCGCCGCCGCTTCCGCACCGCGCGCCCCCGGGGAGAAATCGATCTCCGCCGGGGGCAGCGCCACCTCTTTAGGCGCCGGATCCTATTGATCCCACGCCCTCTTTGTCGTCGTCAAGCGGCAGATCGGGTCTTCTCGCGGCGCCGCGCTACCTCGCCGCCCTCTCCGCGCTCGCCGTGGAGGATGCTGGGCGTCGCCCCATCCCGCGCCACCGTGGTGGTGGCCCGGGCAGATCGACCCCAACACCGCGCCGCCATGGTGGTGGCCGGCCAATCTGCGTCATCCTCGTGCGACCTCGCGTGACCGCGACCCGCCGTGCGCCCTGCCCCGTCCGACTCCGGCAGCTCGTGCCGCGAGCCGGGACGAGCCGCGCTGAGGTGCACTGTTGCCGGGGTACACCTGATCTGTTGCTGCTGTATCTTTTTGGTTTGCTCGATCACTGATCGGGATTGAGTCGCCCATCGCCAGTCGACCTCGCGCATACCTACTCCGGCATCGGCATCGACTACACTGACATCTACATCTTCGACTGTGTGGCCTGGCCGGGGAAGGCAATGCCGAGGGGATGCCTTCCTGCGTCGCTTCTCGGTCATTCAGTCCGCATGTCTACATCGTCGGTTCGTCGTCACCACCACAGATCGGGACGCCTCCGCCGGCTTCTTCCATCATCGCTCCACCTCGCGCGTACTCGGTCCGTACAACCGATTATGCACGATCCACCCGGCTCCCGTGACGTCCATCGTCGAGTACTACGCGCATCTTCTCCGAGCAACAGGGCTGCTGGCTTGCTGCCGTGTCGCCTCGTCGGGCTGTAGCACCGCCGCCCGTGTGTCCGCTTCGCCGTTGCATCTACATCACCGTCCCCTGTGCATCGACGACTGTACTGCGCACTCTTTGCTGCGCCATCCGTCTGCACAAGGTCTTCGTCCTGCTGATTGGGTCTTCGTCATCGAGCTGCCGCTACTCGCACCGTCGCTGAGCCATGCTCGCCGGTCACACCCCTCGCATCGTCGCTGAGCCCTGCTCGCCGATGCGTCTGCTCTCGCATTGCTTCTTCTTCGTCCAGCACAACCACGTCGACAACATCACCGTGGTTGGGGCCCTCTACCTTGTACGCCCGGTATTGGCAACACCGATGCGTGCTTTCGTCCCCGATGCGTTGCTGGGACTGGCAAACCCAGCCCACGCCTCGGCACACAGGTGGCTTGACTGCATCGACTTCGGCATCGACCCTCCCCTTCCACAACGACTGCCTCGACGCGTCTCCGTCATCATCATGGTGCCCCTCGCGCGCCTGCAGCTCCATCGACATGGCAACCCGACCACAACTACGTCGACCTCGGCCATCTTCAGCACGGCTTCTTCGACCACGGCTATTGCGCCCTCACGCTCGGCTACCTCGACATCGGCACAAAGGGCTACCGCCTTGCATGAGGACTCATCGGCTTCTTCTCCAGCCACAGCATACGCGACGCATCAACTGTTATGACTGCGGGGGAATGTCAGCTTTGTCAGCTTCTTCTCCAGTCTCACCGTTTGTAGCGCTCCCGCTGTGACTGCGGGGGGATGTTAGAGTAAATAGGAATAGTACCACATTGTGTACCCACGTGAGGTGTTAGTCCTGTATACCCTATATAATCAGCCCATGAGGCCCAATGCAATACAACACAATCTCCACCAATTATATTCTCCTTCAGTATGTACTCAATGGTTGTCACTAATCAATGTTAATCGAGCATTATCCAAACCCTAATACTCCCTCACCTCTCTCTTGTTTTACTGGCCAACAGTAGGCACTGTGTCGTCCCTCTTCCCAGGATCCCTGGGACTCGCCGACTCGGTGCTCGGTGAGAGCCTACTTGCCATCGTACGGGACTACAGCTAACCTGCCGATCAGGATTCAGGACACGAGTGACGATGAGCAGCTCCAGTGTTGTCTTAGAGGGTGCAAAGAGGAGAGAAAGTGGTCGAAAAGGTGTGAAATATGCTGGAGCGAGCTTGGAAAATGTGTCAAAGATAACACCCAGTGCAAAGAACAGAAAGTGATTTGCTCAGGTTAAGCTTTGTAACGTGGAATCCTAGCAATCTGTTGTATGCTGCTAATAAACGTTAAGTTGCCTTGATAGTCTTTATTGGGCTGGCCGTTGTTTTTCCCATATGGTCTGCAGAGACTTAGGAGGCAATCTAGCCCATCACGGATTACAGGCCTGCTAAACCCTAGCGGTACAGGCCCATCAGAAAAGGCCCAAAAGCGAGCCACATCGATAAACGCCGGTCGTGCTGAGAGGAACGGAACGGGGTGGTGGAAGTGGAACAGAAACTCTGCAACGAATCAAACGGCGCGTGATTTCCGCCCCGCACACGGCCGGTGATCCTCGAGCCGGGCACTTACCCGTTCTCCTGATAGCGGCGGGTTTTGGCGAGGGTTCCGCGGGCGCGGCGGCACCGAGCGCAGTCCGCGGATGGAGAGCCCGAGAGTAGAGCGAGAGCCCTCGCCGGAGGAGGAGCTGGGGCTGGGGCTGCTGCGTGATATGATGCTCCGCGCTCGACGGGAGGGGGAGGAGCCCCAGGTACCGGACGAGCAGCTCCGCTCCAACGACCAACTCCAGCAAGACGAGGTACTAGCTACTGTTCCCAATCGATCCCTCCTAGGCTCCTACGCCTCACCACTTGGCATTGTGCTTCAAACATGGTCGGTCGTTACTCGTCATTACACACCGGCCATGGCGAATTCGATCGGGTTGTCCGTTATTTGATTGGAGTTGGGGTACGTTCGAATCAGTTTTTCGGAGTTCCAGTAACTTCGTTTTACTCCTAGTATCTAAAGCATAAAGCATGTACTTCTGTTGTTCTACACGAGTACACGTCCACATCCACATCTCCAACACCAACCTCGCCGGTTCCAAACACTGACCACGGCGTCGTCGTTCCAACAATTGTTGCCTGGAACTTAACATGGATCTATGGTGCACAAAAAGATCTGGATTGTTGATTTTCAATGTTCCACCGAAGTCCGGTGGTGAAACTTGGAACTTGGAAGACGTTTTATATTTTGCCAAAAGAATTTTGTCAGAATAGTAGGAACCACAACAGAACAAAGTTTTGTCAAAATCTATTTAGGAGCGAAACATATCGGGTAAACAATTCAGCAATCCTTTTTGTCACCTAAACCATGCTCTGTATCAATGCATCTCTGTTCCACTTTGGCCACAAATCCTTGCATTGCATTTACATGCTAAGTGGATAGATGGAGCCATGGAGGATATGGATGGACATGAAGCATCAAATACTGAAAATCTCGAATCATTTGAGTTACCGGCTACAACCTGCTTTTGGCTTCTTTTGGAACTCATAATAGTGAACTGATGAAATTGGTGAAAAAACAATGCATGATGGTTCTGATGATCTGTTAGAAGCTGCAAATTTTCTTTTCTTCCGAGAACTGAAACTGTAAAACAGATGCTCAATTTCTGTGCTTTTGTTGGGTTTCATACTTCCATCTCTAGCCTACCCAACTTGCTTGGGACTAAAAATGGTTTGATGTTGTTGAGAAATAAAACAGATGCTCAACTTGTTTTTATTAAAGAATATCATTCATCTTGGACTGCAATCTATGCATGTGTAGCAAAATAAAAAAGAACGAAGGACACATTTCAATTTTTTTCTGCTGATATATGTTTTTCTGTGATCAATGTTTGTTTAGATGCTAGCACTGGAGGCAATCTACGGAGACAATCTAGGCATTTATGACGAAAAGTTTGGACTGCGATCTTTTGAGGTACATTCTTTATAATTGGCTTCCAACTCCCATGAAATAATATGTATCAGAAGCACAATGAAAAATGTGATCAATTCCATTTTCCATTGTTGATTCTTCGCAGATCCGTGTACATTGTGAAATTCCAGATGGTATTAGTGTATCTGCTGAACTATTCCAGGGTGTTGATGATGATGATCCCAAAAGTCGGTTCTTTGACACATTCAGTGTCCAACACTTGCCTCCAATGTCATTGACTTGTCTTATTCCTCCGTCGTACCCAAGTCATCACCCTCCATACTTTACCCTAAGTGCACAATGGCTGGATAGTGTGAAAATTTCCTCCCTCTGTCATATGCTCGACTCAGTATGGGCACAGCAACCTGGACAAGAGATTGTTTATGAGTGGGTTCAATGGCTGCAGAGCTGTACACTTTCACATGTCGGTTTTGGTGATGGAGTAGTCATACGACAGCCTGATATTATGATGGGTTCTGCAGATGTTCGGGCTATAGGAAAGATTGAGTCTGTAGAATCTGTTGTTCAATATTTAATTAGTTACAATGAGGAGCAATGCCACGAATCCTTTCTAAGTGGCCTTCATGACTGCATGATTTGTTTCAGTGAGCATGCAGGTAATAGGTATGCTCCAGTTAATACTTGGGGTACTCTTCCTGATGTCTGTCTTTTCCAAATTGTTCTCTATTAGATTATCTCAATTTGAAATCAGATTCTACTATATTTTGGACATAATAATGCCTTCTCCGGATTCATATTCAGTCTCAGGATTATTGACAATCTGTTAATAGTTGTTGTATGAAAGTTTGTGTATTCATGTGATACCTTACCGAGAAGTAAATGTAAAGATTTTAAGTTCCACTATAAGACCAAAAAATAATGGAAAATCCATATCTTTGAATTTTTGGTTTTCTACAGGTATTGACTTCGTAAAGCTGCCATCCTTGCATTACTATTGCCAGAGATGCATGGAGATTTACGCAAGAATGCATGTCAAGGAAGGAACAGTGCTGTAATTGTTGTGCCCTGATGACAAGTGTGAAACGATCCACGATTTCCTCGAAGGGAAATCCACATATTTCATCATAATGTGATAGTCTAGAAAAACCAAGCTATCACATTATTATTATTCAGTTGATACCACAGCACATACATCACATAATTACAAGTTTACAAGTATTACAACACTTGGTGACACACCTAAGTACATCGTATACTAGCGGAAATGCACACAGATCAGCATCAGAGTGGACGTAGCGCGCCGGCGGGTGAAGGCTCCTCCTTTACGGGCGATCACCAGAGTCGGTGTAGAATGTCAGCGGGCGTAGACTTCATCTCCTCAACCAAACTTGAGCGTAGAAACGAGACCACCTAATCCTTCTAATCTCCGTTGTTGTCGTCGTAGATGACATCCAAACCTGCCAAATATCTTTCAGTACGATTTGTACTGGCCACTGGCTCCCACCCTATACTTTGCGTTGCTTTGTGGTAAGTGGAATACAAGGGTAGAGCAAAATGCCTATTTATGGCTGTAGTTTTCCTATGCAAGTTCATCAATATTTTATAATAGTTCATCACATTTAAACCAATCTCATCCACACGTTGGCCCATCCCATCACACACATCTCACCACACTCTCACTCTCTAGGCGGTAAGAACGACTCCCTCTCGTGCCTTGCCATATCGGCTAACAGTCGAAATCTAACAAACCCGGGGGAGAAGAAAGGACTCCTCTCACTAATAAGGGAAGCGTAGGTCATAGGAATGTACATATCCGTGGACACGGCTATACGTATAGATCGATCAACTCTGTAGAACGTGTACACCTAGAACCACAAGATCACCATCATCGGTGATGCCCCGCCTAGGCTGATACCGGGCTACCTTCCAACCGGTGCGATGCCACCCTACCACTCAACCCTGGGCCACCCCGGAGTCCACCGAAACGCTGAGACTGTGAGACGTAGTACCAGGCCCCAGATGTCACTACGCTGTCTTAGGAGGGTGTGGGCCACACGCTCGTACCTCCCTACACTATCCACTTCCAACCTAGTAGTAGTGGCACCATCCTAGCTGGTCAGGATCCGTCACCCGCCCATTCAGGAACGAGTGGCGTGCACGTAGGGTCCTATGATCCTGTTCTCTCGACATACCAGTCCTTAGGGGGACCGGACAATATATCTTCTCAAAGGGGATAACCAACACCCCGTGCCTCGACTGCACCTCTATCCTGAGGCTTCATCCCACAAAGACACTCCACCCTGGGATCTCCTCATCTCACATGCACCCACCACAGGTACCTCTCGTAGGGATGCCCAGGCCGCACCCCCTAGCAAGACTCGTCCAACAACTCATCGTAAGATCCTGCCCGATCGACTCAACCCTCACCACACACCCAAGATGCATGCCAAGATCTCCTCGATTGTTACCACATTATCGGCACCAAGTGCCTTAACCACTCACAAACAATCCTTCACCAAGCATCACATCACAGATATAATGCGTAGTAGAAGTAGTAGCAAGTAAGTAAGCGAGCGTCTAGCCTAACAGCGGGTGTTCAGGGGTATAGGTTGCGACAAGGTAATGGCTCACAAACAATTCTACCTTGCAACCTATCACGAGATCATTTGCATAAAAGTAAAGCACTAGCATCTACACTATAGCATGTCTAATAGGATTCTACGAGGTTGGGTGGGACGTGGCACCTGTTGATTGGTCGACTCTGAGATTCTCAGTGTACTCATAGTTGTTCTCCTCAAGGTCCTATTGTCATCCGTGTTTCCTTCCTTCAACGGGTTCTGGTCTGATCAATGCTATCCTCAATGCAACTACCTTGACAGAGCGACAAGCAAGACAGAAAGCACTAGAAGAACACCAAGGGGAACAACGACTTAGCCCTCTCGGTGGATGTCCGATCCCTAGGCCAAAAGAAACAGAAGTGATTGTTTGCTAAGCACAAGCTTAAGTCTTAGTCTAGCCAGTACCTCCCGGGTTGATCGTGTTGACCTGTACGACTTCAATAAAAACAGCATAGACCCTAGCTCATCTTAAGTGAACACCACGGCTCGCGGTCTTCCAATCCGAGCATCATGGAGATTGACTGGAATCGAAAAGAGCGGCTAAGGGGAAAAGGAAGCAGTTCTGGTCTCTCTCAATCCATACACCATTATAATTGACGAGAATCAAGAGAGGATGGAATAGGGGAGAGAAGAGAAGGGAGATGATCTACTTCTTCTAGTCCACACGCCATGGCAAGAGATGGGGCATCGAAAGGAGCGACACACAAGAGAACATGAGTGCCCAAACTACTTGTAGGGTACCATGACCTAGGTGCACTAAATGCACTAAGACATCCCTAGGGTTCTTAGCGATGCGGTTGTCACCGCAAGAACCAAAGAAATGCTATGGTCTAAAATAGGTACAAGCAAGGGACTCAAGCATGAAAGGGCTAAAAGACGGGAAAAGACACGGGCTTCACCTTCCTAGGGACGTAGGAGGGGCCAACGATCATGGCACTACAAATTCAACTAAAAATGAGGGTTGAGTTATGTTCGGCATCACGACCACGGTGGGACGAATCCCACGACCAAAACGTTCGAGCGAGGTACAACCCCTCAACCGGCTCGAAGGCACGGTCCACAGGCAATCAACACAAGCACGCAACGAACCAACACCAATGACAACCAGAGTAGCACATATCCATAGCAAGAGATAGACACCATATCATAAGAGATAGACCGGCATGAAGGCACGACACAAGCATAGATAGATAGATCATGTATATGAACAATGATAGATGACAATTATAAAATGAAAGGTAAAGCGGGAGCTATGTCGACGTCGAGGATGGCGTCGACGGGGTTGAAAGGTTCGACCTTAATGATGGCGGGAAAGCGAGGCTCGCTGCGGGTGATCAGTGGAGCGCCGGGACGAGCTACGGCCAGCTGCAGCAAGCTTTGGCCAGCTGTGGCTTGCTACAACCACACTTGGTTGGCTGTAGCTTGCTGCTAGCTAGCTAAGGCTGACCGTGGTCTGCTGCACGCAGCTGCAGGTGGTCGAAGGCTAGCTGCATCTAGCTGGAGGTGGCAGCGGGTGGCTAGGAGGTGGCCGCCGCTATCCAGGGAGGGGACAACAAGCATCCAGGAGGCATCGAAGCTCCAGCGAGGTAGACGATGATGGTCGAAGGTGGCAAGGGAAATTGCAAGGCTGTGGCTTTTGGCTCACAGCAGTGAGTGGTCAGGAACCACGGTGTATCCAAGGAAAAAAGCAAGCTTTGGGATGCAGGGCTCACTCGAGATAAAAGGAAGCTGGATGCCAAGGTAGCCATGGTGGTGTGGCTGCTGCTGGCATTGGAATCGTGGTATAGCTCAGTGGTGAGGCTCGGTGTGGCCTTGGACGCAGGCTAAGTGCAGTAGCAGGTGTTGTAGAGGTGAGGTTCGCGGCTCCCATCAAGGCGCGAACAGAGGAGAAAGGAGGAATGATGTGACATAGGGGCCTAGGTGCGTTCCACGGTGAGGTCAAGGTAGAGCATGGTCGGGTCAAGCCCGTGCGTGGAGGAAGCAGTGGGTTGCAGTCATCGTGGCCGGTGGAGGCGTTCCGGGTGAGCTGCGTCGTGGCACAGTCGCTCGGGGGCGAGGAAGGCCTCAACATTGGTGCAGGGCTTGGGACGCCGCGAATCTGGTGAGGTCAGGGTTCAAGACATCGGCTTGGGGTCATGGACTGAAAGTGCAATCAAGCCCTAATTGTGGGTTTTGGTGATAATGACCACGCAATTAAAGAACTAATGAGATTTATCGAGATGACAAGCAGGGAATTTATATTCGAGGATGCTACACGAAATGGAGGAGCCCCCAATTACAAATGTTGATGGCTTCAAACTTAAAGGAGGTTTAAATTCGTTTATATTTTGAATATGAGTATGGGAAAAGCCATACTATAACGGGGGACACAATGCTTAAGCTAACATGTGCTACTAAGTGCTCAAACATACACATGCATCATCAGATTCACAGCCAAGATAGCCTAAACTTCACTCTTACCCTTGCTTTCTTGACTGGTGCGACACTACCGCACTTGAAGAGAGGCACTTCCGCACTTAAGCTGTGGCACTACCATGACTTAAGTGACCGTTGGGGCCGAGGGGGTATTTATACACATCCTCTTCCTCCCCAACGGCTCTCTTCTTCCTTCTACTCATTCTAGCTCGTCCAAAATAGAAAAGGAGCTCTCTTTCTCCCTCCATTAGTGACCTTGAGCCCTCAAGCAAATCCATTGATTTCACAATCAATCCTTGAGAGAAAAGTGTCCAAAACTCGATTAGAGAGCAACTCCATTGATTCCTTAACTCAAAAGAGCACTTGGTTCACGTTTTGGCTGGCGGTTGTGTTTGTTACTCTTGGAGCTTGGCTCCTAGCTGGCTAGAGCATCGCCCGTGGAGCTTGCCAACTTGTGGGGCAGCCCCAGGAGGTTTGTAACCATCTCTTGAAGCTAGTATACTCACCCCTCATCTCAAGAGTTAAGTCTATTGACTTGAGAATGAGGAAGGGTTGGAAAGCCCTAAGCCTTAGTGGCTAACCTCAACAACGTGGAGGTAGGCAAGCCTTGGTGGTGAGCCAAACCATGAGATAAATTATTGTGTCACTTGTGCTTGATTTACATTACTTGCATTTCATATTGTTGGTTGCGGTGATTTCTAGGGTTTCTAGTCGATCTACTTATGTGTGGTGTTTCTACAACTTCTAGCTCTTGATCTATGACTATCATACCTGTAGTAGGCTGAGAAATTTCTCTGATCTAAGTTTCTATTCACTGATTTTGAACTATGACTCAAAGTTGTCTGCAGGTACGGCAGTGCCACTGTTTTGGTCCAGCAGTGTCACAGTCTGACAGTGCCACTGAAAGATCCTAATGGCTAGAGGGGGGGGGTGAATAGCCTATTAAAATTTCTACAACAACACTTAGCAAACCGGTTAGACAAATATGAGGCGAAGCGAGTGTTGCGCTAGCCTACTAAAAATGCAAGCCACCTACCACAATTCTAGTTTTTCTATAGTCTCTATCCACACAATGGCTATGTGACTACACTATGTCAGTTTGCTCTCAAATGCTAACTAAAGAGCACACTAACCAAACTAACAAGCTCTCAAGACTAGCTACACTAAAGAGCTTGACAACTAGTTTGCAGTATTGTAAAGAGAGAGAGAGAGAGCAAGATGGTTATACCATCGAGTCGAGGAATGAACCAATGAATATCAATCACCTTAGAATCAAATGTTGACACAATGATTTTTTACCGAGGTTCACTTGCTTGCAGGCAAGCTAGTCCTCGTTGTGGCGATTCACTCACTTGGAGGTTCACACGCTAATCGGCATCACATGCCAAACCCTCAATAGGGTGCCACGTAACCAACATAAGATGAGGATCACACAAGCCATGAGCAATTTACTAGAGTACCTTTTGACTCTTCGCCGGGGAAAGGTCAAGAACCCCTCACAATCACCACGATCGGAGCCAGAGACAATCACCAACCTCCGCTCGATGATCCTCGCTACTCCAAGCCATCTAGGTGGCGACAACCACCAAGAGTAACAAGAGAATACCGCAGCAAAACACGAATACCAAGTGCCTCTAGATGCAAACACTCAAGCAATGCACTTGGATTTGCTCCTAATCTCATAAAGATATTGAATCAATGATGGAGATGAGTGGGAGGGCTTTGGCTAAGCTCACAAGGTTGCTATGTCAATGCAAATGGCCAAGAGAGTGAGCTTGAGCCGGCCATGGGGCTTAAATAGAGAGCCCCCACAAATAGAGCCGTTGGCTCCTCTGTTCACTGAAAATCAAGGCGACCGGACGCACCCTGCCAGCATCCGGTCAACAGATGGCCGCCATGTCATCCCTCGCTTCAAATGCTGAGCGTCTGATCTCAACGGTTAAGTCATGACCGGATGCATCACAGTGCCAAGATCGGACGCACCTCTGCCGAGTCCAATCGTTTCCAGAGAGGTCCCGAGAGAGCCAAATGACGACTGGACGCGTCAGTTCAATCATGACCAGATGTAGGAGGGGTAGCGTCCGGTCGAGTCTAGAGAGCTTTCAGAGCTGCTCAACTACGACCGGACACGTCCGGTCGGTCATGATCGGACGTAGCATCAATGTCCGGTCCTTTCTCCTCTTCTTTGTGCTACCACATCAGCGGGACCGGACACACCTATCATGCATCTGGTCACGAAGTGACCCAGTGTTCGGTTGAAGACTGACGCTAGCGTCTTCACTACTTTCACTGACCGACGCCTAGGTTTAGCCACCGGATGCGTTCGGTCCCACAAGGACAGCATCCGGTGCACTCTGTGAAACCCTATCTTTTCTATATAGGGCGCCGGTGGCACCGTCGGACTGTCTGCAGCTATCGAACCTAAATGTGATCACACTCGCTAAGTGTCTTGATCATCGAAATGAAATGGCTCCTACCACTTATACCTTTGCGTTGAACCTTTTGTTTTTCTCTTTCTTCTTTTCAAGTCCAAGCACTTGATCATCACCATAGCATCACCATCGTCATGTCACGATCTTCATTTGCTCCACCACTTGGAATGTGCCACCTATCTCATAATCACTTTGATAAACTAGGTTAGCACTTAGAGTTTCATCATTTCACCAAAACCAAACTAGAGCTTTCAGCCGCCCTCTTGAGTGGCAGTGCCGCAGGGTGAATTTGATAAAAGTTTGAGTGTTTGTTTTGATAGGCCTATTCACCCTCCTCTAGGCCAACTAGAGATCCTACAAGTGGTATCAGAGAAGGTTAATTCAAATACGCTTCACCATGTGAGGTATGAAGCCCGGAGGAGGAACTAGTGACGTGAAGCGGGTGGATGTCGACACGGACAATAGCGAGCTGAGCGCGTCGACAGCAAGCAACACCACACTACCACATCTTAAGGCCACCGATGCCGAAAGAGCTCTCAATGAGAATGAGAGAAGAAGAAGGAAGGAGGCAAGAAAGCTAAAAAGAGAAGCAAGAGAGAAGAAGAAGGAGGAATAGTGGTTAAAGGACAGGAAGCAAAGAAAAGAATAAAGAAGGCTCAAGCGAGAAGCAAGAAGAAAAAGAAGAGAAGCTAGGAAGAAGAAGGAAGAAGAAGTTAAGGTAACAAGTACATCATCAAGCATATCAAGTAGTTCTGAAGATGGAGATGATGATGAGTTATACCAAGTGTCAAAGGGGAACAAGAAGGAGAAGAAAGGAAAGTTCAAGGCTGACAACAACAAATATGCCGCCGTATTCTTTAACTACTCTTCTATTCCTATGACTAACCATGATCGGAGGTCTTTCATCAATGTGCCCATGGGCAAGTTACCTCATTTCAATGGGACTAACTTTGCCAAGTGAAAGCACTTGATGAGAGCCTATCTTATAGGTCTTCACCCCGACATTTGGGAGATTGTTTGCAGTGAATTTGAGCCATCGGTTGATCCCAAGAACCCAACACTAGAAGAGATGAGAATCATTCACCTCAATGGTCTAGCCACAAGTGTGTTTCTTAGTGCCTTGGATGGTGATGAGTACAATAGAGTGATTGGAGTTGATTTTTCCAAGCAAATATGGGACACTTTGCACCTAGCACATGAAGGGGTTGACAAAGTGAGAAAAGCAAGAATTGATTTGTTGATGTCAAAGCTCAACCAGTTTGTAATCTTGGATGGAGAAGGGGCACAAGAGATGTTTGATAGGTTGATGACAATGGTGGGCAAGATTAGAGGCTATGGTTGTGATGAGCTAGATGATCACAAAGTTATCAAGATTATATTGGAAGCTTATTCATCTAGAAATGAGATCGTAGTCACTCTAATTAGAGACAAGAAGAAGTTTGATTACTTCACACCAAATGATGTACTTGGGAAGAAGCAAATGAGAGGAAGAAACTTGGAGAATTGCAAGCAAAGCTAGAGGGCATCAAGATCAAAGATGTAGCTCTCAAGGCCAACAAATCAAGCAAGCAAGGCTCTACAAGCAAGTCCAAGATCAACCAAAAAGCTTCAACTAGCAAGCCCAAAGCAAGCAAGCAAGTTCAAGAAAGAGTAGAGACCACATCATCTTCAAATGAAAGTGAAAATAATGATGATCAATATGAGAAGATTGATGATGTTGCTGTCTTTATGAAGAGATTTCACAAGGGGCTAAAGAAGCAAGGCTACAAGGTAGTGAATAGAAACTTTCCAAATAAGAAAAAGAGGACATGCTACAATTGTGGTAGCACTGACACTTTATTGCCAAGTGTCCATATGAGATCAAGGACAACAAATACAAGAAAGAGGACAAGGCCGAACGTAGGAAAAGCAAGAAGAACATGGGAGAGGCTCACATTGGGCATGAATGGGACTCAACTAAAGAGAGCATAAGTGAAGATGATGAGAAGATTGCAACCGTTGCCATTCACGAGTCATCCTCTACACCAAGGCTCTTCAACAACATGTCCGATGATGACTACTACTCCCCTCACATTTGTCTTATGGCAAAGCATGAGAAGGTAAAATCCAAATCGAAGGTCAAATCTCCTCCACCTCCTAGTGATATCTCTAGTAGTGATATCAGTGATAGCTCTAGTAATGATGAATCTAGTGATGAAGAAATAAACATGATAACTAAAAATTTGGATGGAAAGACCAAATTATTCATCACTAAGCCAATGGAGGATTTAGAGTGTCCAAGCCGAGTTAGAATCTAGAGAAGAGACTCTTATCCAACAAGAGGATATCTACATTGCTAGCAAAGAAGCTCTTGCATTAGAGAGAAGTGAGGTGGAATCCTTACGCAAGGCTTTGGCCAAAGAGCAAGAGGATCATGCTATTGCAAAGAAAGCAAATAAAGCTCTCAAGAAAAAGTATTGTGACTTGGATGAAAAGCACAAAGAACTTGAGATGCAATATAGCATTCTTTGGGATAGCAACTCACGTCTTCCTAAGGCAAAGGAAACCTCTACTCCCTCCACTAGTCAAGGTTGTGGAAAATGTTTTAATCTTGATTTGAATGCCTATTCCACTAACCTTGCAAACATAGAGGCTATGAGAAAGGAGATTGCTAGGCTCAATGAAATCATTGGAAAAGGATGGATAGGTGAGACCCAATCAAACGACAAGAAGGTTGGTGAATCAAAAGGGCCACAATTCAAGCAAGGAAGGCATCTCTCAATCAAGCATGGGCTAGGCCACACAAAAGGAGCCAAGACAAATGGAAGAAGGATAGTGAATGGCTATGAGTGTGTGCAGTTTGAGAGGAAGGACAAAATTGGTATAGATCAGCCTGCACAGACTGCGACAGTGCAACATCCCAGAGCAGTAGTGCCACACAGCGGCAGTGCCACAGTGAAGGGCGGTAGTGCTGCGCCCCGCAAAAATGGGAAGGCTACCAATTCTGCTCCTGATCAAACTAAGCCCAAGAAGAAGGTGTACCAACAGAAACAGGTTTTCCAGAAGCCTAAGGAATCATTGTGGGCCACCAAGAATAAGTATGCCTATCAACCAAAGACTTATGCACCTCGACAAAGCTTGACATCATGCTTTGTTTTGAAGAACAATAGCAGTGGGAAAGTGGTTGCAAAATATGTTGGAAAGAAAACCAACATATATAGGAATACTTCTATTTGGGTTCCTAAGATCCTTGTGACTAACATGCTAGGCCCTAAGTTAAATTGGGGACCTAAATCTAGCAACTAAACTTGTTTTGTAGGCATACTCCTTCGGTGGATCAAGTTGGGTGCTTGATAGTGGATGTACAAATCATATGACCAGAGAAAGGAGTATGTTCTCATCATATTCACTGATGACGCACTCAAATGAAAATATTGTCTTTGGAGACAATTCAAAGGGGGATGTGATTGGTCTCGGTAAAGTTGCTATAACTCTTGAGCATTCAATTACAAATGTATTACATGTTGATTCGTTGAGTTACAATTTGTTGTCCGTTTCTCAATTATGTGAGATGGGCTACAATTGTCTCTTTACGGATAAGGGCGTGGAAGTCTTTAGAAGGGAGGATTCCTCTATTGTCTTTACGGGTCAATTAAAGAACAAACTTTACTTAGTTGATTTCAACAAAAGTAAAGCTAAGCTTGAGACTTATTTAGTGGCAAAATCTAGCATGGGTTGGCTTTGGCATCGCCGACTAGCCCATGTTGGGATGAGGAACTTGGCTAAACTTCTAAAAGATGAACAGATGCTTGGACTAACAAATGTTCACTTTGAGAAAGATAGGATTTGTAGCGCTTGTCAAGCCGAAAAGCAAGTTGGCGTACCTCACCCACCATAGAGCTCATGACCACCAAGCAACCATTGGAGCTAATACATATGGATCTCTTTGGACCGGTCGCCTTCCTAAGTATCGGGGGTAACAAATATGGTCTTGTTATTGTTGGTGACAATTCCTGTTTCACTTGGGTATTTTTCTTGCATGACAAGTGCCAAGTTCAAGAGAAGGTGAAGATATTTGTTAGAAGAGCTCAAAAGGAATTTGGTCTTCCCATCAAGAAAGTGAGAAGTGACAATGAGACCGAATTCCAGAATACTCTAGTTGAGGAGTTTCTTGATGAAGAGGGCATCAAGCATGAGTTTTCAACTCCATACACCCCTCAACAAAATGGTGTAGTAGAGAGGAAGAACCGTACACTCATTGACATGGCAAGGATAATGCTAGATGAGTATAAGATGTCGGACATCTTTTGGTGTAGTAGAGAGCTTTATCGAGATGACAAGCAGAGAATCTATATTCGAGATGCTATACAAAACGGAGGAGCCCCTAATTATAATGTTGATGGCTTCAAACTCAAAGGAGGTTTAAATTCTTTTATATTTTGAATTTGAGTATAGGAAAAGCCATACTATAAAGGGGGACATAATGCTTAAGCTAATATGTGCTACCAAGTGCTCAAACATACATATGTATCCTCAGATTCACAGCTAAGACAACCTAAACTTCACTCTTACCCTTGCTGTCTTGACTGGTGCGTGTAACACCCTCGGTGTTACACTGTACAATCTTTTGCTAAAACACTACATGAGCATCATACTTATGTGTAAATGTATGAAATATAATGTGTAAATAAATTCTTATGACTTGAAACGTTTATCAGAAACGTGAAACGAATGTTATATTTTATGTCGCGTTATATCGCTTAGAGTTCTAAACGAATTTTTAGGGAACGAAAATGCTATAGAACGCATACCCGGCACTTTAATAAAGTTTGTAGTATAAACTTCGTAGGTGGCGATGAAATACTTGCGGTTGAGAATGGGATTTGCTAGGTGGCTTACTTAATAGCTTGGAAACTGAAGTTGACGCGAATCCGAACAAAAACTTAGTCATTTTCTTAAGTCGGAAAATGGGTTGACGAAGCTAAGTTTGGGAATTTTTATAGGAGGATCGGGTTAAGTAGTGGCATGGTATTAGGGTTTGTTTTAGTAGTTTGATATACCATCTCGAGCATTAAATAGTTAGTTTAGCTACTGGATCATCGAGTTGGATTTCTGAGCAGCTTTAAAAAGCGTGCATGACACGGTTGCAGCGTCTAGGCGCGATCACTACGCCGGCACTCGGCGTCGTCGCGCCTGCTACCCAACGCATGCGCCACATGTGGTCCACCGCGCTGGCCGGTCCTGGCACTGGCTCCGCGCTGCGGGCCGCGCTGCCGTTGCTGCACCCTGGCACGCCACGCACACACACGCACGAGCATGCCACGCCTAGTGACCTAGCCGTTCGGCCACCACCGCCGTTGTCGTGGGCCCATTGCTCTGGCTAGCCAGCTACCACTGCTTCGCCATGTCGCTGACCCTACACAGTGCATCACTACACTGCTACTGGCCGTGGTCGCTTGTGCAAAGTCGCCGCATGCGCTCTACCACCACCGTCGCGTTCGCCTGGCCGCTCTGCCACCTCATGCCTGCCTAGTGGTACCATGCACACATGGACACATTTGGCATTGCACGCACATCGCCTTGCCTCGCTTGCCTTGCCATCACGTTGACGCTCGATGACGCTGCACTGCTGCCTCCTCAGACCAGCGCCATGCGCTGTGGCGCGTAGGGCCGAGCCGCCGTTGTCGGTTTGCGGTTTATGGCCGTGCGGCCCACCATCCTGTGCACGTTGGCCGCTTCCGCATCGCCCCATAGTCGTATGTGTTTGTGCACCGATTGACAGCCGCATCCCACCACGACAACATCACGCCAAGCCATGCCGACCATCCCCTATTCCTCTATCGCCTTGGTCACCGGTCCCGCGCTTACAATTAACCTTGGTGAAGCCACATCGGCCTAATTAACTCCATCCATAGCTTCGCGGTGTAGTTAGCCAGCCACCCGACCCCACCTTGTAGTGAGCCTCGTCGTGCCATGCTCGAATTCGAAGTCCTCCTCTCGTCAGGTCGTTAAGACCGTAGTGGCACGCGTCGAAGGCAAGCTCCCTATCCAGTCATCTCACTTCAATTCGTTGCACCGCTAACTTTGCCTCCACCTGCTCGTCACCATGTGCACATTTGCCTAATCACTACCACTGCCTAGCCTCCCCTAACGTAGCCTTGCCATCGCCGTGCGCCACCGCACTGTCCGTGCGCACGCGGATAGCTTGGCTCGGGCCATCTTCGGTCAAACCGCCTCCTCTTCTAGGTCTATGGTGAGTGCCTGGAGCTCACTCACTAACCTATTTGCCTCGGTGTTGTTGTAGCTCACCGGAACATCGTCGTTTTCAGTGTAGAGCTCTGCCACCGTGGTCTGGCCTTGCTGCGGCGTCCAAGCTCGCGCTTCCTTCACCCAGTGCTTCGCGTTCAAGCCTAGTAAGGTATTGGCTCCATAGATAGGGCGGGGACGAGCTGCTCTGGTCGGCGTAACTGCCCTGTGCCAGCGCCGCCGTGCTGGTGCGCGCGCGGATGCCCGAGGGTATCGTCGTTGCGAAGATAGGTTGTTCCGAGGGCTTATCTGCGAAGTAGATGACTGTAGGAATAGTGTCGTGGGTCTCATAGTGATTTGCCATTAGGTCAGGGCCATTTTCGCAAAACAGCCGAAGCGCACGGGCCTCCCCGTCATGGGACGTCATCGCCCGACTGGGCCATGCCCCTGCATGGGCCACGCCGTGCATCATGCGCGTGCGGGTGTTGTGCTGGAGTGGGCCGATCCGCTCGCTCGCGGGCCACGCGGGTAGGAATCAGTTTTTCATTTTCCAGTGACTTAACAAATATTTATTCAATTTAGTTTTGAGCTGAACTTTGAAAAATGATAGTAAATGTTGTAGGTATCCAAAAATTGTGAGACAAATTTTACTAGGTTCACAAAAATGCCATCTATCTGTTAGTGTAGTTAGTTTACAGTTAGCTATGATAATGATAGGTTCATAAATTCAAATTAGAGAGCTTAGTATTATGTAGATTAATATTTGTAGGAGTTTTGTGGCAAATTGATGATAGCTTTAGCCATGAAAATTTTACAGTAGGATCATTAGATTATTATGTACTCACTGTAATTTTTGTAGCACTAGAGTAGGTTGATAAATAGAATAGCTAGTACCCTTATTTTATCATATATAGAGTAAATTGGTATTAAGAGTAAGAATACCTTTAGTTGCGAAGATAATACATGTCATGTGGTATACTTGTTAGTGTTAACAGTAGGTAACTTAGCACCTTAGTCGGTAGAACTTGCTTAGTAGCTTGATAGATGTATTTTTATTTTAAGAGTTGCTGTTGCCGTATTACTAAGTGTTGCATCATCATTTCATGCATGTAGATCACGAGTTGGTAGCGTTCGTGCCCATGGACGAATAGGATTACGAGGAGGTCATTGAGGAGTATGAGGAGGAGATCCTCGTATAGGAGGGAGCCCTAGAGCCTTTTTTATGCTGACTTTGTTGACCCACCGCCTGCCCAAGGCAAGCCCCGGTGCATAACCCTTATTTTTAATGATCACTGAATATATATATATATATATATATATATGTATATATGATGTGCATTTACATTATAGGCATTTTATGGAAACTAAATGCATAAATATATCTACCTATGAGTCCTGCTAGTATAGGTCGAGTAGCTACTATGCTCAGGATTGTGGTAGCGTGAGTAACCTGCCGTTACTCACAATAGATGATAATTATGATCACTCATGATAAAATGGTGGAAAGGAATAGTGGTGATCGAGCAGGGATATGGTTGGGTACTAGTGGCTGTAAGAGGTTGTGTCCTGTGGCCAACAGGGCATAGCTTGGTTACACTTTTTCCCTATTTATGTCGGTTAAGGACCGACCATTGCATAAGTCTTGAGGCAAGTCACAGATTTATTATTCCAAGCACATACTTGCGTATGGGCGTAGGGAAGACTTGTTGCTCTCTTGTCGTGGGTTCTGGCTCTTTTAGGACTGACTGATTGGAGGTGGGGAGGGTGGAGGTCCTTGTACCACACTAAGTCTAGGACTTAGGAGCGGGGGCTTGGAGTCCAAGTTTGGATGGGGACCTAGACCCCATGACAGGAGGGTGATGGGTTGGTCCTGCTTGTGCCTGGGGTACAAGCGGGGCGTGTGTTTTCGGGGTACCCAGCAGGAGGCATTGATTCACGAATCGCTGGGTGATCTAGTATGGCTTGTTATGGGTCTAGCACCATAGTAAGAACTGAAAGATGAAAGGTGAAGAAATGGAACTGATTGCTCAACTCTTGCTTGAAAGTAGAATAGGTGCTTACATAGAATGGCTAGATAATCAATTAATCATGGCTATTAATAATTACATAAATAAGGACTCACTATTAGTATTGTTTTCTGCAAAAAGGAAACCAGCAAACCATAAAGCTTTGCTTATCCCTTGGAGTCGGGAAAATATTCCCACTAGTCAGATAAGTCTTGCGAGTACATTGTGTACTCAGGGTTTATTTACTCCTATTGCAAGTAATGCTTAAGGAGTATCGTTGTGTGAAGCATTCTTCTGGTGGGCACATATGGATCCTTGTTCATTGTCGATAGATGTTTATGTTTAATTCCGCTGCTTAATATTCCACACTCTGACTTTGGAAATATAATAATGTAATTTTTAAGAACTCTAGATGTATGTAATGGATTAAGTATTATAACTCATTCTTATTATTGGATCCTTGGGAAAAAATGTGGATCTTTTGTGTTCTCCCTTGGGGTGTGCCCGACGGATACCGCCCGCTGTAGCTTGCTTTTGGGGTGCTTAGTGTCTGGTGGAAGACGAGCGCCTTCGTAAGTGTGTTATTTTGGGCAGTTTTGCCACAGTTGGTACTAGAGCCAATAATGAGTTTAGGAGTTCATTACTCTTTTCCAAAACTTAAAATTTGACCAATAAAAGTTTTGCGAAAAATAGGATGCACTAAAGTTATGTAAATAAGTATAAGCCCTAGCAATATGGTCTATCTTGGATAGCGGCACTGGTTTTATTTAATCAGTTTTCTATAGGTACACTAACTTACGTTGCGTAAAAAATCACTTAGCATACAGAAAGTGAGTGTGCGATGTGCCAAAATTTTTTGCGAATGCCACTATATTTTGGCTTGAGTGAGCGTACAGGCCGATACATGCATCATGATAGTAGCATCTTGCTTAAACTAAAGTCCCCCTACTGTCGATGTTTTACCACCAGCAACCCGTCATGGGGTACCCGGGATGGTGATTTGTTCGGAGGGGTATCGACGTTTGCAGGAACTCGATGGTAAACGCAGGGAGACAATGATTTATACTGGTTCGGCACGCCGGAAAGTCACGGCGCCCTACGTCTAGTCTGGTGTGGATAGTATATTGCACCCTGCGCTATTTGTTGTGTTGTGAGGTATGTTGTGGTTATGAGTTCCGTCAGTTATGTGTGTGGGTGCCGGTCTAGGGACCCCTGCCCTCCTTTATATAGTCTAGGAGAGGCAGGAGTCCTAGTCGGTTACAAAGTAGAGATCCTAGTAGGATTACATGTAACTAGTCCTAGTAGGATTACATGTAGAGAATCCTAGTTGGACTAGGTCTTCTTCTCTCTGCTCCGTGGGAAACCCCATGGGTCCCGCATCGACAAGCCCCCAAGCATCTCATGGATGAGCTTCGGAAGCCTTCTTGTTCTTCTTGGCCTTCGTTGAGTTGTTGTAAATCCGTTCCAGGTTCTTTTGAAGTGAAACCTTGAGATGGTCTTCTTTTGGTTGGTTTGTCATGACTGATGTGCACTTTTTTTCTAGTGTAGCCCCCGAGCCTCTTGCTTGTTGGGACAAGAAGCCAGAGGGTCCCTTTAGTCTTCTTGGTTGCTCCGAGTTCTTTTTCTGTGGGTGCAATTTTTCGTAAAAATTGCACTCACTGAGTGTAGCCTCCGAGCCTCTTGCTTTTGCTTGCAAAAGTTGGAGGGTCCAGATTCTTGTCTTCAAAAATTTCTAGGGTTATGTATCCTGTAGCCCCCAAGCCTTCTTCGAGTACTTTTCTTTAGAATAGAAATCGGACGAAGGGTCTTGATGTGTTGTCTTTATTGTAGTCTTGAGTACTTGCGTTCTTGGTCTTTCATCCTTGAATTTGAGCCCCCGGGCGTAGTTGAAGCGAATGCTGAGCCCCCGAGCTTAGTGTTTGACTAAGCCGTGATGCTCTTCCGAGTTGTTTTTATTCATCCAGGTCGTTTCTAGACTTCTCTGGTTCTTGATGTACCTCTTCCAGGTTGTTTGCATTTCGTCCAGGTTCTTTCTGAACTTGTATGTACCTTATCCGAGTTGTTTTCTGATCAATTCGGGTTCTTTCTGAATTTGTCTTGGTACTTGCAGCACTTCTTCAGGGTTGTTTTCTGATCGATCTGGGTTCTTTCTGAATTTGTCTTGGTACTTGCAGCACCTCTTCAGGGTTGTTTGCACTTCGTCCAGGTTCTTTCTTGTCTTTATTTCTGTTCCCAACTTATCTGGGTTGTTTTTCTTCAATCCGGGTTCTTTCTGATCTTGTCTTGGTTCTTGCCGCACCTTGTCGGGGTTCTTTTTTTGATCAATCCAGGTTCTTTCTTGTCTTGATTTCTGTTCCCAACTTATCTGGGTTGTTTTTCTTCAATCCGAGTTCTTTCTGATCTTGTCTTGGTTCTTGCCGCACCTTGTCGGGGTTCTTTTTTTATCAATCCGGGTTGTTTCTGGGCTAGCTCTCAGGAGCGTGTTTTTCCTGATCTCATGGTACTGATGTAGCTCCCCTGCATGTTAAACATAAAAATATGTTGTAAATAACATTTTGGATATAAAGTGGGGAGCATGTCCCATATTTGAATAATCAATCAGGGGCGGGCCCCGGCATTATGAAATGCATATAAACTTTTTGCGTCTTGCTCTTGCTAGGCCATGCAAATTCCTCAGGTAGTGTCCTGTTACGTTTAAGCACTTGAATCTCTGGCGTATGGTTCAGAGGTTCATGACGTGACCATGTGAGCCTGGCACTCGGTTCGTGACCGTCCATGTGAGTAGACAAGCTTCACGGATTAAGTCGTGTTCTACCTGAGGAATTCGGCGACCGTTAAGAGAAGACCTAGAGCACTATGTTTGCTCGCATGATGATTTTTTGTATCTTAAGCACTATGTTTGTTCGTATGATGATTTTTGTGTCTTCCCAGAGACATATATGAATAATATCTGAAATATAAAAAAAATAAGACGTGACTTAGCTTGGTTTATGGCCAAGTCATTTGTTGATGGGGTAAACCAGTTGAGTGGCCGGTATGTCGAGTACTCGGAACAATTCGGAACCTGTCGTCGTGTTCTTTGAAGCCTTTGTCATGGTCGTTGCCGATAGTGTGCGTACGGTGCATCCATCCAGCTTTAACGTGTGTGATGGAGTTGTCGCGGGTGCCGGATGAAAGTTGATCTTTGTCTGTGTATGTGTACTAGTTCACATATCCATCTTGTAGTCTTGTATGTGTCCAGTAATCAATTTGGATGGCTTCTGGTCTTGCTTGTACGTATATATACACATACGCCTTCCTTGTATTTGTTTGTTGTTGTGGCGCCGTGGGATGTCTTGATGTAGTCAGATGTCTCCGGATATACAGAGTTGATTTCGGATGTCATGTTCTTGGAGTTGAACTCGGATGTTCTCGGATAAATCCCAGTTGTCCTCCGATCTAGCTCCATATCTGAGTTGATAACGCTGGGACGTACTCCTTGCCGAAGTTGATGCTAGCTGATCCAACATGTGGTGATGTCGGACTCTTCGTCGTGGCCGAGTAGTTGACTGACTCCTAACTGGTGCCTTGAGTCTTCTGCAAATTTGAACGTGCGGCTTCACTTGCTTGCTTGTTGAATCAGGACACCTTGGCCGTGCGTAGAGATCCGTAGCGAGTTGTTGATCGTGGTTGACGAGAATTGCAGCGTCTTGTTGACAAGGGCCGATGAGAACCGCGGCGAATTTTGATCTGAGGTCCACCGAGCTCTTGAACGCAAAGCGCCGAGAACCCCTACCTAGCGCGCCAGCTGTCGATGTTTTACCACCGGCAACCCGTCATGAGGTACCCGGGACGGTGATTTGTTCGGAGGGGTATCAGCGTTTGCAGGAACTCGATGGTAAACGCAGGGAGACAATAATTTATACTGGTTCGGCACGCCGGAAAGTCACGGCGCCCTACGTCTAGTCTGGTGTGGATAGTATATTGCGCCCTACGCTATTTGTTGTGTTGTGAGGTATGTTGTGGTTGTGAGTTCCGTCGGTTATGTGTGTGGGTGCCGGTCTAGGGACCCCTGCCCTCCTTTATATAGTCCAGGAGAGGCGGGAGTCCTAGTCGGTTACAAAGTAGAGATCCTAGTAGGATTACGTGTAATTAGTTCTAGTAGGATTACATGTAGAGAATCCTAGTTGGACTAGGTCTTCTTCTCTCTACTCTGTGGGAAACCCCATGGGTCCTGCATCGACACCTACACGTATAATTGGATTAGTAAATTGATAGAACAACTAAAAGAATGCTCTAATAAATATCTCGTTGTTCCTCTAATCCCTTGTTCTGATCTAGAAGTTGTCCTAAGTGGTTGGTTCCAATCTCTTACAGATGAATCTGAGGTCCGGACGTGGGAGCACTAGTGCTGGAGTAGGCCACGGTCTTGGCGAGGGCCAAGGTGAAAGTGGCCGAGCCAATGATCATGGTAACGAGGAGAGCCATGAGGATCCACTGTTGGCTCCTCCTCCACCACCACCGCCGCCACCGCCGATGACTCACACGGAGATGATGGCAGAAATGAGGGCTGCTCACCGTTAGTCAGCACGTGCCATGGAGCTACTGGCATAGGCTATCGCTGGCTTCCCCCATGGAGGCCACGGGGGAAATGGTGGGAACGGGGGTGGTGCTCGTAGTCCTGAGGGACCCTGCTCTTACCAGGATTTCCTCAAGATACACCCACCCATGTTCACACCATTAGCTAAGCCCCTGGATGCGGAGCATTGGCTTGGCATTCTAGAGTAGAAGTTTCTGTTGCTCAACGTGATGGATGAGCAAAAGGTGTGCTTTGCAGCGCAACAGTTGTTGGGATCCACGAGTGCATGGTGGGATACCTTCAATGCCATGCAGTAGCCAGATCACCGGGTGACCTGGCAGGAGTTCACCATAGCATTCAGGGAATTTTATATTCCTACTGGTGTCCTCAACAGGAAGCTGACTGAGTTCCTAGACCTACGGCAAGGTAGTTTGTTAGTGATGGACTACGTCAACAGGTTCAATCACTTGTCCCAGTATGCTGGAACTCATGTGGATACAGACAAGAAGAGGGACCGCTTCTATCGTGGCTTCTCTTGTAGCCTTCAGGAGAAATTGTATACTAGGAACTATCAGACCTTTGGGGCAATGATGAATGCTGCCATCGCCATGGATGGCTTGGAGTGGGATTCCCAGGCAGAATGGAAGCGAAAGCGGGTGGCTATGGGGTCTTCTTGCCACCCCCATACTTAGAAAGTATAGGTTGTTCGATGGGTGCCCTATCAATCATCAGGCGAGCATTCATTTCGACAGCCCCAACATACTTCTCAGGTTTCTTCCACACAGTACCGTGCACCTACTTAGCAGGTGCCACATCAGCAGCCCTAAGGACAGCAGGCCCCACCTCGTCTGGGATAGGGAAACAAGTCGGGTGCTTGTTTCAAATGTGGCAAGGATGGCCACTATGCCCAAGAGTGTCCCCAAAACCAGCCAGCCTAGTCTGCTCAACCATCGGCTAACTCCAGGCTAGTCAAGCGGACAATGATCAAGAAGAAAGTGCCAGTTAGTCGATCTGGACAGGTGAATTTCATGGATGCTGAGTAGATATTGCAGTAGGAACCGGTGATGGCTGATATGTTTACCATTGATTCCCATCTAGCTTATGTGTTATTTGATTCTGGTGCATCACATTCATTTATGAGCATGGGATTTGTAGACCGGCACAATATACCTCTTATGGCTATACCGTATGCCTATAGAATTCATACTTTAGGTGCGCAGATGTGCATCAATACTCGGACAGACACAGTAAGCTTGGTATTAGCCACCCACACTTATCGCTTACAGTTCATGGTACTGCTTGGGCAAGGCATTAATGCAATTCTTGGAATAAACTGGTTACGGGTGTATGGGGTAGTCTTCGATTTGAAGCAGAGAATTGTCGAGTTATGGCTTCCTTCTTCTAAGGATAGGATATCTCTTCTTGTACCCTCAGATCTAGTCTTACCTGTTGCTGCTCATGTTGAAGCCTCTCTTGATCTTGCCTCTATTCTGGTAGTATGTGAGTTGCTGGATGTTTTTCCTGAAGATCTACCTGGGTTGCCATCAGACAGAGAGGTGGAATTCTCCATTGAGTTAGAGCCTGGTACTTCTCCTATCTCCCGATGCCCGTACCGCATGGCTCCAAAGGAGTTGGCAGAAATGAAGATGCAATTAGAAGAATTGTTGGAAAAGGCTTCATCCATCCTAGCTCTTCACCATGGGCTTGTCCAGCCATTTTTGTGAAGAAGAAGGATGACACTCTTTGGATGTGTGTGGATTACCGCCCTCTTAATGCGGTAACCATTAAGAACAAGTATCCTTTGCCCCGCATAGGTACTTTGTTCGATCAGCTAGTTGGTGCCAAGGTGTTCTCCAAGATTGACCTCTGTTCAAGCTATCATCATATCAAGATTAGACCACAAGATATACCAAAGATAACTTTTCTACTAGGTATGGTAGTATGAGTACCTAGTAATATCTTTTGGTCTCACCAACGCTCCTGCATTCTTCATGTACCTGATGAATTCAGTCTTTATGCCAGAGCTAGACAAGTTTGTTGTGGTATTCATCGATGATATCCTGATATATTCCAAGAACGATGAAGAGGATGCCCAACACCTTCGGATAGTACTGGCTCGATTAAGGGAACACAAGCTGTATGCTAAATTCAGCAACTGTGAATTCTGATTAGATCGAGTATAGTTTTGGGGGCATGTGTTGATACCTTACGCCATTTCTGTACACCCCAGCAAAGTGCAGGATGTGCTGAGTTTGAAGTCTCCCAAGTCTGTGCACCAGATTCATCAATTTCTTGGTCTAGCTGGGTATTATCGACATTTCATTCCAGACTTCTCCAAGATAGCTCAACCGATGACCAAGCTGCTCCAAAAAGAAGGCAAGTTTGATTGGAGCCTAGCCTATGAGGAAGCCTTCCAAGCTTTGAAGACATTCCTGACCACTGCTCCTATGTTGGCCCAACCAGATATTGACAGACCTTTTGATGTATATTGTGATGCCTCGAAGACGGGGTTGGGATGTGTGCTTATGTAGGATGGACGTGTGATAGCTTATGCTTTGCGCCAACTGAAAAAGCACGAAGTGAATTACCCCACTCATGATTTAGAGCTAGTTGCTGTGGTCCACGCTCTAAAGATTTGGAGGCACCATCTGTTGGGCAGCAAAGTGCATATTTTTATAGATCATAAGAGCCTCAAATATATCTTCACTCAGTCTGAGTTGAATATGAGGCAAATGAGATGGTTAGAACTGATCAAGGATTATAACTTGGAGGTACATTACCACCTAGGAAAGGCCAATGTGGTAGCTGATGCTTTGAGCTGAAAGTCATATCAGGTTGAGGAAACACCTTTGTCTCTCAACCATGCAGAGGTGCTGGCTCACTTTGCCTTAACCTCAGAATTGCTGGAGCAGATTATTCTGGAGCAAAGGCAAGACACTGAAGAAATTCCTCACATCAGGAAATTGATTGTCGAAGGGCGTGGTCCTCACTTTAGTATTGATGAGCAAGGAGTAGTAAGATACAAAGATAGATTGGTGGTTCCATCCAATGAGGAGCTGAGAAGGAACATTTTGAATGAAGCCCATCATTCAAAGCTGTCTATCCATCCTAGCAGCAACAAGATGTACCATGATTTGCGCCACTTGTACTGGTGGTCCAACATGAAGCAAGACGTCACCTAGTACATCATGGAGTGCGACACTTGTGGGAGAGTTAAAGCAGATCATATGTGTACTCTGGGATATTTGCATCCCTTGCCCATTCCTATTTGGAAATGGGAAGATATCTCCATGGACTTTGTGGTGGGTTTGCCCCACACATCCAAGGGCTATGATTCTATTTGGGTCATTGTGGACCGTCTCACTAAGTCTACTCATTTTATCCCGGTGGACACTAAATATATGGCCAGGAAATATGCTGAGATATATTTTGATTGAATTGTGACCCTACACGAAGTCCCCCTTACTATCATCTCTGATAGAGGGTCAGTTTTTGTCTCTCATTTTTGGGAGCGACTACAGGAATGTCTTGGTACTCGTCTCCTTAGAAGCTCAGCATATCATCCACAAACTGATGGCCAAACTAAAAGGGTGAACTAGGTGCTCGAGGATATGTTGAGAGCTTGTGCCATTTCCTTTCCTGAGAAGTGGGATGGATGCTTGAAATTAGCTGAATTTTCTTACAATAATAACTACCAAGAGAGCATTCGCATGGCACCATTTGAAGCTCTATATGGAAAGAAATGTAGGACGCCACTTAATTGGGTTGAAGTGGGAGACCGTGGATATTTTGGGCCTAATTTCATCAAAGAGGCTCGTGAACAAGTCATCATTATTCAGAGTCACTTGAAGGCAGCTTAGAGCCGATAGAAAGCTTATACAGACAAGCGAAGAAGGCCCTTGCAGTTTGCAGTTGGAGATTATATGTATCTCAAGGTGTCTCCTATGAGAGGGGTGCATCGGTTTGGTATCCATGGCAAGCTAGCCCCTCGATATGTGGGTCCTTACAAGGTTTTGGCATAGTGTGGCCTAGTTGCTTATCGTCTCCAGCTTCCTGATATTTTATCTACGGTACACAATGTGTTTTGTGTATCGCAATTGAAGAAATGTTTTCAGGTTCCTGATGAAGCTATAGAAATTGAAGGACTTCCACTCCAGCCTGATTTGACTTATATTGAGCACCCTGTCAAAATCCTGGATGAAAAGGAAAGAGTGACAAGGAACAGTGTGGTGAAGTTCTACAAGGTGCAGTGGCAAAACCACTCCGAGGATGAAGCCACGTGGGAACAAGAGAGCTATATCTTGAAGCATTACCCTCACCTTCTCTCTATTTATGATGGGTAGTTGTTACGTTGAAAAATATTTCCTATCTCATTCCCACACTAGGCACATGAAATCTCGGGTCGAGATTTTGTTTTAGGGGGTAGATTTGTAACACCCTCGGTGTTACACTGTACAATCTTTTGCTAAAACACTGCATGAGCATCATACTTATATGTAAATATATGAAATATAATGTGTAAATGAATTCTTATGACTTGAAATGTTTATCAAAAACGTAAAACGAATGTTATATTTTATGTCACATTATATCGCTTAGAGTTCTAAACGAATTTTTAGTGAACGAAAATGCTATAGAACGCATACCCGACACTTTAATAAAGTTTGTAGTACAAACTTCGTAGGTGGCGATGAAATACTTGCGGTCGAGAATAGGATTCGCTAGATGGCTTACTTAATAGCTTGGAAACCGAAGTTGACGCGAATCCGAACAAAAACTTGTCATTTCTTAAGTCGGAAAATGGGTCGACGAAGCTAAGTTTGGGAATTTTTATAGGAGGATCGGGTTAAGTAGTGGCATGGTCTTAGGGTTTGTTTTAGTAGTTTGATATACCATCTCGAGCATTAAATAGTTAGTTTAGCTACTGGATCATCGAGTTGGATTTCTAAGCAGCTTTAAAAAGCGTGCATGACATGGTTGCAGCGTCTGGCCGCGATCACCGCGCCGGCACTCGGCGTCGCCACGCCTGTTGCCCATCGCGTGTGCTACACATGGGCCACCATGCTGGCCAGTCCTGCCGCTGGCTCCGCGCTGCAGGTCGTGCCACTGTTGCTGCGCCCTGGCACGCCACGCACGTACACGCACGAGCATGCCGCGCCCAGCGACTTGGCCTTTCGTCCACCACCACCGTCGTCGTGGGCCCACTGCTCTGGCTAGCTAGCTACTGCCGCTTCACCGTGCCACTGACCCCATGTGTCATGTCACTGTGCTGCTACTGCCCATGGTCGCTTGTGCGAAGTCACCGCGTGCGCTCTGCCACCACCGTCGCGTCCGCCTAGCCACTCTGCCGCCTTGCGCCTGCCTGGTGGTACTATGCGTGCGTGGCCACATTTGGCATTGCCCACACATCACCTTGCCCTGCCTGCCTTGCCGTCACATCGGTGCTCGACGACGCTGCGCTGCTGTGTCCTTAGACCGGCGCCATCCGCTGCGGTGCGTAGGGCTGAGCCTCCGTCGTCGGTTCGCTGGTCCCGCGCTTGTAATTCAACCTGGTGAAGCTACCTCAGCCCAATTAACTCCGTTCATAGCTTCATGGTGTAGTCAGCCAGCCACCCAACCCCACCTTACAGCGAGCCTCACCATGCCATGCTCCAATTTGGAGTCCTCCTCTTGCCGGGTCGTTGAGACCACAGTGGTACGCGTCGAAGGCAAGCTCCCTATCTAGTGCAGCTCGCTTCAATTCATTGCACCACTAACTTCTCCTCCACCTGCTCATCACCCAACGCACCTTTACCTAATCGCTACCACTGCCTAGCCTCCCCTGATGCAGCCTTGCCACCACCGTGCGCCACCGCACTATCCGTGCGCACACGGCCAGCTTGGCTCGGGCCATCTCCGGTTGAACCGCCACCTCTTCTGGGTCTGTGGTGAGTGCCTGGAGCTCACTTGTTGTCCTATTTGCCTCGGCGTTGTTGTAGCTCACCGGAACATCGCCGTTTTCAGTGCAGGAGCTCTGCCACCAAGGTCCGGCCTTGCTGTGGTGTCCCAGCTCGCGCTTCCTTCGCCTAGTGCTTTGCGTTCAAGCCAAGTAAGGTATAGGCTCTGTAGATAGGGCGGGGAAGGGCTGGTCTGGCTGGTGTAACCGCCCTGTGCTAGCGCCGCCGCACCGGTGAGCGCGCGGATGCCCGAGGGTATCATCGCTGCGAAGTAGATGACTGTAGGAATAGTGACGTGGGTCTCAAAGTGATTTGACGTTAGGTCAGGGCCGTTTTCGCAAAACAGCCGAAGCGCACGGGCCTCCCCGTCGTGGGCTGTCATCGTCCGGCTAGGCCGCGCCCCTGTGTGGGCTGCGCCATGCGTCACACGCACGCAGGCGTTGTGCTGGAGTGGGCCGAGCTGCTCGCTCGCGGGCCGTGCGGGTAGGAATCAGTTTTTCATTCTCCAGTGACTTAACAAATATTTATTCAATTTAGTTTTGAGCTGAACTTTGAAAAATGATAGTAAATATTGTAGGTATTCAAAAATAGTGAGACAAATTTTACTAGGTTCACAAAAATGCCATCTATCTGTTAGTGTAGTTAGTTTACAGTTAGCTGTGATAATGATAGGTTCATAAATTCAAATTAGAGAGCTTAGTATTATGTAGATTAATATTTGTAGGAATTTTTGTGGCAAATTGATGATAGCTTTAGCCATGAAATTTTTATATTAGGATCATTAGATTATTATGTACTCACTGTAATTTTTGTAGCACTAGAGTAGGTTGATAAATAGAATAGCTAGTACCCTTGTTTTATCATATATAGAGTAAATCGGTATTAAGAGTAAGAATACCATTAGTTGCGAAGATAATACATGTCATGCGGTATACTTGTTAGTGTTAACAGTAGGTAACTTAGCACCTTAGTCGGTAGAACTCGCTTAGTAGCTTGATAGATGTATTTTTATTTTAAGAGTTGTTGTTGCCGTATTACTAAGTGTTGCATCATCATTTCATGCATATAGATCATGAGTTGGTAGCGTTCATGCCCATGGATGAACAGGATTACGAGGAGGTTATTGAGGAGTACAAGGAGGAGATCCTTGTGCAGGAGGGAGCCCCGGAGCCTTTTGGTGTTGACTTTGTTGACCCACCGCCTACCCAAGGCAAGCCCCGGTGCATAACTCGTATTTTTAATGATCACTGAATATATATATATGATGTGTATTTACGTTACATGCATTTTATGGAAACTACATGCATAAATATATCTACCTATGAGTCCTACTAGTATAGGTCGAATAACTGCTATGCTCAGGATTACGGTAGCGTGAGTAACCAGTCGTTACTCACAATAGGTGATAATTATGATCACTCATGATAAAATGGTGGAAAGGAAAAGTGGTGACCGGGCAAGGATATGGTTTGGGTACTGGTGGGTGTATGAGGTTGTGTCCTACGGCCAACAGGGTATAGCTTGGTTACACTTTTTTCCTATCTGTGTCGGTTAAGGATCGGTCGTTGCATAAGTCTTGAGGCAAGTCACAGATTTATTATCCCGAGCACATACTTGGGTATGGGTGCAGGGAAGACTTGTTGCTCTCTTGTCGTGGGTTTCGGCTATTTCCAAACCGACTAATTGGAGGCGGGGATGGTGGAGGTCATTACACCGCACTAAGTCCGGGACTTAGGAGTGGGGGCTTAGAGTCCTAGTTTGGACGGCGACCTGGACCCCATGACAGGAGGGTGATGGGTTGGTCCTGCTTGTGCCTGGGGTACAAGCGGGGCGTGTGTTTTCGGGGTACCTAGCTGGGGGCATTGATTCATGAATCGCCGGGTGATCCGGTACGGCTTGTTTTGGTTCTAGCACCGTAGTAAGAACTAAAAGATAAAAGGTGAAGAAATAGAACTGATTGCTCAACTCTTTCTTGAAAGTAGAACAGGTGCTTACATAGAATGGCTAGATAATCAATTAATCATGGCTATTAATAATTACATAAATAAGGACTCACTATTAGTATTGCTTTCTGCAAAAAGGAAACCAGCAAATCATAAAACTTTGCATATCCCTTGGAGTTAGGAAAATATTCCCACTAGTCGGATAAGTCTTGCGAGTACATTGTGTACTCAGGGTTTATTTACCCATGTTGCAGGTAATGCTTGAGGAGTATCATTGTGTGAAGGATTCTTCTGGTGGGCATATATGGATCCTTGTTTATTGTCGATAGATGTTTATGTTTAATTCCGCTGTTTAATATTTCGCACTCTGACTTTAGAAATGTAATAATGTAATTTTTAAGAACTTTGGATGTATGTAATGGATTAAGTATTGTAACTCGTTCTCATTATTGGATCTTTGGGGGAAAATGTGGATCTTCCGGGTTCTCCCTTGGGGTGTGCCCGATGAATACCGCACGTTGTAGCTTGCTTTCGGGGTGCTTAGTGTCTGGTGGAAGACGAACGCCTCCATAAGTGTGTTATTTCAGGTGGTTCTGCTATAGTACGGTACTGCCGCACTTAAGCCATGGCGCTGTCGTGACTTAAGTGACCGTTGGGGCCGAGGGGGTATTTATGCCCATCCTCTTCCTCCCCAACGGCTCTCTTCTTCCTTCTGCTCATTCCTGCTCGTCCAAAATAGAAAAGGAGCTCTCTCTCTCTCCCTCCCTCCATTAGTGACCTTAAGCCCTCAAGAAAATCCATTGATTTCCCCAAAACTCGATTAGAGAGCAGCTCCATTGATTCCTCAACTCAAAAGAGCACTTGATTCATGTTTTGGCCAACGGTTGTGTTTATTACTCCTGGAGCTTGGCTCCTAGCCGGCTAGAGCATCGCCCGTGGAGCTTGCCAACTTGTGTTGCAGCTCCGGGAGGTTTGTAACCATCTCTTGAAGCTCGTATACTCACCCCTCATCTCAACAGTTAAGTCTCTTGACTTGAGAACAAGTAAGGGTTGGAAAGCCCTAAGCCTTAGGGGCTAACCTCAACAATGTGGAGGTAGGCAAGCCTTGGTGGCGAGCCGAACCATGGGATAAATCATTGTGTCACTTGTGTTTGATTTACATTACTTGCATTTCATATTGTTGGTTGAGGTGATTTCTAGGGTTTCTAGTCGATATACTTGTGTGTGGTGTTCATACTTGCTGTAGGCTGAGAAATTTCTTCGATCTAAGTTTTCATTGACGGATTTTGAACTGTGACTCGAAGTTGTCTGCAGGTAGGGCAGTGCCGCTATTCTGGTTCAGCAGTGCCATAGTCCGGCAATGCCACCCTCCAGAGCGGCAGTGCCGCAGGGTGAATTTAATAAAAATTTGAGTGTTTGTTTTGATAAGCCTATTCCTCCCTCTAGGCCAACCAAATATCCTACACGAACTCAACATCGTAGGGTTGGGGCAGGGGCGCGTCAAGGTGCTGGTCGTGGACGACGTCGGTGGTTGGGGTCACGGGCTCGACGAGGTCGGAGTAGGGGCTCGAGGTAGCGGCTCTCGGCGTGGACGCGGTTTGGCTTGGAGCGGCTCGTGGTGCCGGTGATCGTCGTGGAGATGGAGGTCAGGGACACCGAGGCAGAGGTGGCTCCTGGCGTCGAGGAACCAGCGTGTCGGGGTCATGGCGGCGATGTGTGGTCCTGAGCGACGTGCTTGACGTCGCGGCTCTAGTGGTCGAGGTCGAGCTACTTGGCCGGGTCGACACTGTGGTCGCGACAGAGAGGTCACGGCGTCGCGAGGCGGCGTGCATGGGCGACATCACGTCATGGCGAGATGGTTCGTAGGGGAGGTGGCAGTGCTGTGGTGCTGCTCTGGAGTGGCGAGCGGGCTCGTGGCCGGCACAACGCAGACGGGGTCGAGGGGAACGTCGGGCGTCGCGACGGTGGGACGAAGGAGCAGAGGTAGAGCAGCGTCGTCAGGCGAATAGGGGGGAGAGAAGGGAGCGACGGTGGTGGCTGCGGTACTTATAGGCGCCGCCTCTAGGGTTCGGGCGGTCGTCCGCGCCGTCTGATGTGACAGCCGAGACACGCGGCATCGGATGCGGCACTAGGGGTACGGACGCCAAGGCAGGCTAGTGGCGTCGAGGTCGTTTCCCAAGCCGTGGACGCGGTGTCCGCTTTCCCGGTCCTGGTCCAATGGGCATGCTGACGTGGGGTGGGGCCCGGCTGTCATAGGGACGGAGAAAGCACAATCAACGGGGCCAACTCACCGATCCGTGGCGAGGGTTGACCGGCCACTAGTGGGGCACCACGTCGGCAACATGGGGAGGGGGCGCTGTTTCCAGGCGGCGGCGGCTCCTGGGGAGCGCATCCGCTCCATAGGGCTGGACGTAGGGGCGCGCGACTGGGCCAGGTGGGCTTCATGTGCGTGGGATGGGCCAGCGGGGGCCTGCGGGTGGAGCTAGTCTACGGGCTGCGCTGCCGGGCTTCGTGTGCGTGCTGTCCGCATGGGCCGAGCGGAGTGGAGAGGAGGTAGGCCAGCTGGGGAGAGAAGGGAGGGGCGTCGGGCCTGCGGCTGGGATTGGCCGGGGGCGCGAGCTGGGCCACGCGATGGGAAGAGGCGAGCGGGCCTATGCGAGGGAAAGGAGGGGGCCGAGGTGGGCCGGCTGGGGGAGGAGATGGGCAGCTGGCCCAAAGAAAGGAGGAGGTGGGCTGGTTGTGAAGGAAGAAGAAAAAACGTTTTTTTCCTTTTATGAATTATGAATTCGAGAGATTCAAAAGAGATTGGAAATGAATTCGAAAGGGATTCGAGAGGAATTTGCTACGAATTTGAGAGGGATTTAATGAGGGGGGGGGGGGGGGGGGGGGGGGTGTTTGCTATGGCTTTGTTCACTCCAAACGAACTCAAAACCAGAACCAACTTAAGAACAAAGCATGCACCTGCAATCAAAGTCTATATGAATGCAACAAATTATCGGTAAGCTCTCCTAAGTTTGACTAAGGTTGACCTAGCGATTACATGCTTCACACATTTGCAGAAATTTTTTTAAAAAGCTCGTATTTTTGGATGCTCGGAAACCCGGGTTGTTACAAAGTACCAGGGTGTTATTCCTCCTAATCTATTGAAGAGGTTGTTAGGAGATGAAGATTTCAAACGCTGGGAAAGATTGATACTTGAGAGGATTCTAGGCTCGATGGCTGATGCGACTTACTGCCCAAGATGTGAAACAGCTTGCCTAGAGGATGAGCAGAATAATGCCCAGTGCTCCAAGTGCTTCTTCACCTTCTCCACCCACTGCCGCGAACGTCGTCACATAGGTGATAGATGCATGACTCCAGAAGAAAAGCTTCTATCCTTACAGGTAGCAAATAAATCTACTAAGCTATGCGATATGAAATCATGCTAAACACTAGCCTTTTTCAGTTACTGTTCAGTTGTGATTGTTCACTGTCAGATCCAATTTTGAACGCAACTTCCTAGGATTTTGGTGGTGCCATTATATGCTCTTATTAGGTATTTCATCAAAGATAATATCTGTGGATCTTCAGAATCTGTGTAGACATAATTTTTGCTCAAGTAATCAAAGCTTATTTCTCTGCCCTCTTTGCCATTGCAAAACTTCAACTTAGTTGGTTCCTACAGAAAAATGCATTACACGTCTTGTGCAGACACATGTTGGATTTCCATGCGCAGACACATGCTGAATGCTGTAATCATCTGTACAGGATCGTGAAAAGGTGCGTGCTTCAAGCAGAGGCAACATTGATAAGAGAATTGACCTGGTCAATCAACTAGTCAGCATCAGCGAGGCACTTCGTGATGCTGTTCCATGTCCACATTGCCGTACCGCCATCTCAAGGATCTCAGGCTGCAACCACATGCTTTGCAGGAACTGTGGGAAGGGGTTCTGCTATGACTGCGGCAAGCCATTATATAATCACGAAAGGTAAGCTTGTCTGAACTTCTGATGACCCCAGTCGAAGTGTTGTTTGCTAAGTGTCCTCTACCATATCTAACCTCCTCATACTGCTTCTGAAAACAATGCTCATCCTCGAAAGTGAGCAATGTATACGTGATCAGGAGCTGAAGTCAGTGAGGCAGGCTGATGTCGTTAAGCAGATACAGAAAGAAGTAATGGCGCCCGGGGTCAGAAATTATCCGTGCCCGAGTTGTCACCAACAAAATCCTAAGGTAAAGTTGTCGCTAATTTTGCAGACCATAGGATTCTGGATGGGCAATAGATTTGTTGTCATCTGAATACCAAGTTAGACATGCCAGTCTTATTCAACCCAAAATATAGACCGTGATATTTTTATAGCTGAAAACGTTGTGGAGTTGTGCTGTTTCTACTATGACCAGATGGGAAACAACAACCATATTTTCTGCTGGGCGTGCCAAGTCCATTACTGCGCGCTGTGCCGGAAGGTGGTTCGGAAGAGCTCGGAGCACTATGGTCCCCGGCGCTGCAAGCAGCACACTGTCGACCCCGATACCCCCCCGGCAAAAGAAGGATGGTGAACAGGGTTTTCAGGTTCATGTTCTACTATAATGATGAGCAAGCCACGCTGACGTTCTCACTTGTTAGAGCAGGAAGTGGGGCATGCTTTACTGTGCCAGTGCCATACCATGTAAATACATATATTATGCAATCTCAACGAACATGATTACAGTTATTCTCGACCCCATTGGGTTCCATTAACACCAAACTTTTCAGAGATGGCCGTCCGTCTCCGGAAGCGCAGGAGGGTCCTCCAGTCGTGTGACTTTCAGCACCCCTGGGACTCCTGCTCATTTGAGAACGTGTCGATGGACGTCAATACGTTGAAATGTACGTTGTCAATTCTTTTATCCAAAATTGTAGGTTGCATGTAGTATAACAATTAGCATGGACTAGTATGGATTTAGCTCACTTGATAGTCGACGGGCCTGGTTGTTGGTGATGAACGCGCTGAATAGCCCAAGCTCACTCTCATACGTTGCGCTCCGTGCTGCTTCGACGCTGAGGTGCACGAAAACACGACAAGGATCAGTACAAAATACAGGGTAAAAATGGGAGGTTTTCTTTGGAGTGGTGGTTTGGAGAGATCCGTGAGCCATGCAACCTGCCGAGCACTTTGGCGAGCAGGCGGTTGTTGTACTCCTCGAGGTCTTCCACGCCGTTGTCCGGGACGCGGACCGTGGCCTCGAACAGGTGGATCTCCTGGCCTCTCCGCTTCGGCAGGCCGACGGCCGAGGCGTGGGCAGTGACGGCGAGCGCCACCAGGACGGCAACGACGGGCAACATTCTGCCGCAGGTCGTCTTCATGTTTGCAATTGCACAGCTTGCAGGCTTGCAGCTACTGAAGATTTCTGTTTCGCTCGGTTGGGATACGGAGGTGAACTAGGCCATTTTTATAGGGTGCCTCTGCCGATCAGTTACGTTCAGATTCGGGAGTTTGAACTGTTTCATAAGCTTATTGAAGATCATTCATGAATATTAACGTTTCTCCTGTCCATAAGTGATGTCATTATAGCAGTGATGCAACAATCAATCGCCAGCAACAGGCAAATGCATACTTTGTTCAAAAAAACAGGCAAATGCATACAAATCGCACAAAACTGCTGCGTGCTGGATCAAGTCCTGATCTGGAAGATAAGGGTGCTTTTGTTGAACAATCGAGACACAAACACAACAATGTCGCACAAACTTGGGAACTGACACAGTGAAATATATCAGTAAAAACTTGATTCCTGATGCGTGACACTAAATTAGCTGACGCATGTGAATGAACCAACAAGAGGAAAGTCATATGCCTACTTTTTTCCTACCACGGTCATATGCCTACATCAATTACCCATTTACGCTATGTCTTTCAGATGCACGAGTAAAAAAAAACACTCGATCCGCGGGGGACAACGTCTCACCGGGTATTTCACTAGGAAGATCTTCTCACGCAGATCGAGAAAATCCTCGAACCCTGGCCCCACCCATATACAGCGGCACCGCATCCCCGTGAGACGGGACGGCCACAGACGTGTATTTTGGCGTGGGACAGACGAGGGGATTTTTTTACCTTCAGATGCATGAGTGCCCCGCCTTTCTATTCTGGATCCTCCATCTGCAGTAGTCGGTCATGCACGCCCAGCAGAAAATCTTTTTCTCATCTTCTTTTTTTGTGAGACCCAGTTATAGACGCAGACGCTCACATACACAAGCGCACACTCACCCCTATGAATGTACACACGCATACCCTACCTCTATGAGCACCTCTGAAGAACTGAGTTGGACCGACAAATCTTGAGATTGACGAAGTCACCACAGACGCCTCGCTGTCGACGGGCACGTCGCCTACCTCTGAAAGAATAGTGCCGTTAAATTCTGGAATAAATCCATAAAAATACGAGCACCCAGGTCAAGTCAGGGACTTGAACCCGGATGGGCAGGTTCCACCAGCCGAGTTATGCTCAGTTCGCATGGTCTTCTCATCTTCCTGTGTGCACAAGATATGTACCCCTCAGCTTCACATTAATTCGGCACCCCAAAATACAGTTCTTTTATACAGATACAGATCGAAAGCATACTATTACTAGGAGTCTAGGTTGCGTTACCTTAAATTTCTGTGCACGGTATTTGGGGCATCTGACGGTAGAACCAATTGGGCGTGCTGCGTTTCTCATCAGGCGTTCAGGTTGTATCTCTGCCATTTGCCTCTCCCACTCCGCTATGTCTCTCACCGCAAAGAGTTTGCAGTCCTGATCCCTGCAATGCAATGAGTTGTTGTTTTTCTTTAAAATGGAATGCATAGGTTTTGTGCTATGTCATGTCAAAAGTGTACTTGTGTTGCGTAAACATAAGTAGGCTGACCAGAAAACCTTGAGCTCTTCCCTCGTGTTTCAGAAAGAAATATAGGATACTGGATGCCCGAAAGGCCTACCTGAAATGCTGATAACCACTGATGGCCTTGCCGCAGGCAAAGCAGAAGAACTGGCCACAGTTTCCGCACACCATTTTGTTGCACCCTTCAGTTTTGGCGATGGCCATTCGGCATTTCGGGCACAGCCGAACATCCTTGTACAGTTGTCTGATGTTGAACAGTTCCTGCGCCATCTCCTTCTCAGTCATCCTGCCTGAAACCTGTACATTTTCAGTAAAATCATAGCATGCTGCGACGTTCGGAGCTGTATCTTTTCGGAGATTAAACTGCACACTACAAATCAAGGATCCTATATATACCTTTCGGAGCTGTATCTTTTCTTCAGGAGTTAAACACTTCTTCCCTGGATGATATGCCCCTTACAGAACGAACAGAAGATAAAGGAGCATTTTGGGCATTGTGCATTGTTTTCGTCATCTTCCATGCAACGGATCACACAATTTGGACAGTAAACCACGTTTGACATTGAGTCCAGTGTTTTCTGAAGGAGAAGCCTATCCAACGCTCATATTCTGCTTCTGTAAGAAGCCTCTTCAGCACATATGGTGGAATTGAATCTTTGCACTTGCTATCAGGGCATACCAACTGAAATACACTACCTTCCTTGACATGCAGTCTGCACAAGGTCTCCATACACTTCACACAGAACAAGTGTTTGCATGGAACAAAACAAAAATCATACGGCTAGAACAAGAAGAGGGAATTATTGTTGGAGATGCGAATCTGAATAACTATATAACTGAATTTTATAAAGGACTGTTTGAACCTCATATACCAAATTCTTTCTCAATGGACGAGACTTTGAGGCATGACATACCTCAAGTGTCGGAGGAGGAGAATGAGATGTTGACAGCTCCATTCAGTGAGGAGGAGGTCAAAATGGCAGTTTTTGACATGGAACATAGCAAAGCACCTGGTCCGGATGGCTTTCTTGCGGATTTCTATCAATTTTTTTGGGAAGTTATAAAGCCAGACTTAATGAATCTTTTTTATGAATTCCATGCTGGGAGATTGCCTATTCATAGCCTAAACTTTGGGGTTATTACTTTGCTACCTAAGATTGCTGATGCGGCCCGAATACAACAATACAGGCCAATTTATTTGCTAAACGTGAGCTTTAAGATTTTTAGGAAAGTGCTAAATAATAGAATTTTGAAAGTGGCAGACAAGTTGATAGGACCGTCACAAACGACCTTTATCCCAGGTCGTTACATTATGGAAGGAGTTGTTATGTTGCATGAAACGATTCATGAGTTACATAGGAAAAGACAAGATGGTGTGATTTTAAAGTTAGACTTCGAAAAAACGTATGATAAGATAAAGTGGCCTTTTATTCAACAGGTCCTCAGAATGAAAGGATTCTCACCAACTTGGTGTGAATGGATTTCGAAGGTCATATCTAGAGGAAGTTGTTGGGTACCTCAGAACGGGGTACCCCGAGCGAACATCATAAGGGTTACTTAAGTCCCGTCAAAAAACAAAGCTGGAAGGTAAGCCGCAGGCCCCGCACCCGCAACGCCCGAGCCCGCCAGGCTCTCCGCCTCATCTCGAGCCTCGCGCAGAAGGTCTCGGCGCCCTGACACAATCTCCGCCTCGCGCGAGGCTCTCCACGGAAGGCCTCGGCAGGGAACGCAATCTCCGCCTCGCGCGAGGCTCTCCACGGAAGGCCTCGGCAGGGGACACGATCTCCGCCTCGCGCGAGGCTCTTCACAGAAGGCCTCGGCAGGGGATGCATTCTCCGTGTCGCGCGAGGCCTCTCACGGAAGGCCTCGGCAAGGGGTCCGATCTCCGTCTCGCGCGAGGCCCCGCTCTCCGTCTCACGCAAGGCCTCATTCTCCGTATCGCGCGAGGCCAACTCATCCATAGTCTGTCGCCCCCGCTTCGACCAACCCTCCTGACAGCACGTCATGTCCCATTAATACTTCAACCACTCCCGCAATCTCAGCCGGACGATGGCTCGACACCACAGAATGGCCGACGGGACCTGAGGTCGCATCAACGCCATACCGGCTGGGGCAGGGCAAGGCGGGGATTACCTGCCACTGTGTTCTGACGCTGTGCCCACGATCAGCGCCCACACTGCACTGTGCCCCGCGATCCCCGCCTCGAAAACAACATCGCGCGGACTACTTGGCCCGGGTCATCACCGCCTCCAAGCCAGCGCGCCAGATCAGCCGCCCTCTCGGGGCCTCGGCACTATACACCAAGGTCTCGGCAATCTCGGGGTTCGTGCCCACCGAGACCTCCACTGCGGTGCAGCCTCAGCACTGACCGAGCCTCGATCTCACGCGCCGCCAATCCACAGCGATCCGCGTCCTGGCCGCCGCGCTTGCTCCGAGGTAGCCCAGAAGCTCCCAAGACGCATAGGGTCGGACGTGACCAGCACGTCGCCCCAGTGCTCCAAGGACGGACCACTCCGACGACCACGCCGCCACAGGAACATGCCACAGGGCTCGGACACACCGCCCCTGTTGGCATGACGCCGTATAGTCAGCACATGTACTGTCCTTGTCCTCCCTTCAACTATAAAAGGAGAGGACTTGGGCCACTTAGGGGGGGACAAAAAAGAAAAGACCACCTTGTAACACACATACACATCCCGGCCGCCTGAGAGCAACGACTCAGGCAGCCCACACGACACCTCGACCGAGACCTGGGATTAGCTCCCTCTCTCGCTGTGCTTGTAACCCCCTACTACTAGCACTTCGGTGCGAGGAATACAAGATCGATCTTTCGGACTGGACGTAGGGCATTGATTGCCTGAACCAGTATAAACCTTGTATCTCTTTGCATCACTATCCGGGATTAGGGGCACGCAGTTCAAATTCACTAGTTGGTTGAGGACCCCCGGTCCAAAACACCGACAGTTGGCGCGCCAGGTAGGGGCCTCTGCGTGTCAGTTTTATCATCCCAACAAGTTCTGGATGGCAGACCCCGTACGACCGTTACGTCTCGGCGCGGTGATCTGGTTCGGGAGCCTGGAGTTCATGTCTCTGGGGCATGAGTACGACATGGTGCTCCTCACGCCCCGAGCCCCACCAACCGACGACGACGTCACGCACCGGTAGCCCAGGCGCAGGCGGCGCCCGGGCGGCCGCTCTCGCCGTGCTCGCCAGACACGACGCGAGCAAGACCACCCCGATGCTACTCAAATCCAGGACGGCACGCC
Organism: Miscanthus floridulus; assembly: GCF_019320115.1. Classification (NCBI taxonomy): domain Eukaryota; kingdom Viridiplantae; phylum Streptophyta; class Magnoliopsida; order Poales; family Poaceae; genus Miscanthus; species Miscanthus floridulus. The sequence goes on along the minus strand of NC_089590.1, from coordinate 68,617,996 downwards.
GGTCCCCGCCGACACCCTACGACCAGCTGTTGGCGCAGGCTCCCTGGCTGGGGACCTATCAAGCCTGAGCCTGGATGAAGGAAAAACGCCGGTGGCACATGGCGACGCCCAGTCACCAAGCTCTGCTTCACCACTCCTTGAAGAGCCAGTTCCGGTGGAGCAAAGTCCGGCGACGGCACCATCCTCATACCCCTTTGGGTTGAGAAATGCCGCCACCTCTTGTGCTTACGCTTACGCTGCCGCTCACAAGGATCCCTCAGAATGCCGCCAGCGCCTCACTCTCGACCGGGGCACCCACGCCGACTCCTCGGAGGAGGACGAGGCATGGCCCGGAGTGGATTTCTTCGGACTCCACGACCCTGGGGCTATGCGCCGTTTCCTGACTGCAAGCGACTACTGCTTCGGCTACTCTGACTCTGACGATGAATGTGCTCACGACCCCACTCGCGAGTGTTTCCACGTCGGGCTCAGGATGCCGAGGGCGGGCGAGGAGGACGAGGCGGCAGGTAGCCGTTCCCCGCTTCGCCCAGGAATAGGCGCCGCCACACCTCCGCGCGTGGTCCTGCCGGCAGCACGGAACGAGAACCCCGCTCTTGCGCGACCTCAACGCCCGGACCTGGAACAGCTCCGTGAGCTCTAGGCCAAGGTCGAACAAGACCAACTTCTTCTACAGCACCTTCGAGACTCTCTCGAACAGGAACAGCAAGGTCGCGGTGAAGGCGGAGGAGCCCGACGGAGGGCCCGCGACGTGCATCACCGCATCCATGACGACGAAGGGAGTGAGCAACCCCCAGTCTTCAATCGCGCTAGCTAGAACATCGCGGCTGCGGCAATGCTTGTCCGCGCAATGCGCCAATGCCCGAGCCTTCTACCACGGAGGGGCGGCGGGTCCGCGGCGAGCTCCGGGATCTCCTAGAGACCGCCGCGGTACAGCAGGCCGAAAGTTCCGCCTCCCGACGGCACGGGGGTGCTTCGAACTCGCCCGCAGCCCCGCCTCAGCAGGATAAGGAAGCCTCGGTTCGTCCCGAGCCCGCTCGAGCACCGATAGCCCACAGGGTCCCCCCGGTCCACGACCGCCTCGATAACCGACGCAAGGCGCAGGGTAATCTCGGAGTGGTCGGCCGACAACGGCGCCACGACAGTGAGGGGCCCGCCCGAGGCTACCATCCGCATCGGGGCAGCCGTTATGACAGTGAGGAGGACCGCAGTCCCTCTCCCGAACCACCTGGCCCTTGGGTCTTCAGTAGGGCCATCCACAACGCTCAGTTCCCAGCCCGGTTTCGCCAGCCGACCAACCTCACGAAATATAGCGGCGAGACCAACCCCGAGCTCTGGCTCGCCGATTATCGCCTGGCTTGTCAGCTAGGCGGCGCGAACGATGATCTGCTCATCATCCGCAACCTCCCCCTGCTCTTGTCAGACTCGGCGCGAGCCTGGCTTGAGCACCTTCCTCCCTATCAGATCCACGACTGGCGCGACTTGGTTCAGATATTCGTCGGTAATTTCCAAGGCACATACGTGCACCCTGGGAACTCCTGAGACCTTAAGAGTTGTCGCCAGAAACCAGATGAGTCTCTCCAAGACTTCATCCGGCGCTTCTCGAAACAATGCACCGAGCTGCCCAGCGTTGGTGACTCAGAGATTGTCCAGGCTTTTCTCTCTGGCACCACTTGTCGAGACTTGGTCCGAGAACTAGGCCAGAACGTGCCGCACTCGGCCGCCGCGCTCCTCGACATCGCCACCAACTTCGCCTCGGGTGAGGAGGCTATAGGGGCCATCTTCCCCACGGACGACGCCAAGGGGAAACAGTGGGATGAGGCCCCCGAGGCCTCGGCTCCCCGCCTCCCCAAAAGAAAGAAGAAGGATCGCCAGGGGAAGCGGGCCGTCCTCGAGGGCGATATGGTCGCGGTCGCGGAACGCAAGAATCCCCGAGACCCCAGGGGCCCCAGACCTTTCGACGACATGCTTAAGAAGCCCTGCCCTTACCACCAAGGCCCGGTCAAGCACGCCCTCGAGGATTGCTCCATGCTGCGGCGTTACTACGCCAGGCTTGGGCTCCCCGACGACGACGCCAAGCAGATGGGCGCCGGCGACCGGGACGAGGACAAGGACGATGGGTTCCCCGAGGTACGCAATGCCTTCATGATCTTTGGCGGACCCTCGGCGTGCCTTACGGCGCGGCAGCGCAAGAGGGAATGCCGAGAGGTCTTCTCAATCAAGGTGGCCACCCCCCAGTACCTCGACTGGTCTCGGGAGGCGATCACCTTCGATCGAGACGACCACCCTGACCATGTTCTGAACCCCGGACAGTACCCACTGGTCATCGACCCGATCATCGGCAACACCCGACTCTCCAAGGTGTTGATGGACGGAGGCAGCGGCCTCAATATCCTCTACGCCAATACCCTGGAGCTCTTGGAGATCAACCGGTCGAGGCTCCGAGACGACGTCGCACCCTTCCACGGCATCATGCCAGGGAAGCGCACACGACCCCTCGGGCACATCAACCTTCCCGTCTGCTTCGGCACTCCCTCCAACTACCGCAAAGAAGTCCTTACCTTCGAAGTAGTCAGGTTCGGGGGAGCCTACCACGCCATCCTAGGGCGGCTGTGCTACGCCAAGTTCATGGCAGTCTCCAACTATGCCTACCTCAAGCTCAAGATGCCAGGCCCCAGCGGTATCATCACAATTGAGTCCACGTACGAGCATGCATACGACTGCGACGTTGAGTGCATCGAGTACGCTGAGGCTCTTGCGGAGGCCGAGACCCTCATCGCCCACCTCGACCAACTCAGTGGCGAGACGCCTGACTCCAAGCATCGCGCAGGGGCCTTTGAGCCCGCAGAGGCCATCAAACTCGTCCCGGTCGACCCCGCCTACCCCGACGACCGAGCGCTGAGGATCAGCGCCACCCTCGACATCAAATAGGAAGTTGTGCTCGTCGACTTTCTTCGTGCGAACGCCGACATATTCACATGGAGTCCCTCGGACATGCCGGGCATACCGAAGGAGGTCGCCGAGCACGCCCTGGACATCCAGGCCGGATCTAGACCGGCAAGGCAACGCCTACGCCGCTTCGACGAGGAAAAGCGTAGGGCCATTGGTGAGGAGATACAGAAACTCTTAGCGGCCGGATTTATCAAAGAAGTGTCCCACCCAGAGTGGTTGGCCAACCCCATGCTAGTCAAGAAGAAAAATGGGAAATGGAGGATGTGCGTAGACTATACCAGTTTGAACAAAGCCTGTCCAAAGGTCCCCTTTCCATTACCCCGAATCGATCAAATCGTTGATTCCACTGCAGGGTGCGAGACCCTGTCTTTCCTTGATGCGTATTCTAGTTACCATCAAATTAAGATGAAAGAGTCAGACCAGCTCGCGACTTCTTTCATCACGCCATTCGGCATGTACTGCTATGTGACTATGCCTTTCGGCCTCAGAAACGCAGGTGCCACGTACCAGCGGTGCATGACCTAGGTCTTTGGCGACAACATTGGGCGGACCATCGAGGCCTACGTAGACGACATCGTGGTCAAGACCAGAAAAGCCAAGGATCTCGTTGATGACCTGAGGGTAACCTTCAAATGCCTTAGAGAGAAGGGCATCAAGCTCAATCCCGAGAAGTGTGTGTTCGGGGTCCCCCGAGGCATGCTTTTGGGGTTCATAGTCTCGGAACACGGCATTGAAGCCAACCCAGAGAAGGTCTCGGCCATAACCAGCATGGGACCAATCAGAGACCTCAAGGGAGTACAGAGGGTCATGGGATGCCTTGCGGCCCTGAGCCGCTTCATCTCGTGCCTCAGCGAAAAAGGTTTGCCTCTATACCGACTCATGAGAAAATCCGAGCGTTTTTCTTGGACCCCCGAGGCCGAAGAAGCCCTCGACAGACTCAAAGCGCTGCTCACGAATCCTCCCGTCCTGGTACCCCCGACCAGGGACGAGGCCCTCTTACTCTACGTCGCCGCAACGACCCAAGTGGTCAGCGCTGCCGTGGTCGTGGAGAGGCAGGAAGAGGGGCATGCCCTGCCCACCCAACGACCTATTTATTTCATCAGCGAGGTGCTCTCCGAGACCAAAGCACGCTACCCCCACATCCAGAAGCTAGTCTACGCCGTGGTCCTGGCCAGGCGCAAATTGCGTCACTACTTCGAGTCTCACTCGGTGACCGTGGTATCATCTTTCCCCCTGGGGGAGATAGTACATAACCGGGAGGCCTCACGCAGGATAGCCAAGTGGGCCGTCGAGCTTATGGGGGAAACCTTGACTTTTGTGCCTCGAAAGGCGATCAAGTCTCAGGTCTTAGCCGATTTTGTGGCTGAGTGGATAGACACCCAACTGCCACCTGCTCAAACTCAGACGGAGTGCTGGACCCTGTACTTCGATGGATCCCGGATGAAGACCGGGGTAGGCACGGGCCTGCTCTTCATCTCGCCTCTCGGGGTACACATGCGCTACATGGTGTGGCTCCACTTCGCCGCTTCCAACAACGTGGCCGAGTACGAGGCCCTCATCAATGGCTTACAAGTCGCCATCGAACTTGGGGCACGGCGTCTCGACGTCCGAGGCAACTCACAGCTCGTCGTGGATCAAGTGATGAAGGAGTCAAATTGCCTCGACCCCAAAATGGAGGCTTACTGCAAATTAGTACGTCGCCTAGAAGACAAGTTCGACGGCCTTGAACTAAACCACATCGCGCGGAAGTACAACGAGGCCACCGACGAGCTGGCAAAGATGGCCTCGGCACGGGCCCCGGTCCCTCCGAACGTCTTCGCCAAAGACCTCCACAAACCTTCCATTGACTACACCTCGATGACAGAGGAGGGCCCACCTGTGGGACCCACGGCAAAGCTCGATGACCCCTCTGCTGCCGAGACCCCCTTGACCGAGCCTGAGGTCATGGAAGTCAACACCGAGCCTCCGCAGACTAATCAGGACGTAGATTGGCGAATCCCGTTCCTCGATTGGCTTGATCGGGGGGAGCTTCCTGGCGATAGGACCGAAGCACGATGGCTCACGTGCCGAGCCAAGACCTACGCCCTCTACAATGATGAATTGTATAGGCGAGATCCCTCAGGCGTCCTCCAATGATGTATCACTGCCGAGACGGGCCGAGCCCTGCTCTGGGACTTGCACGCAGGCGCTTGCGGGCACCATGCGGCGCCTCGGACGCTCGTGGGGAACGCTTTCCGCCAAGGGTTCTACTGGCCGACGGCGGTCGCCGACGCTACCAAGCTAGTACGCTCCTGCGAGGGATGCCAGTACTATGCTCGGCAGACACATCTCCCGGCCCTGGCCCTACAAACCATCCCCATCACGTGGCCATTCGTCGTGTGGGGGCTCGACATGGTCGGGCCTCTGCAAAAAGCCCCCAAGGGCTACACCCATCTACTGGTATCAGTCGACAAGTTCTCCAAATGGATTGAGGCTCGTCTGATCAATCGAATCAAATCCGAGCAGGCAGTGATGTTCTTCACTGACATTATCCACAGATTCGGAGTCCCCAACACCATCATCACCGACAATGGGACACAGTTCACCGGCAAAAAGTTCCTGACGTTTTGCAACGACCACCACATCCGTGTGGCCTGGTCGGCCGTAGGACACCCAAGGACCAACGGCCAAGTAGAGCGTGCCAACGGCATGATTCTACAAGGCCTCAAGCCAAGGATTCACAACCGGTTGAAAAAGTTTGGCAAGAAATGGCTCGCCGAACTCCCATCGGTCATCTAGAGCCTGAGGAACACTCCAAGCCGAGCCACGGGGTTCACGCCTTTCTTCCTGGTCTATGGGGCCGAGGCCATCCTCCCCACTGACTTGGAATATGGTTCCCCGAGGCTACAAACCTATAACGAACAAAGTAACCGCACCACCCGAGAAGACGCCCTTGATCAACTAGAGGAAGCCCAAGACGTCGCGCTACTACACTCGGCCAAATACCAGCAGAGCCTATGGCGCTATCAGGCCCGACGCGTCCGAGGCCGAGACTTGAAGGTAGGCGACCTAGTGTTGAGGCTAGCACAGAGCAACAAGGGCCGCCACAAGCTGACCCTGCCATGGGAAGGACCGTACATCATCGCCCAAGTACTGAAGCCCGGGACCTACAAGCTGGCCAACGAGAAGGGCGAAGTCTTCACCAACGCTTGGAACATAGAACAGCTACGTCGCTTTTATCCCTAAATTTCCAAGCATTGTATATATCGTTTCTCGAAATACAATTAAAAAGCGTTCTTTAGTTGGTCTAATATTCCGATAAACCCCCGAGCCCATCATAGGCCTCGGCAATACAGTAACACGACAAGGGAGATTCGGCTCTGCCTTGGCAGAACCAAGCCTCCCTCGGGGGCTAGATGGGGGACTCCCCCTAGATCCCACGCACCATTCTTCAGTCATTTTTCACAAAAATTCCTATGCCAAGACTCTAGCATGCTCTGACGAAATCGGTTGTAAAAACCCCTCGGACCAAGGTCTATTTCCTAAGCAGGAGGCCGATAGAGTCGCGAGACGGCCAACGCCTCCAGGCTACGGCACTCCCTCACTACCTCTCGCCCAAGGGATGGCTTAGGCCCCAAGGGGATGTTTTGCAAATGAAATCTGATCAGGAGCAACAGAGGGCAGAGGCTCGGAAACACAAGAAAAATAACTAAGAAACACAAATCCTTCAAAAAAGAAAGGCCCCGGCGACCACAAGCGTTACGATACAAAAACAATTTCTACTCTAATTTTTACATGGCCCCTTGGGCCCAGATCAAGGCTCAGGGCCTTCAGCACCGGCAGATGGTAGGGGAGGAACCACCTCCTCTTCGAAGAGCGTCGCCAGCGCTAGGGCCTTCCGCCGCCTCCATCAGCTTCGTGACCACCGCGTCAGCCTCCTCGTCATCATCAGGTTGGACATACCCATCACTGATGGCCGGGAGGTCGACGCCGACGTAGTGAGAAGAAATGACGGCCAGCGCGCGCTTGACACCCATGTGCAGCGCTCCTCGAAGCCGCTCGCGCATCTGGTTGCTCAGCGTGATCAGACAGCTCCCTAGGGAGCTGCCTGACTGAACCCCTTCAACCTCCAAGGCCTCGCAGGCAGAAAGGGCAGCACGTTTCAGCGCCTCGTGCTCCTCGATCTTGTTATCAAGCACCGTCTGCACCATGCTGGAAGCCTTGGCTGCCCGAGTAACCTCCGCCTCTGACTCTGCACCATGGAGAACAGAGTAAGGTTGAGCGAAAAAAAACAATCTAAATTAGGAAAGGAAGCCCACGCAACTCACCCTTGGCCTTCAGCTCCCAATGTCGGGTCTTGACCCGACAGGCCTCGACTTTCTCCTTCCAGCGTAGGGCCTCGGTCCTGGAGGCCTCGGCCTCCTCCTTCAAGCGCTGGACCTCGACCCGAGAAGCCTCGGCCGCCCTGGAAGCTTCACTCCCCAGCTCTGCGTCACACAAGGGAGTTAGGGAGCGAACATAAAGAAAACAAAATGAGGGGACTAAGACTCACCCTCGACCGTCCCCCTCCAAACCACAGCCTCGGTCCACGAGGCCTCAGCTGCAGCAAGGGCCTCATCCAAGGCACCTTTCGTCAGCTGGAGCGCCCTCTGTTCCGCCCCCAGCTGCCCCGCGAGAGCCGCGGCCGTAGCTTTAGCAGCGCGGCCCCTGGAGGCATCCCGATCACTGACCGCGCGGGTTAGCTCCTCCTCCAACTCCTTGACCCGCGCCGCCAGAGGGGCGAGCTGCGTTTGGGCCGTGACCGCCTCGACCTTCGCGTCGGCACAACGAAGGCGGAGGTCCTCTACCTCTGCGCTCCGCGCCGACAAGAGCTCGTTGGCACCGGCGAGAAGGCCCTTCTGCCGCTGAAGCTGGTCCCAGGGGTCACTGATTGTAACAAAACCAGAAAAGGACAACGTCATGCGAGAAAGGAAAACGCGAACCTGGGCGACTCCGGGCAGGTCGTCGGCCACCACGGACAAGGCTGTCCGTAGCGACCGCTCCGCCAGCTAGCGGTATTGCTCGAAGGTGCCCCAACGCCCGCCCTCGGCTGCGTCCTCGAGGGCGAACAGAGGCTCCCCCTCAGGGTCGTCCTGGCTCCGCCACAGTACTCGCGGGTGATCCCACCCGCGAGGCTCGGGTCACACCCGCACGAGGGCCAAGCTTCCCTCGTCCAAGATCGGCGCCGGCTGTTCCATGGCACCGACATCCTCGGCGTCGACCACCTCCCACGCCCGGGAAGTATCATCGGAGGAGATCGGATAGACCTCCGTCTCCCGGGTGCTCTCTCGCAACAACGGCGGCCCCCGAACCAAGGGCGCCACTGAGGCCTTTGCCGCCTCCATCTCCGCCTCCTGGACAGACGGCCTCGCCACCATCACAACAACCTTGGTGGTCTCAGGGGCTCCGGCCTCCGCCATCGTGGCCTCGGAGGACGCAGAAACATCGACCACAGCCACTGCGGTCTCGGCGGTCTTGGGCGCCCTGGCCTCTGTCGCCTCAGCCTCGGAGACCCCGGAGGCCTCGGCAGCCAAGGGCACACTGGCCCCATCCGACTCATGAGCCTCGCCCTCACGGGGTGGAGGTACTCCCTCCCTCGTCTGTGTAGGGGCCGCCTCGGTAGCCCCTCCTTGGGCGGCCGGCTCCTTCAGATCGACCCTTGCCGACGCCGCGCCGCGTTGGATAGCGGCTTGTGCCTCCGCCACCCAGTGGGCGGAGGAGCCGGGGCTCGCCTTGAGCGCCTTAAGGGGCGCCAAGGGAAGCTCATCCGCAGACCGCTTCCGACTAAGGAAAAATAACAGGGTCAGCGCGAGACCAAAAGGCGAACAGAAGGCACTATGACCCTGCCAAAAATACACTTGCCTTGAGCGGGGCGGCAACCGCTTCGCCACGGCTAACCTTGTCCGCAACGGCGGAGGCGACGGCAGAGGCATCGCCTCCGTGTCCATCGGCGCCGGTCGGTCCTCAATGGACCCCGGCGCCCCTTCGGTCCTCTACAGGGGCGGTGGTGTCGCCTCCACCGCCACTTGTTCTACCACAGCCACCGAGCCCACCGGGCTGACGGCGCGTTTTCCCAACGCCCATGCCTCGGGCGTGTCGGCCTCGGCCCTGGAGCGGACAACCACCGACCCCGGGCCCGCCTCTCCTCCTCCTCCCGGGGGTGCCGGGTCGCACGCCAACGCCCCGGGCACCACCTCCACTACGTCAGGAATGTGGTCCAGGGGACCTCGCCCCACCTCGCCCCCGTCATCCCCGTCCGAGGCCTCCGTCGACAGCGACGTCGACGGGGTTTCCTCCAATGGGAGACCATCCTTCCATTGTTGACGGCGGCGCTTATCCAGCTCCTCTCGTGTGAGGATTCGCTTCGTGCGCTTCGCCGCCTTGGCGTCTTTCCGCTTTTTCTGCGCATCGGCGTGCGCGCGGTTGATCACCCGCCGCCTCGCATCCTCAGGAACGGGCGGCGGGGATGAGCGCACGTCCCTTATCCCCTGTAGGAACGACAGACGCGCATAAGGGAACAAGGGGTAAGGGGAGACTGAGGAGGCTCGAAGGTTACAGCGGTGCACGACTTACCAGCGAGAGTAACCCCCGCGACGGCCGCATAGCGATAGGGGTCAAGTTGCCGCCCCTCAGCTTCGCCTCTACCGTCTCCCCCACCTGACGAAGAATTTCCTCATCGGAAAGGGCGAAGGAGGACATCCGGATGCCCTCAATAGGCTCACCCGGCTTCATCTCGAACAGCCGCCGCCACCGAGCCATCAGCGGCAGCACCCTCCGGCGGTGGAAGGCGGCCACGACCACAGCCACGGTGAGACCGTGGCCCCGCAGCCTCGCCAGCCCCTCTAGAAGCGGCTGCAGCTTGGGCTGGTCGTCCTTCGGGACGCCGTACTTCCACCTCTCCGGGCAACTCCCCACAATCTGCCCAGTGTAAGGGGGAAGTCCTCCGTCGTCATTACGGAGGTAGAACCAACTCGTGTACCACCGGCGATTGGATGATGCGAGTTGGGCTGGGATGTAGAGGTGCAGGCGGTCCTGGCGCACTTGGAGAGTGCAGCCGCCGGCCCTCGTCGCCTTCCGTGTACCCAACGTGCCCGTCGGCTTGGTAGTGTGCCCCGCCCGGAATAGGTGGAGCCACAACTCCCAATGGGGAGCAATCCCCAAGTACCCCTCGCAGACGGCAACAAAGATAGCCGCCTGAGCGATGGAGTTGGGATTGAAGTTGTGGAGCTCCACGCCGTAGTAATGCGGGAGCGCCCGCATGAACCGATCCGCCGGGACGCCGAGGCTGCGCTCGTGAAAGGAGACGAAGCTTACGACGTAGCCGTCGCGAGGCCTCGGCTCTGGCTCGCCGTATGGAGCAATCCACTCCGGCCTGGTGGGGTCTGTCACCGGGCGAAGGAGTCCGCCGTCGACAAGTGACTGAAGCATCTCCTCGGTGACATCCGACGGATCCTAGGGGTCCGCCTCGATAATGACGATGTCGCCGGCCATGGGTGCGATGGAGGAATCGGATGCGGCGGTGAGTTTTTCTCCTCTCCCATGCTCTCGCTTTTTTCTCGCTTTCTCCTCATGCTCGCTCTTCTCCCCTCCTCTTCCCGGCACCCGCTGCTCTAGCGACGGCTCGACAGAGGTAGTGCTAATGCGGGCAAGGTAAGATGGGAAGGGGCGAGACTCTTCGGGTATTTATGCAGGGGGGAGGTGAAACGAACGGGCGACGAAATTGGGGAAGTTTCCCCCCCCCGATTCGGCGCAGTTAACCACGAGCCGATTTCGCCGGCCCACACGCCCACGTCTCCCGCATTAAATGCGAGAACAGTCACGTCCCATCCACCACGTCATGCTCGGCCACTATGGCAACAGGCGTCGTTTTGCCTCCCTAGGAAACCGCCTCAAAAGGCGCGCCACCCGTTGCCGAGCCAATAGGGAAGATATTCCCCATGGCCTATTCCTTTCATATGAAGGAACCAGGCTCTGAGCCTATTACGGTCTAGGGGTTCGAAGGCTGGGCCCCAAGAGGTTTCGACAGTCGCCCCAGGATAACAGAGTCAGGGACGACCGCGGGCGAGCCTATACGGGGCCGAGACCCAAGCAAGCGAAACGCTTGGGACGCCCAAAGTCGTGTCCGAGACCGGCAGGAAGGTCTCTGAATGGGATCCCACCGTAGGGAGGCACCGAGCCACCGAGGCCCAGCGAACGGCCTCGGCACCCACTAGAGAAATCCTCTGGTACTCTTGGAGTGTGTCTCTGGACCACTAGCCGTCCCCTAGCGAATGGGGTTCGGGCCTCCACTCGGACTACCCGATAACAGCTCACCGGAGGTGCCACCGCTCGTGCCCACCGAGGGTAGCGAGGCACATTCCACCCCTCCTTCCGAGCGAAAAGGAAGCATGAGGGTCGTACAAAAAGTCAGGGGAACCCCTGATGGCCTTCTCGCTCTGTGCAGAGGCTAAGGGGCTCTTCCTGCAACCTTGCTGAGACCCAGCGACCCCGGCTCGCACTCGAAGGGGCTTGGCAAAACAAACCCTCCTTCCGAGCGAAAAGGAAGCGTGAGGGTCGTACAAAAAGACAGGGGAGCTCCTGACGGCCCTCTCGCCCTGAGCAGAGGCTAGGGGGCTCTTCCTACAGATACGCCGAGACCCCACGACCCGGGCTTGCGCCCAAAGGGGCCTCGACAAACAAACCTTCACGCGCGAGGGGTGTATAAAAAGCCAGGGGAACTCCCGACGGCCCTCTCGATCCACGCAGAGGCTAGGGGCTCTTCCTGCAACCTTGCCGAGACCAGCGGCTCCGGCTCGCACCAGAATGGGCTCGGCAAACAAACCCTCTGTCTAAACGAAAATGATATGTGAGGGTCGGACGAAAAAGCCAGGGGACCCCTGACCGCCCTCCTGCTCCTGGCGGAGGCTCGGGGGCTCCTCCTACGCCCAAGACAAAGACAAACGGTCTAAGTCCACGCTAGAAGTTCCGTTACAAATACGATAAAGGGCACCGAGCCCGTTACGGTCTAGGGGTTCGAAGGCTGGGCCTCCAGAGGTTTCGACAGTCGCCCTAGGGCAACAGAGTCAGGGACGACCTTGGGGCGAGCCTACGAATGGCCGAGGCCCGAGCGAACGATCGCTCGGGGCGTCCTAAGTCGTGTCCGAGACCGACAGGGAGGTCTCCGAATGGGATCCCACCGTAGGGAGGCACTGAGCCACCGAGGCCCAGCGAATGGCCTCGGCACCCACTAAAGAAACCCTCTGGTACTCTTGGAGTGCGTCTCCAGACCGCTAGCCGACCCTTAGCGAACGGGATTCGGGCCTTCACTCGGACTACCCAATAACAGCTCACCGGAAGTGCCCACGCTCGTGCCCATCGAGGGTAGCCTGGCACATTCCATCCCTCCTTCCGAGCAAAAAGGAAGCGCGAGGGTCATACCTGAAGTCAGGGGGATCCCTGACGAACCTCTCGCTTCGTGCGGAGGCTAGAGGGCTTTTCCTGCAGCCTCGCCGAGACCCCCCGCAACCCGAACTTGCGCTTGTGGGCTCGGCAAATGCGATAAAAACTCCTCGCTCAAACACGAAAACAAAAAAAGCCCCTAGAGGAGTAACTCCACTCCTCCAGGGCCTCGGGGGCTACACCCGGCGGGTGCGCTCACGCACACCCACCAGAACCTCAAGAAACAAAACCCAATTCCTACGGGAGCGGGAATAAACCAAGCCTCGGCAAACCCTCAGGGAGAGTGCACGCACTCTCCCAGAGGCTCGGGGGCTACTGTCGGGTACCTCAGAACGGGGTACCCCGAGCGAACATCATAAGGGTTACTTAAGTCCCGTCAAAAAACAAAGCTGGAAGGTAAGCCACGGGCCCCGCACCCGCAACGTCCGAGCCCGCCAGGCTCTCTGCCTCATCTCGAGCCTCGCGCAGAAGATCTCGGTGCCCTGACGCAATCTCCGCCTCGCACGAGGCTCTCCATGGAAGGCCTCGGCAGGGAACACAATCTCCGCCTCGCGCGAGGCTCTCCACAGAAGGCCTCGGCAGGGGACACGATCTCCACCTCGTGCGAGGCTCTTCACAGAAGGCCTCAGCAGCGGATGCATTCTCCGTGTCGCGCGAGGCCTCTCACGGAAGGCCTCGGCAAGGGGTCCGATCTCCGTCTCGCGCGAGGCCCCACTCTCCGTCTCATGCAAGGCCTCATTCTCCATATCGCGCGAGTCCAACTCATCCATAGTTCATCGCCCCCGCTTCGACCAACCCTCCTGACAGCACGTCAAGTCCCATTAATACTTCAACCACTCCCACAATCTCAGCCGGACGATGGCTCGACACCACAGAATGGCCGACGGGACCTGAGGTCGCATCAATGCCATATCGGCTGGGGCAGGGCAAGGCGGGGATTACCTGCCACTGTGTTCTGACGTTGTGCCCACGATCAGCGCCCACACTGCACTGTGCCCCGTGATCCCCGCCTCGAAAACAACATCGCGTGGACTACTTGGCCCGGGTCATCACCGCCTCCAAGCCAGCGCGCCAGATCAGCTGCCCTCTCGGGGCCTCGGCACTACACACCAAGGTCTCGGCAATCTCGGGGTTCGTGCCCACCGAGACCTCCACTACGGTGCAGCCTCAGCACTGACCAAGCCTCGGTCTCATGCGCCGCCAATCCACAGCGATCCGCGTCCTGGCCGCCGCGCTTGCTCCGAGGTAGCCCAGAAGCTCCCAAGACGCACAGGGTCGGACGTGACCAGCACATCGCCCCAGTGCTCCAAGGACGGACCACTCCGACGACCACGCCGCCACAAGAACAGGCCATAGGGCTCGGACACACCACCCCTGTTGGCACGATGCCGTATAGTCAGCACATGTACTGTCCTTGTCCTCCCTTCAACTATAAAAGGAGAGGACTTGGGCCACTTAGGGGGGACGAAAAAGAAAAGACCACCTTGTAACACACACACACATCCCGGCCGCCTGAGAGCAACGACTCAGGCAGCCCACACGACACCTCGACCGAGACCTGGGATTAGCTCCCTCTCTTGCTGTGCTTGTAACCCCCTACTACTAGCACTTCGGTGCGAGGAATACAAGATCGATCTTTCGGACTGGACGTAGGGCATCGATTGCCTGAACCAGTATAAACCTTGTGTCTCTTTGCATCACCATCCGGGATTAGGGGCACGCAGTTCAAATTCACTAGTTGGTTGAGGACCCCCGGTCCGAAACACCGACAGAAGTGTTGCAGTAAAGGTTAATGATAATATAGGCCATTATTTCCAAACTAGGAAATGAGTGCAGCAAGGGGGCCCGTTATCTCCTATTCTGTTTAACATAGTGGTTGATATGGTGGCTATCCTTATTTCACGAGCTAAAGTGGCCGATCATATTCGAGGGGTTGTTCCGCATTTGGTAGATGAGGGACTTTCAGTCCTCTAATATGCAGATGAAGCTATCATTTTTATGGATAATGACCTTGAGAGGGCAAAAAATATGAAGCTCTTACTTTGTGCTTTTGAGCAGTTGTCGGGGCTCAAGATCAATTTCCATAAGTTTCCATAAGTGTGAATTATTTTGCTACGGAGCAGCCAAAGCGAATCAATTCGATTATGCACAAATTTTTGGGTGTGATTTGGGCTCGTTTCCGTTTAGGTATCTGGGTATTCCTATGCATCATAGAAAGCTCATGAATAAGGACCGAAAACATGTTGGAGAACGTTTTCAAAAGAGGTTGAACTATTGGAGAAGTAAGATGTTGTCGGTAGGAGGGAGGCTAGTCTTGTTTAACGTTGTTTTAAGCAGTCTTCATATGTTTATGCTTTCCTTTTTTGAATTACTGAAAGGGGTTCTGAAGAAGTTAGACTATTTCAGATCCTGGTTTTTTTGGCAGAGCGATGAACACAAGAAAAAATACAGATTGACTAAATGGGAGGTAGTTTGTACACCGAAAGATCAAGGGGGTTGGGTATCTTAAATTTAGATGTTTAAAATAAGTGTCTCCTAAGCAAATGGCTTTTTTTAGTTGCTGAATGGAGATAGGGTTTGGCAACAATTACTTAGGAATAAATATCTAAAAAACAAGACCCTAACACAGGTTCAACATATGCCTGGGGATTCTCAATTTTGGGCTGGCCTCATGAAGGTCAAGGGGGAGTTCCTCTTGTTAGGCAAGTTCGAACTAGGTGATGGCTCTCAAGTGTGATTTTGGGAGGATGCGTGGATAAGACCACGTCCTTTAAAATCGCTCTTTCCTGCACTATATAATATTGTTAGGAGAAAAGGGACGTCTGTGAGAACGGTGTTATCTATGACACCGTTAAATGTGGCTTTTAGGAGATCCGTGGTAGGTGTTAATCTACAAGCATGACACGAGGGGGTTGCCATGGTGGAAGATGTACAATTAACAAACCAGAGGGATCATTTTGTGTGGGACTACATTAGAATGGATTCTTTTCAGTAAAATCCATGTACAGAGCCTTATTAGGATCTGAAGCTATACCTTATAACACTTCAATATGGAAACTGAAACTACCTCTTAAAATCAAAGTCTTTTTGTGGTATTTGTATAAGGGAGTAATTTTAACAAAAGACAATTTAGTAAGACGACAGTGGCAAGGAGACAGGAAGTGCTGTTTTTGTTCATCTGAGGAGTCCATACAACATCTACTCTTTGATTGTCATTTTGCTAAATTTGTGTGGCGAACTATTTATATCTCCTTTAATTTAATACCTCCAACTAGTGTGCACAATATATTTACAGACTGGTTACATGGGTTTAATAGGAAGCTAAAATCCAAAATTCTTGTGGGTGCGAGTGCAATTTGCTAGGTAATATGGTTAACCCGGAATGACATAGTTTTTGACAAGGTGCTAGCACCATCTTATTTGCAATTTGCGGGTTATCTTTAGAGGGACTTACTGGATCAGGTTTTGGTCCCTACTTCAGAAGGAGGAGGATCACCAAATGATGAAGATGGGTTGTAAGAAGATTGAGATAACCGCGATGGAGGTGTTTGTAAGAAACGGTTGGAGATTCAGTAATAGAATTACGTTTTAGATGTTGCATTGGGAAACTTTACCTTCTTCCTTTTTTATCAAAACTTTGTTTTTGAGATTGCGTGGGCCCTTGTGCTTATGTGTAATAAGGAACAATTGTATGCATTAGTCGATGCAGAAGCTAGGATATTAATATATTCTCTTTTCTAATAAAAAAAAGTGTTTGCTTGGAAGCCTGATGAAGTTTGAACCTAATTTTTTGAATATTAAAGTTATTTACAGGAGAACAAACTTCTTTGTAAGCGCAATTGGGGTTCCCTGGTTCCCAATAAATATAAATTGTCTACTATATTGCACTTGCACCCAGCTAATTGGTTACAACCAAGGCATTGTTCAACAAGGTAAGGGCCTAACATGACAGCACAGAGTAAGTGATAAGCTTAGAGCTGGAGGAAAATGTTTACCTTTGGTCTGGTTAAGACATATCATGCGCATATGGATAGCCTCAAGAAAAGCTTGATAACGCTTCTTACTACTGTAGTTCAGCGTCAAAGGGATTACAGACTCCAGTGAGTTTGTTCTTGAGTTTGCACGGTTATCTCCATTGTGGTTGACAATATCTGGGCCCAGTGTCATGCTTCCATCAATCCAAAGATAAGACATGGAAGAATTATGTAGCCATTCAACCCATTGATATACGACTTCCTGCCCTGGCAGCCCCGCCCAAATAGTGTCAAGCATCTGACAGAGAGTTGAGAAACATAAGGCCCATCCATCCACTTAGCAGTGACAGCGAAACTTGGGGGATAGGACCGTGGAAGAAGGCATGTCAATATCAAAGGAGGCAGGTACTCGAAATCGCAGGTGTAGGAGAACTCGTCAGGTCCGTGTCCATCGTCATGCTTATAATCGTCACACCATCCTACATCCCTGGGGCTAGCATTAGGTGCTGAAAGCTTAGCGCACACTTTGATGCCATCAGGCAAATGATAATGTATGTAAATCTGGAATAAATAATAGACAGAAAACCCATCAAGATCAGATTCGAGCCATCCAAGAGTAACTGAAGCAACGACATTCATATGAATTAAGTGAACAGATGATCATGCATGACCAGCTCAAGAAACCTGAAAACTTCTGAGCCCTCCTTTGTTTTCAAACACAATCAGATCATCACCATATATTTGTTGACCCACAGGATCACCGACTCAGGTGAGTGAACCACTCACCAGTCTTGCGAGCACCCACTAGCCGTGCCGACCATGAACAAGCGTTGTCCGTCCCCATGCACTATGGCTAGAGCTTAAAGAAAAAGGGAGAACAGAGCATACACACACAGTACAAGACATCAGCATTGGACAAAGCCCTGTCTGGGAGATGGCAAATCTGAACTCTCTTTACTAAGTTGCCGTGGTAGTCTATTTATATAACTCTATCCATCTAGTCCTAGTACAACGCACATGCTGCAACAGTAACTAGATAACACAGTAGGGCTGACTCTGCGCCGGCCTCTACATGTGGCTACAGTGCTACAGGTGAGCCATTCGGCGCCTGCACCTGCAACGGCTACAGTATCACAGCAGGGGGCCTTTTCGGTGCCGTTTTCCCCTTACTGTGTTCACACAAGGTAGCAGTAGATTATCTAACAATCTTACCCTAATCCTACTACTAACTCTTATACCCCCTCCATGCCGATCATCTCCTTCAGCTCCATGAGTCGAAGACGTCCGAGCGGCTTGGCGAGGACGTCCGCGAGTTGCCGACCAGTTTCGACAAACTCGATGACGATCTGCCCTCCATCGACACAGTCTCTGAGAAAGTAGAACTTCACGTCGATGTGTTTGCTCCGGTCGTGCAGAACCGGATTCTTCGCGAGGGCAATGGCGGGCTGGTTGTCCACCATCAGTGCTGGTGGGTGAGCTTCCATGCCGGTCAGCTCGCCCAGCAGCTGGCGCAGCCACACAACTTGGCATGCCATTGTGGCCGCCGCTACGTACTCTGCCTCACACGTAGATAGCGCCACCACCTTATGTTTCAGCGATAACCATGAAATTGGGGCCAACCCGAGGAAGATGAGCACGCCAGAGGTGCTCCGTCGTCCGTCGATGTCCCCCGCCATGTCTGCATCGCTGAACACAGTGAGCTACAGCCTACTCCTGCCGGTCTTTGGGAAGATGATCCCATGATCCACTGTCCCCTTGACGTAGCGCAGTAGCCACTTCACCGCAACCCAGTGACCCTCTCTAGGATCCTTCATGAAGCAACTGACGTAGCCCACGACGAACGCAATGTCCGGCCTTGTGTGGACTAGGTAGCTAAGACCGCCGACGATGCTCCGGTAGAGTGTTGCATCCACCTTCGCCACGGTGCTGGCCTTCGTCAGCTTCAGCCGCTCCTCCATCGGAGTCACGCATGGCTTGCACTCATCCATGCCGCTCCTCTCCAACAGCTTGGAGACATACGCGCTCTGACTGAGCGTGAGTTCCCCCTTTCCCTGTCTCACCTCGATACCGAGGTAGTAGAAGAGTGCGCCGAGATCGCTCGTTCGAAAACAAGCCGCCATCTCGTGCTTGAAGCCGTTGATGTCCTCCGTATGTGCGCTGATGATGATCAACTCATCCACATACACGCTGACGACGAGCTCCTCCTTCCCCTGTCGCCGCGTGTAGAGCGCGTGCTCGGTTGCACACCGTTGAAACCCAAGCTCGCCCAGCGTGGCGTTAAGCTTGGCGTTCCATGCTCGTGGGGTCTATCGTAGCCCGTAGAGCGCCTTGCGCAGTTGGAGCACCCTGTGCTCCTCTCCCTTGACAGCGAAACCTAGAGGTTGCCTGACGAAGATCGTCTCCGCTAGCTCGCCGTTGAGGAAGGCCGATTTAACGTCTAAGTGATAGACGCGCCAGTCCTTTGCTGCTGCCAAGGCTAGTAGGAAATGGACCAACTCCATGTGCGCTACTGACGCAAAGACCTCCTCGAAGTCTATGCCCTCGCGCTGTACAAAGCCTCAGGCGACGAGGCACGCCTTGTGCTTAACAATGGCGCCGAGCTCATCCCGCTTGACCTTGTACACCCACTTCAGGCTGATCGGACGGCATCCTGGAGGTGGATCGATGAGCTGCCATGTCTCGTTTTCCTTGATTGCCTTCATCTCCTTCAGCATCGCCCGTCGCTAGTTTCCATCGCGCTCGACTAGCGCGAATGTGGGTGGTTCCTCAGCACTGACGAGTAGTAGCTCTACATCATTGAGCAGCCGACCAGCCAGGCCTAAGGGCCCTGTGCCACCGTCGATATCGTCCAGCCTGCGGAACCGCACCTCCTCACCTTCGTGGTAGGCGTCCACGAACTCAGTGATGTCACTTGGAGGTGAGGGGAACTCGATCAGCGTCGATGGAGTTCCCTGTTCCGCCAGAGTGCTCGGCATAGTAGCTTGAGTGCTCGACACCCTGGTTGTAGTGGTCGACACTACTTCTAGACAGTTCGTCATTACTCCTGCAGTGTTCGGCCACACTGTAGGAGTGCCCAGCCTCAGTCTTGGAGTGGTCGGCACCACTGCAAGATGTCTTGGCTCCACCATGGGAGTGCTCGGCACCCGTCCTGGAGTGGTCGCCACCACTGTAGAACCTCCCGGCACCACTCCTGATGTGCTCGGCATCCCTCCAGGAGTGCTCGGCTCTACCGCTGGAGTGCTCGGCACTTCTCCCGGAGTTCTCGGCACCTCTTCCCCAGTGTCTCCACCACCGTGGATGACCAGGTGCTTAATGATGAAGGTGTTGGTGAAGCTGCCAACTTTCCCCATGCTCGGACTGCTTCAGTCCCAAGCCGCCTTCTCGTCGAACATGACGTCGCGCGTGGGTTGTAGAGTCAGTACGCCTTGGTACCCTCCGTGTAGCCCAGGAACACCATGGGTGTGCTCCTGTCCTCTAGCTTGGTGAGGTTCGGCTTCGTCTTCCTGACGTGGCCGATGCAGCCGAATGTTCGAAGGAAGGACATGCTCGGCTTGCGCCCATACCAAGCTTCAAACGGCATCTTGTCCGTCAGGGCCTTGGTTGGAGAGCGGTTGAGGATGAACACCGCCATGGTCACTGCCTCACCCCAAAACCTTGTCGGCATGCCTTTGGCCTTCATCATGGATCGAGCCATGTTGACCACTATCTGGTTTTGCCTCTCCACCACGCCATTCTGTTGTGGCGAGTACGACGCGGTGTGGTGTTGCCCCACACCCTGATTCGTGCAGTACGCAGCGAACTCCACCAAAGTGAGTTCACCGCCGCGATCAGTCCTCAGCACGCGGAGCTTCTTGCCGCTCTCGTCCTCCACACACATCTTGAACTTCTTGATCGTTGTCGCCGCTTCGTCCTTACTCGTTAGGAGTTGCAGCCACATGTAGCGACAGCAATCATCCACGAGTAGGAGGAAGTATCGCCGACCACCGTTTGTAGCAGGCGTGATCGGCCCACAGAGGTCATTGTGGACGAGCTTGAGAGCATCCTTCTCGCAATACTTGGCCGCCTTTGGGAATGGTAGCCTCCTCTGCTTCTCGGCCAGGCAGCTATCACACAGCTCGCCTCCATGTTTGATGTGGGATAGCCCTTGGACCATCTTCTACAGCTGACCAAGCGGGTCGAAGCTGAGATGTCCGAACCGAGCATGCCACATCCACGGTTCCTCGGTGTGCCTTGCCGCCAGGCACACCGGCTGCTCTACCTTCAGGTTGAGCAGGTACAACCGGTTCAGTGACCTCTTCACCTTGGCAAGAAGTCGCTGCTCCCGGTCCCTGATCCTAAGGACTCTGTCCTTGATTAGTACCTCGCTATCATGCTCATCCAGCTGACCAATGCGGATGATGCTAGAATGCAGCTGCGGGATGTAATATACATCCGTTAGCGTGCGGCGCTCCCCGTTCTGTCACCTAAAGATGATGGTGCCATGCCCTTAGATAGCCACCCTTGAGCCGTCACCAAACTTCACCGTATCGGTAACATCGTCGTCGAGCTCGGAGAAGGATGCCTTGGAGCCCGTCATGTGGTTGCTGGCACCAGAGTCCAGATACTACCACTGCTCTTGGTCAGCGCCCACATGTCCGAGTTGGACTTGGGCGCGTTGTTCGTCGAGGTTGACGGTCTTCAGGGCCTTCCCAGGTCCTTCCACCGTCGTCGCCTCTTCTCTCTCCTCGGCCTCGATGTCGTGCAGTGCACAGAATGTCGCCATCAGGATAGTGGCCTCATCCTCATCATCGGCTTGTGCCAGATGAGCCTGAGCCTTCTATCCTGATGGCGACGTTCTGTGCACTGCACGACGTCGAGGCCGAGGAGAGAAAGAGGCAACGACGGTGGAAGGACCTGAAGACCGTCAACCTCGACGAACCACGCGTCCAAGTCCACCTCGGACGTGTGGGCGCCGACCAGGAGCAGTGGTGGTATCTGGACTCTAGTGCCAGCAACCACATGACGGGCTCCAAGGCATCCTTCTTTGAGCTGGACGACGATGTTACAGGTACGGTGAAGTTTGGTGACGGCTCAAGGGTGGCTATCCAAGGGCGCAACACTATCATCTTCTTCATTGTTGGTGCCCTTGTCAATAGCATTCTAGAGCCATTGGGCTCTGAGCTTGACCTTCATGGTCACCGACCACTCTCCATAGTTGGTGCGAGTCAGCGTCGGCCGATTGGTGTCGCTGACCTCCTGCACCGTGCGAACAACGACATCCGGTCGTGGCTGGGCAGCCACAGCAGTGCCACTGCTGTCGCCCACTTCCGAACCATCCGTCATCGCCAGCGGTTAGTCTGGCGATGGCGTCCGGACGCCCATGCCTGCAGACCGTCACTAGCATTGAGAAGAGGGAGAAGGGGCGGCGGATGCCCGGCCGGTGCTGGGAGGAGGAGGAGACACTGAGGCGAGGCAGTGGAAAGCGAGGAGGCAGATGCAACACTCGATCTACTTTTGAAACATTTAGATGCAACACTTGCAACATACGTCTAAAAACAAATGAAACACTTGAAACATGCATATGAAACACTTGCAAAAACACCTGAAAAACACGTAAAACCATTGTAAAGTATATGCAACATCCAGAGAAAAACACTTGCAACATATGTGTGAAACATATGCAACATCGAAATAAACACACTTGCAACATACGTTTGGAATAACAGATGAAACATTGGGAATAGAAGCTTGCAACATACGTGTACAACCATTGCAACATATGCAACATCACGATCTACTTTTGCAACATCCGCATGAAACACTTACAACATACCTCTAGAACATCTGAAACACTTGAAACATATGTTTACAACATGTGTTTTCCACCTTCTTCCGTACGACGCAGCGCAGAGCGGGGGATGGGCAGGCAGAGGGCAGCGCCGTCATGGCCTCTTCTGGAGGCGAGCGGAGGGGGTGGCGGGGACAGGCCGCTGGTGAACTTTGGTTGCGCTGCAAGCTGCCACCGTCGCAGGCGGCGCGGAGGGAGAGGCGGGGACAGGCCAGCAATGGGCACAGGCCACCGGTAGGCTCTGGCTGGGCGAGGGCTAGGGGGAAGGGGCTGGCATAGGCGCAAGCGGCTATTGGCGAGCTCTGGCCGGGCAGGGGCGGGAAGAAGGGGCTGACGGGTAGCTCTAGCCGGGCGGGGGCCGGGAAGAAGGGGCCGGCGGCGGACGCTGGCTGGTGGAGGCGCCGCGGGGGATGGCGTGGTATGGAGGTGCCATGCCGCGGGGGAGCGGGGGATGGCACGGCATGGAGGTGCCGCGGGGAGTGGGACGAGCGGATGGCCACATGTGAGGAGTTTTTTGAGAGCACGTCCAGATGGGCCGGACGCCCGGTGGCCAAGCATTATCTAAATACCTACATCTCCTTAAACTTTGCTCCATAAAAAGATGGGATTATAAGAGGTGCTACAGAAACTCTAGGTTTTTTTTTTGAGCTGCTCAAGTTTGTGGAGCAATTCCAATAAGACCTTAAGGGACAATCTAATAATTTGATAAGTCAACTTTTCATAAAATATTAAAAATTAAAAAAATTACCCTAATTGGATGATATATAGGGGTCAATTTTTCTTAATATAAGATCACTAAGGCATTCATTTTGAATGGATCGCTCTGACCAAGTCCTACTCCGACAAGAACTCTTCATTTGTCAGTTCAGGTGTTGCACCGGGAAAGTGCAATGCAGCCAAGACAAGCCTCATGGTCATTACTTGGTCTGGAGATTGTAGCTGAAATTGTGTCGAATTGATTGGACATAATAAATCCGTGATAATAGAATTACATTTCACAGAAAATGTCACTCAACACTATGTGACACTCATCAGTGACAAAACGGGAGCAAGAGGAACACATCGACAGCACGCTATTTTTCAAATAAATTGAACTAAAGAGGGTTAGTTGATGGAGACCTTAAGGGAACCAATCCACAGCCCTAATTCTATTGGATATATTTCCGAAGGGACTCTTGCACTATATTATGATGAAGAACTGCGGCAGATCCAGCGCTAGAAGTTTCCAAGCCCCACACACTCTGACGACCGATAGTGCCCTGACTTCATGTATTTGTCCTCAACCCTCATCCTGCACAATGAGCAGTAGTGGATCCGGCACGCCCAGCAGAAAATGTATTCCTCGTTGTCCTGAATGCACATGGTCATTGGTCAGATTATGCATATACACACTGACAAATCAATGCTCGTAACATTGGTGATCAACAATCACCACTCTCGTGCAATAAGCCGAATGCTGCTTTACCTTGAAATTTCTCTGGCGACATTTAGGGCATCTGATAGTACTACCGATTGGGCTCAGTTGAATTTTAACCCGGCGGTCAATTTGAACTTCTTCCATATGCCTCTCGAATGGCGTTACATCGCTATACTGACGTAGCTCAAAGAGCACACAGCTGCCGTTCCTACAATGGGCCGATTTTGTTATACTTTGTCAAACCAACCGTGCATAAAAGGTATGCCAGGGAAGCATCATTGATGCCTTGGAATCACCTACCAGAAATGGTCATAGCCATAGATCGCCCTGCCGCAGCGGAAGCAGAGCAACTGACCACAGTTGCCACACGACATCTTGTTGCACCCTTCTGTTTTGACGATAGGCATTCGGCATTTTGGACATAGTTGAATATCATTGAACATTTTTCTGATGGTGAGCAGTTCCCGCGTCATATCCTTCTCTGACATCCTGCCTGATGCCTGCAAAGTGCAAACAAAGAAATTGTAGGCAGCAAGTGTTGGATATTCAGCTAAATGCATAAACTAGTAGCGAGTCCGTAGCAAAAGCTTCTCAGACCCTCAGATCTTTATTAGAGTGCATGTCAAATGCACATTGTATCATTGAATTACATAGTAAGGAGACTCCAGATGTTTAATACACTGGTTACTATGCAAAGATGAGAATCAACTGCAAAACATAAAAATGAAAGTGATCTTAGTGCATATCTTGAATTTTACCTGCTGTCTTTTGATCATGTCTTCTGGAGTTGTGCACTGCTTCCCAGGATGGCATGGTTCCTTACATAACGAGCAAAAGATAAAGGAACATTTTGGGCATTGTGAATTGTTACTCTCATCTTCCAAGCAACCAATCCCACATCTTGGACAGTAAACCGCATCTGACATCGAGTCCAATGCTTTCTTAAGAACAAGCCTATCCCAACGTTCAAATTCTTCTCCCGTAAGAAGCCTCTTCAACACATATGGTGGAATTGAAGCATTGCACTTGGTATCAGGGCATACCAACTGAAACACAGTACCTTCCTGGACGTGCATTCTGCATAAGGTCTCCATGCACTTCACACAAAATAGGTGTTGGCATGAAAGCTTGATGAAGTTTGAGCCTAGTTGTTTCAGAATTCAAGTTAGTTACAGGAGAATAAACCTATGCGAGTGCAAGTCAGTTTCACAAGGTAATGCTAGGAATTTACAGGTTCAAAGGGTTCTGGCCTTCTGGGATTCAAATGGTGAAAAATTTCAGACCCCGCCAAAATGGGTGAATATCAAAAATTTTGGACCGGGATTCAACAGTATGGACCAGTCAAAATGTTCATGTTTAGCTAATATTTGGTAAAAATTTGACCGAGAGGCACAAGGAGAAAACAAATTGATTATAGTTTGACCGGTTTGCACTTTTATATTGAAGCAAGCACTTGTGGGCTTGTTAAACTCTAGACTAGACTAAAAATTCAATTTGGACCGAAATTTTTGACTGGTGCGATATTGTTTCAGGCCCCACTGAGACGGGAGATTTCGCTGAAATTCTGTCAGTTCGGACTGAAGACCAGAACCCTATTAGCTCCCAAGAGGTACTATGTGAATTGTGAAACAATAAAACTTCACCCAGGTGGTATTGATTACAAGGCACATTTCAACAAAGGAAATGATTCAAGGAGTAACAGGGACATTAAAGGATGAATGAGAATGCTATAACTGCCAGGGTTGGTTGGAAATACATACCTTTGCTCTTGTTAAGACATATCATGCACATATGGAGATCCTCAAGAAAAGCTTGATAGCGCTTCTTACTGCTGTAAGTCATCATCAAAGGGATTACAGACTCCAATGAATTTGTTCTTGAGACTGCACAGTTATCTCGGTTGTGGATTACAATATCTGAGCCTAGTCTCATTTTATCATCAAACCAGAGATGTGACCTTGAAGAATCCCGTAACCCACTGATACACAACCTCCTGCCCCTGCAGCTCTGCCGATATGTTGTCAAGCATCTCACAGAGCTGAGAAACTTGAGGCACATCTCACAGGGCGGGATCCAAACTTTGCAAGTTTATTTCCCCAAAACTAAAAACCTGCAAATCCGGACAGTCCAAATTCACTGTGACGTTCCTAAGAAGATTAACTGCATTGCAAGTTGCAACCATGCATCGCAGTTCGCAGCACAAATCAAGATCATAAGCCGTGCAAATTCCCCAATTGAAAACAGTAGATCACTGTACTAGACCTCGTCCTCCTGCCGCTGGCTCGATCCGTTTCCCGTGCGGGTTTGGAGGGCAGTGCGTCCGCTCGCGATCGCGGGGAGGGAGGGAGAGAGACGCGCGGAGCCCGACTCTGTCGCTCTTATATCGGGGCCTTTTTAGTTCCCCTCTCTAAATATTGAACGCTGGACACATGCACAGTTGGTGACTAATTTACGAGATGAATTTTTAAGTCTAATTAGTTCATGATTTAACAACGCGGTGCTACAGTAACACATGTGCTAACGACGGATTAATTAGGCTTAATAAATTCATCTCCCAGTGCTACAGTACAGACATGTGCTGATGCCGGATTAATTAGGCTTAATAAATTCATCTCGCGGATTGCTGACGAATTGTGTAATTTATTTTTTATTAGTATTCGAACACCTCATGTGATACTCCGATATAACACCCGATATGACACCCAAAATTTTATACTCTGGAATTAAACAAGCCTCAGATGGGCTATAAATAACTGCGAATACGGCCCATCAGGTTGAACCATGCGTTACCGTAGATGACAAGGCTAGAAAAGAGACTAAGGCCCAGTTTATTTGGGCGTCTATTGGCATCTGCACGGCTTTTTAAATAAAATCAAAATAAAGAACACGTTTTATAAGCAAGTTTCAAAAGCTACCGGTAAATGCTCAAATAAAAAGGTGATAAATAAAACTTAAACCAAAAACAAAGATAGTAAAAATAGAAATACAAAATATGTTAATATTGACCGAAACAAAAAATAATAATTAAGTAATTAATTTCAGCATCACGTACTTCTCTGCCACAAATTATGCCACAAATTATGATGTCCCCTTTCATGGTTGAGGCAGTATGGTACTAAACTTACATTTGTACTCCCTCCACCCATAAAAGAATGCAACTATGGAATTTATCCAAATCCAATTAACTTAACTTTGATCAAGTTATAGTAAATAGTATGCAGATTTACGTCTTCAACTTGATTTACTATGAAAATATATCGAACTAATTTTATGTTACTTATTTTGTATAATGTTTTTTTAGTATTTTTTATATAACTCATGTCAGACTTTAAATCGTTTGACTTCTCGAAAAGAAAGAATTGCATTCTCTCGTGGACGGAGGGAGTATAACGGTGCATGGGTCACACAAATCTTGCATACGGCTTCTTTGGTCTTTGCTAAGGCGTGGCCCATGGCCACAATAGGATTCCATGTGGTAGCGAGGGTTTGTTTGTTTCAGTTTCTTTTGTGGCTTCTGTCGGTCAGAAGCTAGAAGCTGAAACAAAAGAATCTAGGACCTAGCTGTTGAGTTTGATTTTAAAAAGCTAGAAAGTTGATTTATGGGGAAATAAACTAAAAGTTGAAAAGCAAGTAAAGATAGGCTTTTTTTTTTACTTTTGGTCCGCTGAGAATAAAAAAACCACAGAAAACTTGCATAAAAGACCTTAAAATTGCAGCTTAAACCAAACAAGTCCAAGTCTTTTATGCTCCTTAGAAGAACACTCTGGTGTTCTAGACTTGTAGTTTTGTTTGTGGCCTCTTGTTCTGCGACATACCTTGCCACTGTCTACGCCCTAGCAACCTGTGAATCTGTGATATTGAGCGTACGAGTTACGACGACGCGATCATGACACACACACGTACCTCCTCTTGGTATTGTTTTTGGAGACTTTTCCCTGTGTGCCATTATAAAAGATCGCAATCCCCTGTGTGCCCCTGGAAAAATTCAGCGGTCTTCAGCGCCACTACTCCAACTTTTTCGTGTCCTCCATGCCACTTCCGTCAGTTCAGGCTCTAACGCCGTTAAACTGCAGGTGTGAAAAGACGAAAATGCCCTTAAGTTCAAATATGTTATTAATTTTTTGAGCATCTTAACGACTTCAAATGAAAAAACTCAAAACTAGAAAGTTGTAGATCTCGTCGAGATCTATAATTTTGATATAAAAATTATTTTCATTTAATTCCGCAAAAAAAAAATATGATTTTTCTAAGATATATTAATCATATCAAATCATATTTTTTTTGCGGAATTAAATGAAAATAATTTTTATATGAAAATTATAGATCTCGATGAGATCTACAACTTTCTAGTTTTGAGTTTTTTCATTTGAAGTCGTTAAGATGCTCAAAAAAATTAATAACATATTTGAACTTAAGGGCATTTTTGTCTTTTCACACCTGCAGTTAACGGCGTTAGAGCCTGAACTGACGGAAGTGGCATGGAGGACACGAAAAAGTTAGAGTAGTGGCGCTGAAGACCGCTGAATTTTTCCAGGGGCACACAGAGGATTGCGATCTTTTATAATGGCACACAGGGAAAAGTCTCTTGTTTTTGTTAGGTAACCTACTTCCTTATCGTGTTTTATTGACGTCCCGATCCCCAGTCATGCAACTTGCTCGACCAAATTAAAGGGCATGGCCTGTGGAGTGTGTGAACAGGACTATGGCACATCGAGTAGAAAAACACGAGCAGCTAGCGAATGAGAAACGGGGGCGACGAAAATACAGAAAATGCTACGTCGTCAGTTGTCACAATGTCAAAAAGGCACGACAAAACCGGGCGTCCATTGCGTGCGTAGTCTAAAGGCCAAAGGCGCAGCGATTGGACCGGATAAAAATGGTAGTAGGAACCCCCAGTGATCACAGCGCATGCATCACGCTGACGTCACCCATACACTTCAGACTGAAAAACTAGATAATAATAACACGCCGGAAGTACTCATCGGTACTGTACCGTAGTATATTTATATACTCCCTCCGTCCACAATTATGATATTCGTGTTGGTAAGTTTACTTAAGTTTGACCAAATTTATAGAAAATATTATTAATATTTATATCTCTAAATAAATTTATTATAACAAATATATGCTATAACTAATCTAACGATACTAATTTTGTATCATCAATGTTAATATTTTTTCATATAATTTTGGTCAAAATACAAATTGTTGGACTTATGAAAAAACGAGAATTGCATTCTTTTGTAGACGGAAGGAGTATATACCAAATGAAGGCAAGTGGCAACTGAAGGTAAGTTATATATACCAACTGTACTTAGACTCTTAAGAGTCATTGTTTTATAGTATATTTATATATATACCAACTGGCAACTGAAGGTAAGTTACATCTTGGGTTAACTCAGTGAGTACCGGAAATATTGACTCCTTTGTGAATCTATGACTGCATTGCTCAATACTGCATGCCTGCCCGAAAATAGCATCTTTTTAGATCTTTCTGTATATGTGCATACTAGCCTAACTGATGTCCCTTTTTACTAGTATTATTATTGTATAGAAATACGCCGGTGATGATTCCATCGACGTATTCGTATTGAGTTTCTGCTCCTCTTGAGCTTTGCACTTGTACAATTATACAAGTAAAAGTATGCTGGCGTCGATGGTTGCCAGGCATACGATCGCTTTGTTGAGGATTTCTATTTTTTGCTATCGAAAAATCACAAATGAACGACGATAATCTCACAACCCCATCTGGTTACTGCTTGTGACTGCAGCAGCAGAGTATCCGGGTTCCTGGAGCATGGCGGAGGCGGGGCCCGCTTGGAAGTAGCAGGACACTGGGTCGTCCACCATGGCAGGAAGCGGGTCCGGGTGGTCAGCGACCAGACCATGTGGGCCCGTTGGGTACTCGTAGTCCTCCACGGAGCCCCACAGGCCCAACTCCCTCTCAAGGTCCTCCAACCACCACTCCTTTCCCTCCTCCGCTCCGTGGCTGGTCGTGTTGGCGCCGCCGCTCGGCGGCTCTGACGCATTGCTCAGCTGGCAGCACGACGCCGGTGCCTCGGCGGCGGCTACAGTGCAAGCGGAGGCGCCGCCGTCGCCGTCGATGATGCTCCACAGCTCATGGTCGATGTCGATCTCCGTCAGCACGAGCAGGTGGTCGTCCACGCCGGGCGGGGCGCACGCCGGCGCCGGCGGCGGGGACTTGGACGAGGCGCAGGGCGACGTGGGCGCGGACACGGACACGGACACGGCCGGGCCGTACGGCGCCGGAGGCACGGGGTCCACCAGCATGTCGAAGCCGAAGGCAGCTGGGTCGTCGAGCATGGGCATCATATCGAGGTTCTCCAGGTCCAGCTCGTCGTCGTCCGGCTCCTCCTTGCTCGTGTTGCTCTGCTGCTCGCCGGAGTCGTCGCCGCTGGAGCAGTTGGTCGTCGTAGTGGTGGACGAGGACTGCGACGGCGACGGGAGCGGCTCCTCGGCGCCACCGCCAGCGGCTGCTTTCTTCTTCTTCTTCTTGGACCCGTCGGCGCCGCGCTCCTCCCCGCCGGCCGGCGACACCCGCTTCTTCAAGTGCGTGTTCCAGACGTTCTTGATCTCGTTGTCCGTCCGGCCCGGCAGGCACGACGCGATCTTGGACCACCTAGAGACAGAATCCAAACGGAACTCGATCAGTCTCGACGTCATGGCTGGGTCCAAAGGACGACGTGTGCAGCTGAACTCCGATCCTCGAAGTCGGAACGCTGCTTGCACCGTACGTACTTGTTGCCGAGCATGGCGTGGAGCTTGATGATGGTCTCCTCCTCCTCGGCGGTGAAGTTGCCGCGCTTGAGGTCCGGGCGGAGGTAGTTGATCCACCGCAGCCGGCAGCTCTTCCCGCACCGCAGCAACCCTATGGACGGATGGAGTCGAAGAACCAACGATTAGAGCTGAACGAACTCCCAGTCCCACGCATCATGCATGTGCAGACGACGGAATCCATGCCATGATGGCGCGCCGCCGGCGGCAGGGGCTCCCGTCCCCGTACGTACCTGCTTGCTTGGGCAGGGCGCGCCAGTTGGCGTGGCCATACCTCTGAATGTAGGCGATGAGGCGCATGTCCTCCTCCGGCGTCCAGGAGCCCTTGTTGAGCCCCACCTTGGCGCAGCACGGTGCCCGGCCCTTCCCCATGGTTGTTCGTTCCGAGCCCCAAGCTGCTGCTGCGCGGCGACACCTCTGAAAGCTCCTGCTCTGCTCCTGACCAGCGTGATCGCTCGCGATTCCGCGACAATGCCTCGCTTGTGCCAGGGGCCTGTGCGGAGCTGCTGCAACCGGGACAGTGGCAGGGCCAGGTGTTTATATACACGCACGCACGCACGCTGCGCGGCCCCGCGGTGAGATGCCGGGTGACGCCGACAGCGCGCGACAGGTGGCACAACACAAGCCGCGGCCGTGTCCGCTCGCGTTCGCGCGCGGGTCCTCACCGCGGACTCCCCTCACCAACCAGACCCCCTCGCTGTCAGGCTGTCAGCTGTCAGCTGTCAGCCTTGTGCCACGACGGTCGACGGGAGTCGGGAGCCCTGCCTCTGCCTCTGCCTCTGCCTGCACCGTTGATTTCCGCGACGGCGCACGGGAGGCCGCGATCGCGTGGGGGGGCCTCGCGCGATCTCTTTGGGCCCCCGCGGCCCTTGCTTGCCCAGCTGGGTGTCCGAGGTGGCCGCGCGGGCGCCGACTGGCATCGCGGTGGCGTCGGCCGCGACTGGACATGAGCGATTGCTTGGTGTGCCGTCAGTTGGACAACCGCGACGTGGCTGCATCATCAGACCGTGGGTTATGGGCTAATAAAGCATGTTTTGGGAAAGCGAAAAAAAAGGGAGATTAAGCGCGACAATGATGGCTAAATATCGATTTTTTTCACACGATTTGTCAAAATCAGCATAAATGGCGGGGCACAGAGAGCTAGCTGGGGCACTTTGCTTAGGATCAAATCTATTTCGAGGCTTGGAGCAGTCCGTGTCCGTACCACTGTGCGCAGAGCTTCCCAATCAATGGCGCTTCCTATCCTAGCTTGAAAATAGGGTAATTTTAGAGTTAGGTTGTCCAGCTCCTTCATCTCCTGGGGGACATATTAAAAGGTGGATTGCAACCTGGTTACAGAGAGTTAAATGCTCAGTTTGTAGCCCTAGAGAAACTCAGTTTGTTTTATGCTTCTTATACTAATAAGTTAATGACTGGACAAAAACGGGAAAATTCATGGGGTACGGATGGGCGTGAATATATGATCCACAGCCAGTGGATAAGTGGAAGTGTCAAAATCCACAGCTAATTTAGACCTTCTCAGAACATTTTTCATGTTTCCTTTTTCCACCACCGGTTGTCCTTTGCGCAGATTCCGTCGACAAAGAACGCATCAAAAGGAGGAGGAAGAAGTAGAATACGTACGCGGTAATTATATATTCCAGTTGAAATATTGCATTGTCAAATTTGGTAGTTTCACACATTATCTTAATAAGGACACAAAAGGTGCTGGCATTTGGTAAGTACGTACCACTCAAATTATTTGATCAATTTCCCCTCTAGTTAAGCTGTTGATATCAACAGGCCATAGAAATTAACAAGTTGTTGAAAAAAAATGGCTGCACTCTAGCAGAAGCCAATAAACCGTACTTTCCCGGGCTTATGTTTACGCCCTTTTTTTCTTCTGTTTGATCATTTTTTAAAAGTTGAAACTATGTCTTCTGCATATAGAAATTTGCTTTGCACGTATCAAGCTCCGTTCTAGCTTCCTTCCAAGACCTAGCTACTACTAGACTACTACCTGCTCGTCAGTCGTCACTGTTGGAAATAGTAGTAGAAAAAAGAAGACTACCTACCCGTTACTATTTTTCTTCTGTACGGCACCTCTCGTCGGTGATCAAACATCAACAATCTGATTCGCCGATCAATTAAAATTTTAAACCTCAATCTCGACCTGATCGCTTTCATTGATTACGGGTGCTAGCACGCAATGTGTACCTGTTGCAATCCACAAGAATAGGCCCAACTACTGCATACAGGACAGATTGGAGTCCAACCTCACTCGTGCGTCCATCCATCCCTCCATCCCAATTTGTGAATAGGCACAGGCAGCACAGTCAGGTACGAAGGCTCGGCCAATTAATCAGTGCGCGTTGCATCCAATAAGAACAGCTGATCACTTCAGAGTTGTTCAGCAGAGTTCTTACCACAAAGTGAAAGGGTTCTCGTGAAAGGGAATTCTTGAGTAGTGTAGGCTTGATTAGCTGCCGAATTTAGCAGGTGAACACTTTGACCAGCCAACTACATGCATGCATAGCAGCATAGTTGCATACTACAGATGAACGGCCGCTGCCACGTCGCCTTTTTAAACTATTTGGTAGAAAAGGTGGAGAAAGGATGTGTGTTATCCTGCTCATCACGGTGTCAACGAGAAAACATATACTTGCTACTTTTGTAAGTGCATGCTGTACGTACTAATAACTCACGCACCTCACATTTGGATTTGGAAATCAACTGCCTTCTTCGTCCGTTTAAAAACAAAAAGTAACCGCACACACAGCCAGTGCACATGCAAAATATACTATTTCCAAGAACGAATATATGAGAGGATCACATTTTTGTTGGAATCTTGATTATTACCGTATGTAGGGTGTCCGACAACACTCCTAAACTGTTGAGTGACGACGACACAACCATTAACAAAGATCCCAAGGTGTTCGTCAGTCTTGTGTCAACAAGTGAATACTAGTACTATATGCAGTCTCAGACACCTCACGTTTGGATTTGGAAACCAACTGCCTGCTTCGTCCATTCTAAAAAAAAGTAGCAGCACACAGTGCTCATGCAAAATACAATATACTATTTCCGAGAACAAACATGAGAGGATCACGTTTTTGTTAGAACCTTTTGATTCCAGACAACACTCCTGAACTGACACAGCCATTAACAAAGAACCGAAGCTAGCTGTTCATCAGTCTTGAGATCGTCCACTACATAAAAAACCACTTTCCTTAAAAAAGAATTGCACTCAACTACAGCAGTTCCTTCATCGACAAAGTGAAAGTGCATTTGCCCCCCTACGTGGGTTTTGGTGTATTGATGACATCCAAATTAGGGACTAATGTGATCTAAATGAGATATGTCGCAGCCATTAGTCCCGTGAAAGAATCAAAGAGTTGATAAAGATGAAATGGTATCCCTCAATTCTTGAAGTTTGAAAGCATCTAGGCCCCTAGTTGGATTTCGGTGATTAATGTCAATACAAGATTACTATGACTAACGTGTGTTTTGCAGAGGCAATTAAGTTAGGTCATGGTAATGGAGATCGATTGGGCAATCGAGGTTGTCATGCCCCTACGATGGAAATCGTTTCGGTTTTCAAAGGATGGACGACAAGGTTAAGGATGACTAGTTCTAAGTGTCGATTGGAGTTGGAAAGACACTTAGAGTAGTTTAGGACTTTGTTTTTCCTTTGGCCGTACTATGAAGGGGGGTATGAACGGGTAGCTTGACCTAGTTGAGTCTAGTGAGTTAGGTGTGGTGCACACTTGTTAAAACTAGCTCTAGGTAGCTCCTATGAATGCCTAAGATCCTTTGGAGCAATCTTCATTCACATATGTTCGAAAGTTGGAAGTAAATGGAGGGTCAAACACTGACCGGACGCTGGCTCCGGTGCGACCGGACGCTGGCCGCAGGGTCCGGTCAGTTCGTTTGACTGAGGTGATTAAGTCTGGTGTGACCGGACGCTGGAAGGTCATGTGACCGGACGCTGAGGGCCAGCGTCCGGTCGACTCCAGTAAGGGTCCAGACTTGGAAAAGAGTGACCGGACGCGTCCGGTCAGTGCTGACCGGACCCTGAGGGTTCAGCGTCCGGTCGAGTCCAGTAAGGTTCCAGTAAGGGTTTTATGCGACCGGACGCGTCCGGTCAGTGATGACCGGACCCTGGCAGCGTCCGGTCGACTCGTTACTACTGGTTCGCAGGTTGAACTGACCGGAGCGTCCGGTCATCACGACCGGAGCGTCCGGTCATCCCGCAGAAGCTCATAACGGTTCGTTTTTCAGGCTGGCTTATAAATAGAAGCTCCACTCGTGAGTGGAGCATCCTTTGCTCATTCCAACAGCTGAGAAACACGTTTGTGAGTGCCAAGAAGAGCAAGATCCTAGTGAGGTGTTTGTGATTTGAGAATCCAAGAGAGTAGCCTCATTAGCAAATCAAGAGTAGCAAAGTGTGCATCCATCTTCTCATTAGGCTTCGTGTGGTCAAGTGAGAGTTCGTGCTTGTTACTCTTGGTGATCGCCATCACCTAGACGGCTTGGTGGTGATTGGGAGTTTGGTGTTCACCCGGCGGAGCTTGTGGGTGACCCAACTCAAGTTGTGAGCGGCTTTGGGTGATTCGCCGCGACGGAGTGTCGAAGAATCAACCCGTAGAGAGCACTTGATCCTTGCGCGGATCAAGGGGGAGCTACACCCTTGCGCGGGTGCTCCAACGAGGACTAGTGGGGAGTGGCGACTCTCCGATACCTCGGCAAAACATCGCCGCGTTCCTTTCTCTCTCTATTTACTTTGAGCACTTACTTTGAGTATTTACTTTGAGCAATTCAATACTTGTTTTTACATCCATAGAATTGCTTGCTAGAGTAAGTTTGGAACTTAGGTTGCGAGGTTGTTGTGCTTTAGTTTGATATAAACATTTTTCTAGGCACAAGGGGTTAATTGGGCTATCCGTAGGATTTGATTATTGAAAGAAAATTTAGAATTAGCCCAATTCACTCCCCCCCTCTTGGGCATCTTGATCCTTTCAATTGGTATCAGAGCCTCGTGCTCACGTTTTTAAGCTTAATCGCTTAGAGCAAGATGTCTCACGGGGATGGACCTCCTCCTATCTTTGAGGGAGATGATTTTCCATATTGGAAAATCCGCATGGAGGCATACTTAGAAGCTCTAGATGTTGGAATTCTTAGAGCCGCCTCTCAAGGGTTCCCCGCACCTAGGAATGCCGCACAACTTCAAGGCGATGAAGTGAATTATGAGAAATGGAATGCAAAGGCTCGCAACACCATTTTTAGAGGCCTTTGCAAAGAGGTGTTCAATCGTGTAAGGAACCACAAAGACGCCCATGCTCTATGGTCGGACGTTTGTGCGCTCCATGAGGGAACCAAGAGTGAGCATGAGGAACGCTATCATCTTGTGATTAAAAAGCTAAATTCTTTTGAGATGCTTCCCAAAGAAAGTGCTAATGAGATGTATTCTCGATTGAATGTTCTTGTAGAGGAAGTCAATGGGCTTGGACTCACTCAAATGTCACCATCCGATGTTGTGAGAAAAATTTTGAGTGTCCTCCCCATTGACAAATATGGGCACATTGTGACCGTGCTACATCAAGGTGATCTTTCCGCCGCTACACCGACACAAATCTTGGGAAAGATCAATGCTCATAAGATATACATGCACATCACACCACAAGATGGCTCATCCTCTACAAAGAAGAAAGAGAAGGACTTAGCATTCAAAGCTAGCCAAGACAAGGGCAAAGCAAGACTTGAGTATGAGAGCTCAAGTGATGAAGATGATGAAGAAAGCCTTGCCCTCATGGTGAAGAAGACCACCAAGATGCTAAAAAGGCTAAACAAGAGTGGCATCAAGTTTGATGGCAAGAAGAAGAAATTCTTCACTAGCTCAAGAAGAAAGCCAATCTCCGAGATGGATTGCTACAATTGTGGCGAAATTGGTCATCTAGCTCATCAATGCACAAAGCCCAAGAAAGACAAGTTCAAGAACAAGGGCAAGAAAGATGATTCAAGTGATGAAGATGAAAAGAAGAAGAACAAGCCATACAAGAAGAGAGATGGCAAAAAGAGGGAGTTCTACAAGAAGAAGAAGAGTGGCAAGGCCTATATTGTCGGTGATTGGCTCACGGACATTGATTCATCAAGTGGATCATCCGATGATGATAGTGACGATGAAAAGGTGGCCGCCATTGCTATTGATCTTGCATCTTCACCACCACCATCGCCATCATCCTCTACACACCTATGCCTTATGGCCAAAGGTGAACGCAAGGTAACTAAGAGTGATGATAGTAGTGATGATGAACATGCTAGTGATGATGATAGTGATAGCGATGATGATGACTCACCTACTTATGATGATCTTGTTAAAATACTAAGAAAATATACTAAGATCATTAGAAAGAGTAGAGCTACAAATGAAAAACTTGATGCTAAAAATGATTCACTCTTAGCTAGATGTGACACATTAGAAAAGGCTAATGATGAGCTCAAAGAAACAAATGATTCTATATCATCCAAACTCAAGGAGCTCAAATCTTCTAAGAAAGAGCTTAAAGATAAAAATGATAAACTTGAGAGGGTGCACAATGAGCTTATCACTAGTCACAATAAGCTAAAAGATGAATATGCAAGTCTAAAGATCAATTATGATACCCTTATTATTGCACAAGAAGTCTTACCAAATGAGCCACATGATGCTACTAACCATGTTGTTAAGATTGATATAGCTACCTCATGTGATGATTTAATTGATGAAAGCATTGAGCATGGATCTAGTAGCAAGGGCAAGCAAGTGGTTGAGTGCAATGACCATGATGAGTATGTCAAGCTCAAGAGTAACAATGAGAAGCTCATGAAAGATCTTGAAGAAATGAAAAGTCACAACACCATTGTGCTAGAAACTCTTGATCATGACAAAGAGGTGATCCTTGAGAATGAGAAGTTAAAAGAAGAAGTCAAGAAACTCAAGGAGGAGAAGAACAATGATCTTCTCAAGGAAGAGAACAAGAAGCTCAAGATGGAGAAAGAGCATCTCAAGGTGGGATTGAGCAAGTTTGCTAGAGGCAAGCATCTCCAAAGTGAGCTACTCATGAACTACCGTCATGAAGATGGATAGAAGTGGCATTGGATATATGGCAAGTGTAGAGAAGAAGAAGGCTCAAGCTCAACACCAACAATCAAAGCCAAAGCCAAAGCCAAAGAGATGTTTTGAATGTGGACAAGAAGGCCACTTTGCTCATGAGTGTCAAACTCCACCACCACAACCCTTGCCCAAGCATGCTAGACCTTTTGCTTTCAATGCTCACTACATGCTTAGAAAAGATTCGAGTGGAAAGATGAAAGTCATGTTCTTAGGTCCCCCAAACAAGAGTAGGCCTAAGAAAATTTGGGTGGCTAAGTCACTTGTTGAGAAGGTGAAGGGCCCTCAACAAGCTTGGATCCCTAAAGCTTGAATCTCTTGTGTGTAGGTGAACTACAAGACCGGTGGAAGTCATTGGGTTATTGATAGTGGTTGCACTCAACATATGACCGGTGATCCTCGTATGTTCACCTCACTAGATGAAGAGGTAGATGGACAAGAGAAAATAACATTTGGAGATAATTCAAAGGGCAAGGTTAAAGGATTGGGCAAAGTGTCAATATCAAATGATCATTCCATCTCCAATGTGCTCTATGTTGCTTCATTGAGCTTCAACTTGCTATCCGTTGGGCAATTGTGTGATCTTGGCTTTCAATGCTTATTCACCGAGAAGGAGGTTGTTGTATCCAAGGTAGATGACAATCAAGTGATATTCAATGGATTTAGATACAACAACTTATATCTAGTTGACTTCACCTCCGAAGATGCAAACTTGAAGACTTGCATATTCACCAAAACAACACTTGGGTGGCTATGGCATAGAAGACTTGCTCATGTTGGGATGAGCTCACTCAAGAAGCTTATGAAAAATGATTTGGTGAGAGGGTTGAAGGATGTGAAGTTTGAGAAGGACAAGCTTTGTAGTGCATGTCAAGCCGGCAAACAAGTTGCAAACACTCATCCAACCAAAGCTTTCATGTCAACCACAAGAGTGCTAGAACTCCTACACATGGATTTATTTGGACCAACAACATACAAGAGTTTGGGAGGAAATCTCTATTGTCTTGTGATTGTGGATGACTATTCAAGATATACATGGGTGTTCTTTCTTCATGACAAATCCGAAGTTGCATCTTGTTTCAAGAAATTTGCCAAGAGAGCTCAAAATGAATTTGAAGTGAAGCTCAAGAAGATAAGAAGTGACAATGGCAAAGAATTTGACAACACAAACATAGAAGCTTATTGTGATGAAGTTGGAATCAAACATGAAGTCTCCGCAACCTATACTCCTCAACAAAATGGTGTAGTTGAGAGGAAGAACCGGACTTTGATCACTCTTGCAAGGACAATGCTAGATGAGTACAACACCCCCGAAGCTCTATGGGCGGAAGCAATCAACACCGCATGTTATGCATCCAACCGCCTATTTCTTCAAAAGTTCCTTGTCAAGACACCATATGAGTTGCTCAATGGGAAGAAGCCGGACGTCTCCTTCTTTAGGGTGTTTGGTTGCAAGTGCTACATCTACAAGAAGCGGCAACACCTAGGGAAGTTTCAAAGGCGTTGTGATATAGGTTTTCTTGTTGGTTACTCATTGAAGTCCAAAGCATATAGAGTATTTAATCATGCCACCGGCTTGGTTGAAGAAACATATGATGTGGAATTTGATGAATCTAACGGCTCCCAAGGAGCACATGAGAATCTTGATGATGTAGGTGATGAACCATTGAGGGAGGCTATGAAGAATATTCCTGGTGGGAGACATCAAGCCAAAAGATGATGAAGATGACGTACAAGTCATTAACCAACCTTCTTCATCAAATGTACCACAAGATGGTGATAAAGTTGGGAGAGTAGAAAATGAAGATACTCATATCTCCCATGAGCAAATGGTGGTACAAGCACAAGATGTTGATGCTCCACAACCTCCTCGTCAAGTGGTCAATAGAAGAAATACACCTCTCCTACAAGATCATCCACAAGATCTCATCATAGGGAGTCCAACGAAGGGGGTGATGACTAGATCTCAAAAACTTACTTCATTTATTGCTCATCACTCTTTTGTCTCTTGCTATGAGCCTACCAAGGTAGAAGATGCTCTTAAAGATCCGGATTGGATCAATGCCATGCATGAAGAGTTGAACAACTTCACTCGCAATGAAGTTTGGAATCTTGAAGAGCGACCAAAAGATGCAAGAGTCATTGGAACCAAGTGGGTGTTCCGCAACAAGCAAGATGATCAAGGTGTTGTTGTGAGGAACAAGGCAAGACTAGTAGCAAAAGGGTTCTCTCAAGTTGAAGGTTTGGATTTTGGAGAGACTTTTGCACCGGTTGCAAGATTAGAAGCCATCCGTATCCTTCTTGCATATGCATCACATCATGAAATGAAACTATATCAAATGGATGTGAAAAGTGCATTCTTAAATGGCTTTATTAATGAACTAGTCTATGTTGATCAACCTCCCGGGTTTGAAGACCCTAGATATCCTAATCATGTTTATAGGTTGTCCAAGGCACTATATGGGCTTAAGCAAGCCCCAAGAGCTTGGTATGAGCGCCTTCGGGACTTCCTTATTAAGAAGGGCTTCACCATTGGGAAGGTGGACACCACACTATTCACCAAGAAGCTTGATGGGCATATCTTCATTTGTCAAGTGTATGTTGATGATATCATCTTTGGATCATCAAATGAAGACTCATGCAAAGAATTTGGTGAATTGATGTCTAAGGAGTTCGAGATGTCAATGATTGGTGAGCTTACATTCTTTCTTGGTTTTCAAGTCAAGCAAATGAAAGAAGGCATCTTCATCTCTCAAGAGAAATACACTAAAGATCTTCTCAAGAGATTCAAGATGGATGAATGTAAGTCAATCAAGACCCCAATGCCTACCAATGGACATCTCGACCTAGATGAGGGAGGTAACTCGGTTGATCAAACTCTCTACCGTTCTATGATTGGTAGCTTGTTATACTTAACCGCATCTAGGCCCGACATCATGTTTAGTGTGTGTATGTGTGCTAGATTTCAAGCTAGTCCTAAGGAAACACATTTAATTGCCGTAAAAAGAATCCTTAGGTATCTTAAGCACACACCAAGCATTGGCCTTTGGTATCCCAAAGGAGCTTTATTTGAATTAATTGGCTATTCCGATTCGGACTACGCCGGATGTAAAGTTGATAGAAAGAGCACATCCGGAGGGTGCCATTTGCTTGGTAGATCACTTGTGTCTTGGTCCTCCAAGAAGCAAAATAGTGTGGCTTTGTCCACCGCCGAAGCGGAATACATTGCCGCGGGTGCTTGTTGTGCACAAATATTATACATGAAACAAACTTTACTAGACTATGGAGTAGTTCTAGAGAAAGTACCTCTTTTGTGCGACAATGAAAGTGCGGTAAAACTTGCAAATAATCCGGTTCAACACTCTCGCACCAAGCATATAGATATCCGCCATCACTTTCTAAGAGATCATGTAGCTAAAAATGACATATCACTAGAAGGTGTAAGATCCGAAGATCAATTAGCGGATATCTTCACTAAACCGCTTGATGAGGCTACATTTTGTAGATTGCGGAACGAGCTCAATGTACTTGATTTTAGTAACTTCACTAAAAATTGAGCTTGTGTTGTCCCTTGCATTCATTGTAATATACAACATGTTTAATTTTTGGCAATGCATATAGGGCTTGTCTAACATGGTTAAGATAACCGCCGAAAAGCGTGTGAAGAAGCTTAACCTTGGATCAAACTTGACAAGCAACTAGATTTACTTACAAGTATTACATATGCATGAATGTTGTTTTGTCGTTTTGTTCCATTTGCCCTCTTGTTGCCTATTTTCTTAAAAAGAATTATAGCCTAAGGCAAAATATTTTGAAAAATATGAGGGTTTGAGAGAGGTCACTCACATCAGTCCCAATTGGTGTTTATTTGGATCTTATTCAAGTTGGGACTTGATTGGGAACAGGCAGCGCGAAGGAAGGTTGAAGGTTTGCTGGAAAAAGGGCACCGGACGCTGCACCGGACGCTGCTGTCCAGCGTCCGGTCAGTTCACAGGAGGTGAACTGCTGTTGAAGGTGTGACCGGACGCTGCGTCTGTGCGTCCGGTCAGGAAAGGTTCAGCGTCCGGTCGATCGAAGGGTGATCAAGTTGTTCTGACCGGACCCTGCCTGCGTCCGGTCATGGACCACCGGACGCGTCCGGTCGCGATTCCAGAGGATTTGGACCTCTCTGGAATCGACCGGACGCTGGGTGGTAGCGTCCGGTCGCTACCACCGGAGCGTCCGGTCAGTGGATCTCGCGCGTCTTGAGGACTCTTTTCGGTTTCCTTTTCTGTCGCGTTTGGGGGATTATTTATCCAGATTTTTCCGCCGCTGTGACCTAGCCCAAGCCGCCGCCGTGCCCTAGCCCGAGCTGCCGCACCATTGCGCCGCCGCCTCCTCGCGCCTCACCACGCTCCCACGCCTGCGTGCCCCTGCCCAGCCGCGCCGCCGCAGCAGAGCCCGTAGCCGCGCCCCGCGCCCCGGCCTCGCGCGCCACCGAGCCCCGCGCCTCCGCGCTCAGCCGCCATCGCCTAGCCGCGCCGCCGTGCCCAAGCCAGCAGCCGAGCCACCACGTCTGTTCAGCACTTCGCCGCTCCTCCGTTGCCAGGCTGCCAGTCTTCACGACAAAGTGCTCTTGCCCAACCATCCCATTGATTGGTAAGGCAAGTCTTGTGCTTCACTCTTGATCTCAAATTGTGACCTAGATCGATTTGAAGTCACTGATTCCCCATTGCATTCAGGGCATTTGACCTAACCCTAGCCCAGGTTCCGAGTATCCCCCACGTGATATCTTATCTCTTCTCGGATCGCCGTTTGTCAGGTAGAAAGCCACTCGATTCAATTTCGCATCTACATTGCTTTCTCTATTAGGATTTCGCATCTATTAGATATATGGTATTTATTTGTATATCCATCTATTCTATCGTGCAGCGAGTCGGTTCCGTTGTGTTTCGTCTGGCAGCTGACAGTTAACTCGGAGCCAAGCTCGCGAGTAAGGATCGAGGCCAAGCCTCGAAAGCGGCAGGTTGATAGTTGATCTTCATCAGCG
Organism: Miscanthus floridulus; assembly: GCF_019320115.1. NCBI lineage: Eukaryota > Viridiplantae > Streptophyta > Magnoliopsida > Poales > Poaceae > Miscanthus > Miscanthus floridulus. The sequence goes on along the minus strand of NC_089590.1, from coordinate 68,575,420 downwards.
TCAGTTCACCATCTTGTCAGTTCAGATGGCTCGCACCAAGAATGTTGGTGGTGGCCCAGGTGATGATGATCGGAGGCCCCCGCCTCGCCAGCCAGCCGGATCGAAGGGCAAGTCAACCAAGCAGGTGACATCAAAGAAGCGGAAGTACCCCGACGCAGAGACAGCGAGAGCAGCAGCTGTTGCAGAGGCTGCAGAGCGTGCCGAGAGAGGAGGTGCCCGCAGCGGAGTTGTCATTGCGGATCAGCCGGTTTCACCAGCAGTCAGAGCTGCGATTGAGGAGGTTGAGCGTCGTCACAGTAGTCCAGCTGGGACTGCCACGCTTGCAGGACGACGGGTCGCCATTGAGGAGGGTCCGTCAGCACAGCAGCAGCCTCCACCAGCAGAGCCTCAGCCAGCCCAGGAGACTCAGGAGAGTCAGGAGACCGAGCCGGCACCTCAGCTACGCCGCTCGAGTCGTACCAGTGCTGCAGTTCCACCGAGGCCAGTTACACAGCGCAGGGGTTCACGCCCTCCGCCTAGACCACAGGGTCCGCCTCCAGTGGTTCACCTCGACTTGAGGGCCGCTACAGCCAGGCAGGTTCAGCAGCTGCGGTTTGTTGAGTTTGAGGTTTGGTTTCCTCCCAGGAGGGATGAGAGAGCAGCTGAGGGGTTCTACACGCCACTGCATGAGGATTTCTACAATGCATATCTTAACAGTGGGGCAGTGTTCAGATCACAGAGGGTCTGTCAGATAGAGTCCATTGTGGCAGCAGCCGGAGAGGGCATTCGGCAATACTTGTCATATTTGCCAGGACTGACAGATTTGATTGGACGGACGGGCATATATGTACCTTCTTGGGTCCATTCAGTTTTATGCCTCGCTCTACATTGATCCTCATCACAGATTCATTCATTTTGCTTTCAAAGGCAAAGACTACAGAGTGACTAGTGACAGAGTCAGGGAGATACTGAGACTACAGGAGCAGCCTGTAAAGATGCATGAGGTTTGCTATAGACATCAGGGGCCTCCTAGGCGTCCTCATGGAGGGCAGGTGCCCCCTACAGATCTAGTGCGGCATTGTTTCAAGGAGCCGTTTGGTGAGGGGTCGAGCAGGAACCCCACTGACTTGACTCCTACAGCGAAGGATACTAGAGGCCATCATCAGGAGGACACTGCTTCCCAGGTTGGGATACAGGGAGGGCCTGACTCGCTTACAGCTCTGGCTTCTCAATGCCATCATGCAGATGACAGTGTTTGACATCTGGGACCTCCTTCTTTCAGAGATGGAGGATACTATAGCTGAGGGATTCAAGGGTCGTAGGCAGCTTCCCTATGCTCACTGGATCACGTTCCTCATCCGCAGGGTTGTGCTTGATAAGCCCCCTGGCATGATGGATGAGTATACAGGTGCCACTACAGAGTTCCCGGCTTACAACCTGTCACAGAGGGTCAGACACGCCACTCCTCAGGCACCCAGTCAGCCTAGTCGTCGCCCCGACGTGCCAGAGTCTGCAGCACAGCAGGACGAGATCATCAGAGGGATTGCAGCCACTGAGGAGGAGGAGCTAGAGGCACAGCAGGGAGTGAGTGAGTACAGTGATAGCTCTGACGACGACTACCAGCCTATACCTCAGATGCCTCCACGCAGACACGATGCAGAGGCCGGTAGCTCCAGTTCTGCTCCACCTGCTCCACAGACAGACCCCGCTCTCATTGCTATTCTTGAGCGGATGCAGCAGGACCAGACACGACAGGCACAGGAGACAGCTACAAACTTCGCACAGTTTCAGGCTCGTCAGGACGAGTTTCAGCGGCAGCAGCAGCTCCTTCAGCACCAGCAGCTACTTATGCAGCAGCAGCTCATGGGATTCATGCAGCATGTAGTGACAGCCATTGGGATCCCACTGCCACAGACTTCGCCCCAGCTTGCACAGCCACCTACCACTTCGACGACTCCAGCAGTACAGCCCACCGGGCTTCAGAGTCAGGGACAGCCTCCAGCTCAGTTCACGTCACCTCCAGTACAGGTGTCCCAGTGGTTAGCTTCACCTGGTGTAGCCCCGCAGTTCACTCCTTATCACACGGGTTTCTCACCAGAGCAGACTTCTTCGCTATTCGTGCCTGAGTCGTCAGTCTCCAGGAGTCTTGGAGCATCATTCAGCGAGTTGACCGGCATGCCTACTCCGCCTCACATGCATTCTGCCGGTCCAGTCTACAGCAGCTCCAGCTATTATGACCACTCAGAGGCTCCCCTCGTCTGTCGCCTCGTCAGATCCGACGACAGACATACTTGCAGCGTCACAGGCAGCACCAGCCCCAGCTCAGACCCAGACCGCTTCAGCGACACTTCCTGCCTCAGAGGGTCAGTCAGTTTAGAGCTCAGGGTCAGATGATGATGGCGCCCAGTTCCATCTTGCTCCACGTACTTCAGCGCCCGACTCGTCCGCTGCAGCCCCGCCGACCGACCCTTAGGTTTTGGTGTTTGACGCCAAAGGGGGAGAGGGTTTTGAGTATGTAGACTCAGGGGGAGCGAGCTTTAGGGGGAGCTAGTTATCCAGTATTAGCTTATTATATACATTTGGAGTTTTATTTGTGTGATACACTATTACTTATGCATTCGTGTGTTTACTTTCATGCATACTACTATACATATGTGATAGTGCTATCTACGTGATTGTGATATTTGACATGTGTGATTTCTATTTTGCATTATCTATATGTCATATCACTTGTGTAATGCTCATTTGTTTTTGCTTCCGCGTTTATACTTCGAAGCAAATGAGCTTTGTTAATTGTACTCATGCTTAATTCATATCCTTTGAGTACATTGTGTTGGCTTGGGTCACATAAGCTTGACTAGCTCTTTTGTTCTTATTGACAAAAGCTTATATGAACCAAGCCCGTCAAAAACCTCACTCCATAACATACTCGAGGTGGTATTGTCATCAATCACCAAAAAGGGGGAGATTGAAAGCATCTAGGCCCCTAGTTGGATTTCGGTGATTAATGTCAATACAAGATTACTATGACTAACGTGTGTTTTGCAGAGGCAATTAAGTTAGGTCATGGTAATGGAGATCGATTGGGCAATCGAGGTTGTCATGCCCCTACGATGGAAATCGTTTCGGTTTTCAAAGGATGGACGACAAGGTTAAGGATGACTAGTTCTAAGTGTCGATTGGAGTTGGAAAGACACTTAGAGTAGTTTAGGACTTTGTTTTTCCTTTGGCCGTACTATGAAGGGGGGTATGAACAGGTAGCTTGACCTAGTTGAGTCTAGTGAGTTAGGTGTGGTGCACACTTGTTAAAACTAGCTCTAGGTAGCTCCTATGAATGCCTAAGATCCTTTGGAGCAATCTTCATTCACATATGTTCGAAAGTTGGAAGTGAATGGAGGGTCAAACACTGACCGGACGCTGGCTCCGGTGCGACCGGACGCTGGCCGCAGGGTCCGGTCAGTTCGTTTGACTGAGGTGATTAAGTCTGGTGTGACCGGACGCTGGAAGGTCATGTGACCGGACGCTGAGGGCCAGCGTCCGGTCGACTCCAGTAAGGGTCCAGACTTGGAAAAGAGTGACCGGACGCGTCCGGTCAGTGCTGACCGGACCCTGAGGGTTCAGCGTCCGGTCGAGTCCAGTAAGGTTCCAGTAAGGGTTTTATGCGACCGGACGCGTCCGATCAGTGATGACCGGACCCTGGCAGCGTCCGGTCGACTCGTTACTACTGGTTCGCAGGTTGAACTGACCGGAGCGTCCGGTCATCACGACCGGAGCGTCCGGTCATCCCGCAGAAGCTCATAACGGTTCGTTTTTCAGGCTGGCTTATAAATAGAAGCTCCACTCGTGAGTGGAGCATCCTTTGCTCATTCCAACAGCTGAGAAACACGTTTGTGAGTGCCAAGAAGAGCAAGATCCTAGTGAGGTGTTTGTGATTTGAGAATCCAAGAGAGTAGCCTCATTAGCAAATCAAGAGTAGCAAAGTGTGCATCCATCTTCTCATTAGGCTTAGCGTGGTCAAGTGAGAGTTCGTGCTTGTTACTCTTGGTGATCGCCATCACCTAGACGGCTTGGTGGTGATTGGGAGTTTGGTGTTCACCCGGCGGAGCTTGTGGGTGACCCAACTCAAGTTGTGAGCGGCTTTGGGTGATTCGCCGCGACGGAGTGTCGAAGAATCAACCCGTAGAGAGCACTTGATCCTTGCGCAGATCAAGGGGGAGCTACACCCTTGCGCGGGTGCTCCAACGAGGACTAGTGGGGAGTGGCGACTCTCCGATACCTCGGCAAAACATCGCCGCGTTCCTTTCTCTCTCTATTTACTTTGAGCACTTACTTTGAGTATTTACTTTGAGCAATTCAATACTTGTTTTTACATCCATAGAATTGCTTGCTAGAGTAAGTTTGGAACTTAGGTTGCGAGGTTGTTGTGCTTTAGTTTGATATAAACACTTTTCTAGGCACAAGGGGTTAATTGGGCTATCCGTAGGATTTGATTATTGAAAGAAAATTTAGAATTAGCCCAATTCACCCCCCCCTCTTGGGCATCTTGATCCTTTCAAAGTTGTAAGGGCGGAAGAACTCAAAACGATCTCCAAAGATTTTAATTTTGATTTTGAGTTTAGAATCCGCCGCACTATAAAGAGGGATGCAAATTTAGTTGGTCTGAGGAAGATAGAGTGCTCAAGCATTTAAATAAAATCAAAAGGGAGACACTCTAGCACTTCACGAACACATAGAATATTTTTTTCTATGTCTGTGGACGTCGGAAGTCCCGACGTATGTCGGAACTCCCGACGGTCGGAAGTCCCGGCCTAAGCCGGGAGTCCCGGCACCCGTGCTTCTGACTGGCTGGCTGTCTGTGCTCGTCGGGAGTCCCGACGATCGTCGGAAGTCCCGACGTTTGTCGGGAGTCCCGGCATCAGTGGTGCTGACTGTTTATTCAACTGTGCACGTCGGAAGTCCCGTCGTTTGCCGAGAGTTTCGACATTGACTTGCACCCGCGGACTTCTGACCCGTTGTGAACAGTGTTTTCTGTTAACGTCGGAAGTCCTGAGATCTACGTCGGGACTCCCGACGTAGATCTGAACGGTTGAATTTTCACTTGGAGTATAAATACTCCTCTCTTCACTTCTAACCGTTACGGACTCATTTCACAGTTGACTCGCTTCATACTGAACAGCTCCCAAGCAACTAAAGCACCCCTCTCCTTCCTCCTTTGCTCTAATCTTCGATTCCCTTAGGGTTTGAGTGAAAGGAGAGTGGATTAAGTGAGAGCATCACTTTGGAAAGCTTGAGCACTTGATTTCTTCGTCAAGCCGATTGATTTTATGTCTATTACTCTTAGGGCTTTGCCCCTAGCCGGCTAGGCATTGCCCAAGAGCTTCCATCTTGTGGAAGAGCCTTGGGAAGTTTGTATCACCCTTCGATTTCTTAGTGGAAAGCTCAAGTGACCTTTGTAGTCGCTTTGAGAGAGGCAAGGAGGTGGAAAAGACTCCGACCTTGGTGGTCACCTCAACAACGAGGACGTAGGAGCTCCTTTGTGGGGTTGCCGAACCTCGGGATAAATTCTTATGTCCCGCATGCTTGTTGTTGTTGTGATTGCTTGAGATTACTTGTATGTGTTTGTCTCTTTGTCTCCAAAATCTCTATTTTAGGGTTTGGACTCGATCTACGATTTGGAGGCATTACGACGTCAAGGGAGTGACCCAACATCTTCACCAAACCACTAGGAAGTGAGGTTGTAAGATTATTTATCCGCAAAGTTAAATTTGGCACTGCTTTTGTAGTTCACTTAGGCGTCGGGACTGCTGACGTTTGCGTTGGAACTTCTGACAACGTCGGGAGTTCCGACCCAAACGTTGGGACTTCCGACAGTGGCTGACAGATTTGAACTTAGCATTTGCGTTAAATTTTTAGATACGTCTATTCATCCCCCCTCTAGGCATTGTTAGATCCTTTCACAAAGCATGGTGCGTGTCTCCTTTGATTGCAGGGCAGGCCGAGAGAAAAATCTTTTTTTTAAAGGTTTTTGGTGAAGACTAAGGGGGTGTTTGGGATCCGATGACTAAAATTTAGGAGGTGTCACGTGAGGGTGTCGCATAGGGTGTTCGGATACTAATAAAAAAATAAATTATAGAATCCGTCGGTACTCCACGATACGAATTTATTAAGCCTAATTAATCCATCATTAACACATGTTACTTTGGCACTATATTGTTAAACCATGAACTAATTAGGCTTACAAGATTAGTCTCGCAAATTAGTCGTAAGCTGTATAATTAGTTTCGTAATTAGTCTATATTTAATACTCCATACATATGTTAAATATCCGATGGAATCGTAACTAAAGTTTAGGAGGAGAAACAAAACACCCCTTGGACAACCAGTAGTCCCTTTCCATCGTCATCATCCGGAGACTGCAGATTCTGCCTGCCTTGCCTTGCGTGAAATTTTTGTATTTTGGACCCTTTTGAAAACATTTTTTTAAAAAAAGACCTACGCCAAAACGTTTGCCGAAAATAGACCATTTTTAGGCGTCTTAGAACATGACGCCGAGGTATGAGGGTCGGCGTCGTCTGACACGACGCCGAGGTCTTGCCACATCACGGACGACCCTGGTCGACAGAGACATGGTGGCGCGTGGGGTCCGACACGTCGACGTCGTGTCAGCCAACGCCACGGGCCCAACCTCAGCGCGTTGTCCTGCCACGTCGAGCTATTGCCACCATCCGGCGCGCGGCCCAGACAGTCCAACAACGCATCGTGGCCTAATAGCTCGGCGCGGGGTCACTTAACGCCGAGCCACCAGCCTCGGCGTGGCCCGACTCAACGCCGAGGTCTGGTCCCTTGAAGCCACGCCGAGGCCCCCTTCTTCTTCCTCCCTCCATTCTGAAACCGTCGGCTACACCTGTGTTTTGTCACTTCATCTAAATGCAGTACATCACTCTGATATTAATTCATTGCATATACGGATACAACAGTAAATGAATCTAGGCTTTTCAGTGAGTTTTCAAATAGACTTTTCATTGACTGCAACAGTACTTGTAGCCCTTTCAGTGACTGCAACAGCACAAGTAGCCTTTTCAGTGATACAAATAGTAGCACTACAGTCCTAGGATAGTTAACGAAGTACAGGGCATAAGACCATCTGAAATAAAAGCATAGTGCATTACAACATAATAAAAAAAAGTTCAGGGAATAAGTTCATCTGAAATAAAAGCAGAGTGCATTATAACATAGTGAAAAAAGTCTAGGGCTACACGACATCGTTCATGAATAAACCAAATACCTACTGAGTGCAATGAGGCCACTTTCCCTTCCTCTGGGCATCGGGATTCTCCTCCATCGCTGCCTTCGCTCGGCGCACACGCTCAAGCTTCTTCTCCCTCTCCGCCCTGTACGCAGCAACACGCCTTCCTTTCTCCTCTTCCTTATGCTCCTTTTCTATAGCCTCCTGTCTGCGTCTCTGCTCAAACCTCTCCTTAACCTGCGTATCCCACTCCTTCAGGCCTTCTAGATGCTGCTTGTCCGACTCCTTGATCTCAGTGTCAATCCACTGCTCAAAGTCACACAGTGGTGGAACGGTCTGCAAGAAAAACAAATTGTTACAAAACAAATAAATAAGCAATACTTAATATCACAAGAAAATTAATTAACACACAATAAAAATTCCTCACAAACGATGCACGACGCTGTTGCTTTGTAGGTTCCCATGCATAATTGGGACACATCCAGTACCTCTGTCTATATGTTTCCTCATCTTCAGAGATGTCTACCTTGCAAGGATCACCACAAAAGCACATTGGTCGAGGAACACCTTCAGAGAGAGGCTTTAGGTCGTAGGGATTTGCCCTCTGGTGACCATAGCTACAATTGAAAGAATTTAGTCATATTAACGGAGAACCAAACCTAAACATAGGGTTTTCTATTTGTTGCACAAATAATGAATAAACATTGGGATTACCTTGGAATACGAGCTTTACCACGCCTTGGCATCCTAACATTACGTAGAAAAAAAATCAATCCAAAGTACCTTGCAACGAATGTAAAGCTACTAACACTAAATCACTATACCTCCCAAATAAACTTTTCATTACAAATCCTAAGCAAATTTGAATCCCAACAAACACAAAATTTAACTCAATGATTATAAACCAGAACATATACAACAACAACAACAATCATACATTTGGGTCATTCAATCATTTGAACCACAAAACATTGCACGAATGACATGAACATGAACCAAACCTATAATGCCAAGTTAAAAAACAACCGAATCTAAATGGATGAAATGAAAGAGGGGAAAGAGGAGTACCTTGGCAAAATGTCTTGGTCATAAAAAATTGAAATGTAATGACCAACAAATAACTAAAATACATACTAACCCTAATGACCAACAAATAACTAACCCTAATGACACCTACAATAAACAAAGAACCCTAATGACCAAAATAACTAGAAACCAAACTAACCTAACATGTTCAGCACATAAAACAGTTAACACAACAATGCACTCAATCATTCTAAGCCATACATTTTGCAAACACACATATACCAAAACACCATACACCCATGATTCCACATGATTAGAGACAATGCAAGCACATCTACGCGGATAGATTGAAGGAGGGGAAGGATCATTACCTCGAGGAAGCTTTGGAAGACGAGATCCGGGCATCTAGGGTCGCATTTGGGGGTTAGAGTTTTGTGGGGGCCGTGGGGGATTTGGGAGACAGAGAGCCGGCGGTCTTCAGAATGGAGGGATGAAGAAGAAGGGGGCCTCGGCGCGGCTTCAAGGGACCAGACCTCGGCGTTGAGTCGGGCCGCGCCGAGGCTGGTGGCTCGGCGTTAAGTGACCCCGCGCCGAGCTATTGGGCCACGATGCGTTGTTGGACCGTCTGGGCCGCGCGTCGGATGGTGGCAATAGCTCGGCGCGGCAGGACAACGCGCCGAGGTTGGGCCCGTGGCGTTGACTGACACGACGCCGACGTGTCGGACCCTACGCGCCACTGTGTCTCCGTCGACCGGGGTCGTCCGTGACGTGGCAAGACCTTAGCGTCGTGTCAGACGACGCTGACCCTCATATATCGGCGTCATGTTCTAAGACGTCTAGAAATGATCTATTTTCGACAAACGTTTTGACGTATGTCTTTTTATAAAAAATATTTTCAAAAGGGTCCAAAATACAAAAATTTCACTTGCCTTGCCTGCATGGTGGCAGCCAATGGCTCAAGTCTGCGTTAGGGTAACCAAACATTTATTGCCGTTTTACCTTCCCTGCACCTAACCTTGACGTGCTTTCTCTCACCGTGGAACCCACACTCGATCACGCACGTTGTCGCATTTGGACTTGTATCGTGTCACCGTGTGCAGAGTGCAGTGGTAGAAGCAAATCAAAAAGAGAGTGTGTTTAGTTCCAGAAAGTTGGAATTTGGGGCTACTGTAGCACTTTCGTTTTTATTTATCAATTAGTGTTCAAACATAGATTAATTAGGCTCAAAACGTTCGTCTCATAATTTCCCACCAAACTGTGTAATTAGTTTTTTTCGTCTATATTTAATGCTCCATGCACGGACCACAAACATTCGATGTGATAGGTACTATAGCATTTTTTTAGGATTTTAATGGAACTAAACAAGGACAGAATGGTGAAGCCGATGCTTTAATTAAAGTTTCTTGACCTGCTGCTACTAGCTAGCTAGGCTCTCTCAGCTGATCTCCTACCTAGATTCGAAGTGACATTATTCACTCGGATCATTCGTTGGTTTTAACCGGTCAATCAGTTAATAGTATTTTTCTCTCACAATAAATTAGCACCAGCCAGTCCAAATCAGTCCAGAAATTAACCAGCGAATACGGCAATTGCAGCTAACCTCATCGGTGACATGAGCATATTCGTTTGGCTATGGCTTGTCATAAACGATCGTAAATTTTCAGTCAAAACAGTATTTTTCTCTCACATAAACCAACCAACGATACTTCTTTACCAACAAGTAACGATACGAATCAGCCAACCCAACGTGCTCCGATCACGGACGGCGGGCAGCGATCGCGTGAGGACCACGAGAGAACAGCACCTGCAGCTGCAAAGCAGAGCCACAATCACAGGCTGCTGGCTGGTGCAGTGCTGCTACATGTGACGATGTGAAACTAGTACCACTTTTTTTTTCTAAAAATGGTCTCTGCTTGTTCATGATCTATATATAGGTATTTGAAATTGGTTTGTTTTTGTTCCTATTGCTTTATTGCTCGTAGTCGCACTCGTTATTTATCTAAAACAAGTAAGATCCAAACAACTCTAAATATAGCGCCAACAAACAGATAACATTTTTAAAAGAAAATTAGAACTACTTTCATATTTTTTATTATTTAAGATAAATTAATTACAAAATCTTAGAGATTAACCTATTTTTTATCATTTTTAGAAAATTAAAACTATTTTTAAAGTGAACCAAATGGCCAAATTTATTCGGTTTCGATAGTTTTTTTTAGAAAAGCAACAAGAGCTTTGGCAAGATTTTATTAGACGATAAAAAGAAAAGTAACAAAAAAAACAAAGAAAAGAAAGAGTATGAACTCCGAGCTACTATGGCGCGCGGGCCTGAAATTTTTTTTTCGGGCTGCAGGGGTAGACACCTCCGAACTATTTTAGCTTAATAAGGTAAAGGACTTCCCACCTAGCCCAAAAAAACCTCATGCCCCGCCCGCGCACAGCGGCCAGTTACCCGGTGAGAGGACCGGTCTATTTTACCTGTGCTTTGGGAATACGGGACAGGTGAAGGGGTTTTTCTCTACATCGACGACCAGAAATTCACGGGGCAGGCGAGAAATTCGCTTTAGAATTGTGGGGCAGACGAGGTTTTTTTTCTACACCGATGACCAAAAATTTGTTTGACCAAGAATTTAAACTATGGTCACGACTCACGAGGAACGCCGCCCGAAGGCTTGACCAACTCGTCTAGCACCCGGGGGCTCGACCAGCAAAACAATAACTTCACTACTAGACTACTACTACCAAACATGGACCACTGAGAAGCAACTGACTCCCAGAAAAGAAAGACTCTACTCTCCACCGCTTGCCGGTCTCTTTGCCAATTGAAATTGTTGTATGTCATCTTTGCACATAAGAGCTACTTGTCTCAGCTGTAGAAGGTGTGAGTTAGCCGGTTTTATAGTTAAAAGGTTAAAATTTGGACTGTGTTGCGCGTTGAATGTTAAAAAATATACTTTACCCAATAAAAAACATAAAGCAAACCCCTAAGCCTACATCTAAATTACCTAACTCTTCCATCCCATTACGGAAGATAATTTAAAGCATCCACCTCAATTTGCTGGACAAGTTTCGTCAGCCGCGACAAACTAGTAGTACATTGGCCCTGTTTGGCTTACCCCATATTCGATTTGTTTGGCTTTTTTTTAGCCAGAACAGTGTTTTTCTCTCACAACAATTCAGCCGGAACAGTGTTTTTCAGTCAGTTTTAGCTAAGTTTTAGACCAACGAACGGGGGTTTAGTTCTATCAATGAGTTTTCGTATATAGTAGGAAAGAAAGAAGAAGATTCTCTGAGTACAACCACGCATAACGACTGATGAATAATATGGCATGTTCGGCTTACCCTATATTTAGCTTATTTTTTTAGTTAAAACAGTATTTTTCTCTCACAATAATTTAGTTAGAACAGTATTTTTTAGTTAAGATTCAGCAAACCGAACGAGGCCTGTATACTTGAAATCAGAGCAGTTCTGCAGATAGCAGTGGAGGAGAGCTCGACGAAAAGACGTGACGACCAGGTGTACACCAAGGCCGCGATTAGTTGCGCCCGGAACCAGCGCCGCCGGATTTTCAACGACACTGTAGCGCACTGTAGCGTTTCGTTTGTATTTGGTAATAATTGTCCAATCGTTGACTAATTAGGCTCAAAACGTTCGTCTCGCAAAGTACAACCAAATTGTGCAATTAGTTTTTGATTTCGTCAACATTTAGTACTCCATGCATGTACCGCAAGTTTCATGTGACGGTGAATCTTCTTTTTACATAGTGCCAAAGTTGGAAGTTTGGAGTGAACTAAACATGGCCCAAACATGCATGCAAACAAAACACAAGACCCGATAATAATGAAAGAAAACACAACACATGAACAATAATGCAAATGGATTAACTAACAGATAACAGTTAAGACCAAGGCTAGGGAATACACGGAAAGACTAATAAAGACGTAGTACCCGAACCACGTGATCCACATTTCCTGCTGTACAATAGTATGACCAACTTGCACAGTGGTGGAATGACGATGCTGCTGCTCTCAACGAAAAACCGAAGGAATTTTTTTTAGCGATCGTGCCTGGTTCATTAAGAAGAATAGAGTTTGTTGGCGCGACGGTAATTCGTACCGTGGGTCGACCGAAAGCGAGCACGAAGGTACATGAGGTTGTAATTACGTCATACAGATTTCGCGGTCGTTGTTGCAGGGCTCAAATTGACGCCATCAGTGCACCGAGGTGTTTGTAGCCCGCCATACACTAAGCGTCAGCTTCTTCCTGGATGGAGACCTCAAGACGCGCCGCCGAGGTTGACACTCTATTAAAGGTTCTTGCATTGCGTTCTTTCCAAATGGACCAACCGATGAGGAAGAAGAGGGAGTCAAACCCACAGCGGAGCTGTTTTGGTAGCGCCTTCCTGCATCGCAGCCACCATGGGATAGCCGGTTCATCTTGAACGACGACGGTGTACTGCAGGTGTAGCTTCCTGAACCAGGCTTCCCAGACCTCGCGACTGAAGGGGCATGCAAGAAGGATGTGGTTCATCGTTTCGGCGCCCTGGTCGCAGAAGATGCATGCATTCGAATCTTGCAGACCATGGAGAAACCGTCTATCCGCCGTCCAGCATCTGTCGTGCATGACCAGCCAAAAAAAAGAATTTAACCTTCGGTGGCGCCGATGTTTTCCATATGTGCTTAGCTCCAAGAGGCAATGATGATCCGATAAACATAGCACCATATGCAGATGCTGCAGAGTAGCACTGATCGGTAGTGAACCTCCAGGTGAAAAAACCGAAGGAATCATAGCGGAAGAAAACGAAACGCCGAGCATCTCTGGTAGTCCTTCCTCTCATTCCTAGAATAGAAGTCGTTATGGCATGTTGCAGGTCAAACATTTTACGTTTGTAAAAAATGTGTGTAACATTGATATCTCTAAATTAGTGTATTATGAAAGTATATTCAATAATTTACCTAGTGATATTAATTATATACTATAAATATTAATATTTCTTTATATATTTAGGTAAAGTTAAAAATATTTGACTTCTTGTAAAGTGAGAATGACATCAATTTTGGAACGGAGGGAGTATTCCATAAAACTCACTTACGAGCTGTTTGGATCGTGCAACTGTAACGCAAATAGAAATCAAATTAGTTGAAATGGTATGGCTTGCGGTAACAGTCACAGGTTTAATTCTATTCCATCTGTGTTACCAATGCTACAACCAAACAACACCTTACGAGATATAGGCCCCGTTCACTCGTTGGTTTCAGCCAGAGCTTATCAGCCATGGTACATTGTTTTTCTATTCCAACAAATCAGCATCAGCCGAACTTATCAGTCCAGAAACCAATCAGCGAACAGGCTCGTCAATAGTCTTCTTCTTTTAGCCATAAAAAAGCTCCACTTCTTCTCCCAGATAAAGGAAAAAATTACATCTCTATTGCCACTTAGTGACCGTGAGGCCACTTGAGAAGTTAACCCACCTCTGGTCGCCGTTGGTCGATTCCGTGCTCACTACTGGATTCAAGCGCTTTGCCGAGTGCCTAATGCACTCGGCAAATGCTACTTTGCCCTCGGCAAAGCCTTTGCCGAGGGCAGCACTCGGCAAAGAGCCTCCGATAAAAAATCCGTCGGCAAAGAATTCTTTACCGAGCGTCTTTTATCGGGCACTCGGCAAAGTCTTTGCCGAGTGCAATCTCGGCACTCGGCAAAGAAAAGTGACCGTCACGGCACCGGTTGCGTTAGCATATGCTTTGCCGAGTGTCATGTCAGAGGCGCTCGGCAAAGATTTTTTAATTTTTTTTCAAAATTTCTTTGCCGAGTGCCCTAACAGGGAGGCACTCGGCAAAGTTTTTTTTAATAATTTCTTTGCCGAGTGCCCTGCTAGGTCGGCGCTCGGCAAATATTTTTTTTCGTAATTTCTTTGCCGAGTGCCAGGGTCAGGGCACTCGACAAAGAGGCTATTTTTTTATTCTATATTCACAAACACAGCATATAAGAGATATATATAACATCTGTGACATCACAAACACAATATATCACATATATATCACATCCATCTCATCACAAAGGCAATACCACATATATATCACATGTCGATCACACAATATCTCACATACACGACATCACAAGCATAATAGGTCCATATCCATCAAAACAAGTCGATAGTTGATCACAGTGCATCACATGTCCATCAAGCGGTGAAAAAGAGATACAAACTACCGGTGGGGAGGAAACTAAGTGCTTGGTGAAGGAAAAGTGCCGTCGCCTGCTTGCGCCTGAGATGGGTTATTCGAACCGCCGACGGAGGCTGCATAAAGGACAAGAGATTGCATCTGTTAGAGTGGTCATCTAATGAAAGCACTAGTCGAAGCAATTTGGTTTCATACTCACAGGACTAGCTATAACTGGCGGCGACGGTGGAGCGAACTACGGCACAGCTACACCGTGCATTTGCCCAAAGTTCTTCAGGAACGTTGTAATCTCCGCCAGCTGCTTGGCCTGCCTTTCCCGCTCGGCCCGCTCATCCTGTCTTTCCCGCTCGGCCTGCTCGGTCCTCGCCGCCAGGTCCCGTAGCTCCTGAGACATCCTCTCGTTATCGGCCTGCAACATTTCAATCGAATGTTTCAGTAATGCAAAGGTAACTAAGTTATTTAAAGATCAATGTACGAAGAGTTAAACGGGACTAACCTGGAGTGCGTCGACCCGCTGCTGTGAAGGGGACGGCCGTTGGCGTATGGCCGGGCTCCGCTCGGGGTCTGTGCTCGGATCTGGGAGAGGGAGGGAATCTCGCTGGGCTCGAGGGTGCCATCGCCTATCCAGTACCGCCCATGCTTCTTGCCTTGTCCGAGCCTCATGACCATCGTCCCATCGATGTCGTCGGTGCTCGGATCCCAGTCTGGCCCATGGACCGACCTTGCCTCCGACGCATACGAACTGATGCAGGTGTGGACGCTCGGGTTGCTGTAGGACTCGGGCGGGTCATCCGGGGTGAAGGTGACAGCGGACGTCGCCTTACCCTTGCGGGCCAGACCATATGCCATGAAAGTGATATCCATTCACATCATAACCTGAATAAGCTTTCACCTTATTGTCGAAGCCATTTGCAATCTGTCTCAACTCCTTACTCATAGTTGCATCGGTTTGGGCCTGCAAGCGCAAGAATGAAAGATTGCCGGACTAAGTACGCAAAACTCGAAATCTCGAACTAGGTACGAGGTAAATTGGACAATACCTTTGTTTTGAACCAAGAAATGAAATCAGGCCTCCCTGCTCCCGGACCCTGTGAAAGAAGGGTATCGATTTGCCGTGGGGTAGGACCCCTTGGTTGATGCCAGGATACACGAATAAATTCCCTGTGCAAACGAGAACGAATTAGTTGGATGCAGAATAGTGACGGCGTATTGAAACAAGTTCGTTGAGAACTTACTCAATGAACGGCTTCACCTCGGTTAGGTTCTGCAACACATATAGCATGATACTGCGCCACTCTTCATTATCCAACCTCTTATTGGTCGATCCACTTGCGCTTCCGAGTTGCCCTTGGAAAAGGCTGAGGTTGGATTCATTCTCGTCAGCATTGTAGCGAGGGAGTGGATTATGCATGCTAGGAAGGTTCGTTGTGTAGTATAGCTGTGTGAAGTTTGTCACCTCCTCCAGAATGGAAGCCTCTGTAATGGAAGCCTCAATTTTGGCTTTATTTCTACATTTTTTGCGAACGACCTTCCGACATCTCTCGATTGGATAGCACCAACGGGCCTACACGCCCCCCCCATACGTGCCTCATACGGGAGGTGCACAATCAAATGCTGCATCGATAAGAAGAAGCCAGGTGGAAAGATCTTCTCCAACTTACAAAGCAACTCAGGTGCCACTTTCTCCAAGTTTGCAACCACGGTCCAAGATAGCTCCTTGGCACAAAGCTGGCGGAAGAAATAGCTCAACTCTGCAAGCACTAGCCAGACATGCTCAGGAACATAGCCTCATACCATCGCCGGAAGAAGCCGCTCAATCCATACGTGGTAGTCATGACTTTTTATCCCGTTGACTCGCATAGTGCCTAAGTTCACTCCCCTGCTCAAGTTCGCTGCATACCCATCAGGGAACATTAACGCCTTGATCCATCGTAGTACTTCCCTCCTTTGTTTGGGTTTCAAGACGAAATCAGCCTTAGGCCTTTTCCAGTTCTTACCGTTTGCAGGAGGCCGCATCTCTTGTTGTGGTCTATCGCACAACATCGCTAGGTCCACTCTAGCCTTAGGGTTGTCCTTAGACTTGTCAGTGTCCATGAGTGTTGCCCAAAGTGCCTCGGTGATATTCTTTTCAGTGTGCATTACATCAATGTTATGGGGCAGTAGGAGGTCATCGAAATATGGGAGCCTCGTCAAGCCGGACTTATGAGTCCACATGTGTTGCTCACCATATCCCACAAAACCACCTTCTTCATTGGGCACGAGAGCATCTATCTGAGCATGAACCTTAGCACCAGTCTTCAAGTGCGGTCTAGGGTCCGTGACTACGACACCTTTCCTAAAGTTCTTGGTGTCTTGTCGGAATGGATGGTTGGAATCTAGGAATTGACGATGTTGATCGAACGACGAATACTTGCCACCCTTCTTCAACCAAATGAACCTCACAGCTTCCTAGCATATTAGGCATGGGAACTTCCCCTGAACACACCAGGCGCTGAATAACCCATACGCCAGGAAGTCATGCATGGAGTATTGGTACCAGACGTACATTTTGAAGCTTTGCTTTGTAGCTCGATCGTATGTCCATACCCCTTCATTCCAAGCTTTGATCAATTCATCAATCACATGCTCCATGAACACACCCATATTCTTCTCTAGGTGTCCATGAATTATCAACGTTAAGATCACGTTATGTCGTTGAAAGGCGACGCTAGGGGGAGATTGAGGGGGATAACAAACACGGGCCAACATGTGTAAGGGGCGGCCATCATGCCATAAGGATTGAACCCATCTGTTGCCAGCGCGACACGTACATTACGAGCCTCATCGGATTTCAGATGATGTTTGTCATTAAAGCTGGTCCATGCTTCACCATTAGATGGATGTACCATCTTGTCAGGATTGTACCATTTGCCATTCTTGTGCCACGTCATCTATTTTGTGGTTTCCTCGGTCATGAATAGCCTTTGAAGCCTCGGCACGAAGGAAAGGTGCCGTAAGACTCGGGCGGGTATCTTAAGCTGCCTCTTCTAGCCACCACCATCACCAGACTCTACCTCCAGGAACTTGGAAGCTTTACACTTTAGACAATTATTTGCCTCCTTGTGTTCTTCACGAAATCGGACACACCCGTTCGGACAAGCATGTATCTGCTCATATGGCATCTTCAGTGCTTTAAGGAGCTTCTGTGCCTCGTACATGGTCTTCGGCAACATGTGGTCCTTTGGAAGCAGGGTGCCAACCACGGCCAACACCTTATCAAAGCCTTCTCGACTCATGTTCAAATCGAACTTCAACCCCATCAAGCGACTAATGGCATCCAGCTGAGAGACCTCAGAATTAGCGTGAAGGGGTTTCGCCGCCGAGTCCATCATGTACTTGAACGCATCTACGGCTACCTACATCTCCGCCTCCTCACGTCCTTCAGCAAACTGTGCTTGGTGAACGTCATCTACCATGTCTGCTACCCCAGCATCAGCATCGAAAGCCTCGACGCGTGGTCTCACCACCTCCTCTCTCATACGATCGGCTTCACCATGGTGGACCCACCGGGTATAGTTCGGCATAAACCCATTCTTGTGCAGATGTATACCCATGACTTCCTGGTTTTGCATTCTCCTGTTACCACACTTACCACACTTGCTGCAGGGACACAAAGCCATTTTCGGGTATCTAGCGGCCTTGCCAAATGCACGCTTCAAGAAATGATCGGTCTTGTTCATCCATTCAATGCTAACATCACCCTGACTTGTCCGGCCCGTGTACATCCACTGACGGTCCTCCATCCTCTAGCATATATAACATCTCCACAGGTGACCATCAATTGCATCTACGTGGTGTCCCTACTCTCTAATAGGTGAGGATAGGTCCTAATCCCACCCGTGGATGCGTAGATGAGGTTAGTTTCCATGCTCCGCTCCTATCCGAGACAGAATTTCGGCAGCACCTCCCCGCTTTTCTCCCGATACACGTCCTGCAAGGGAGAGTGTGTATCCGGAGAACAACAGGGGGTAATGCCGAAACACCATCTCGGATCAGAGCGGACCATGGAAACTAACCCATGGTCGCAGATACGGTCGTAGATATACAAAGATCTACATACCTCCAACCGTATCTCTTTCGGACGGGAGACACCTAACTAGGTTACGCGACCAAAGACCACATACGGATAGAGGGGTTATACCTAGGGTGCTGGTGAGGTCAGGGTAGCGGGGCGGTGGAGAGTCGGTGCAGTGGCGAGTCGACACGGTGCAAGAAGACCTGCAGCGCCGACGAAGACGATCGGGGTCGCCGAGTCCCTCCCACAGGTCCTCCTGTAAAAAAGGGCAAAAATGGTTAGTGTCGACTCAAAATTTCGATAGCACCTCCCCTGCACGGGGAGGTTCCCAAAACCTGCAAAAAACATGGCACAAAGGCCAACAACCACATATATACCAAACATGGGCACGAAGGCCAACAACCACCAATATATGAAGAGGAGCCATGTACTTTAGTTCTCTTTCCATGCAGATGAAAGTATTGAAGTAGTACAACAACAATTACTACTAACCCTACAACTACTACTAACACTACTACTAACAACTACTTAACTACTAACAGTACTAATACTAAGAACTACTTAACTATTAACAACTACTACTACTAACCACTACTACTTACTAACTACTACTATTTACTAACTACTAGTACTACTAACCCTACAACTAACACTACTAACTAATACTACTAACCACTACTACTTACTAACTACTACTATTTACTAACTACTACTACTACTAACCCTACAACTAACACTACTAACTACTACAACTAACACTACAACTAACACTACTAACTACTACTACTAACACTACAACTAACTACTACTAACTACTACTACTACTAACCCTACAAGGGTAGGGCTTACCTTGGCGGCAAGAACGGCAAGAGCGAGGGCCGGCGACGACGGCGGTGATCACATGTGGAGATGTCTGGCTTTTAGGCATCCGACGTCACAACTTGCTTCAAACTTTCTCAATTTTTTACCACGGCCTCCACATGCGATAATAAGACACATCGACAAGTTTCATGATTTTCAAACTTCGTTTGGATTTTATATAATTTAAATACACTTTTCCCGCAAGTACATCGTCATGTTACGACAACAAGATGCTCGTAATTTCATGCGAGTTCCTGGATACGGCCTCAACATACGCCAAACATCATGAATACCATTTTTTGAATGACCAAATTCCATTATTTCATGTACATGCAGTTCAAATTTGAAATAGTTGGAAAAATTCAACGAAACAAAAATAAATAAGGAAATATAGTAAAAAACTCAAAATTGTCCCAAATTTTGAAATGGAGTTTTAATTACTATAGCAAGGCCCTAGAAAAAAATGGGGCAAAAAAAAACAAAAAAAATTAATTTGCCGAGTGCCAACCTTGGCACTCGGCAAATAAGCCTTTGCCGACTGCCAGGTCACAGGGCACTCGGCAAAGAATTTTAAAAAAAATAAAAATAAAAAACCCTTTGCCGAGAGCCTAACGTCGGGGCACTCGGCAAAGGCTGACGGCAGGTGGCCGCCGTCACGCCGGCCACCTTTGCCGACGGCCAAATTTTGCCGAGTGCCCGGCACTCGGTAAAGATTTTTTTTGCCGACGGCCGCTCTCAGGAAAGGCATATTTGCCGACGGCCTATCTTTGCCGAGTGCTGCTGGGTCCGGCTCTCGGCAAAGATTGCCTTTGCCGAGTGCCCGACAGAAAGCGCTCGGCAAAGCTTTTTGCACTCGGCAAATCGGCCGTGTCCGGTAGTGGCTCCTATGGGTATGGATGGAGGTGGTCTTGTCGAAAGACGTTAAATTATGCGTCGTTGTGG
This sequence comes from Miscanthus floridulus, assembly GCF_019320115.1. Taxonomy (NCBI): domain Eukaryota; kingdom Viridiplantae; phylum Streptophyta; class Magnoliopsida; order Poales; family Poaceae; genus Miscanthus; species Miscanthus floridulus. Next base: position 68,555,129 of record NC_089590.1, on the reverse strand, counting down.
CCATTTCACCTCAGTCTTCGCTATTGCTGCGCACTCGAGCTTCCTGCACGGTTAGCCCCTTCCACCTCCTTCCTTTCTTTGCTTCTCCAACATATTGAACCTACAGCACTCGCAGGGCAACAGAGCTCTACTGGGGCCGTCGTGGTGGGGGTTGGGGATGAGGCAGTGGGACCGTGGAGCGCGCGGGGATGCGCGCCCTGTTCGTTTGGGCTTGTTTGGCTGATAAGTCATGGCTGAAAGTACTGTTGGTTGATTTGATGTGAGAGAAAAATATTATTTGTTGGCTGAAAAAGTATGACTTATAAGCCAAACAAGCCCAAGCGAACAGGGTGGTGGTTGGTGGTGCCATGAGGCGAGCACTGTGTCGAGAGGCAGGCAACGATGCAGCAAGGTGAGAATGTCGGTGGCGGGAGGCGAGCAGCGGTGCACGGAGAGATCTAAAGCGTAGGAGGGGGTAAGAGGAGAGAGCGAGAGGAGAAAGACACTAATCTGATAGGTAGGCCCATATTGAGAGAGATTATTGATGATTTGCCGTACCATCTTTCTCAACAATTCAAAAAATGGTATCGAACCACCTCCACTATCGGCTTAGCCCTGGTTCGGATGCCCATATATCCACCTCAATACACGTGTATTGGGGTGGGTTGGTGTGAGAACTATTGTACACCAACCTACACCACACACATGGGCTAAGATGGGTACATGCGCATCAAGATGTCTTTGTAATTCACATCAATTTACATGAATTCAGGATGGATTAGAGTGAAAATTAGTTTAGTTTCCACCTCAATCCACCTAGGGACATCCAAACAAGCCCTTGGAAATGGACCCATCACAGTAGTAATTCTCTAGTGACTGGTTGGTGCCAAGTGGTAGCCTGCACACCCATAAACTATCGCCCGGGTGGGTCTTGCGCCCTTGACTCGACGCGCGCGACCGCCGCCCCACGGCCATGGCCATGCATGCGCGTAATATGCCACTGTCCGGAATCCATGCTCTTTGCCGAGTGTTTTTATGTTTACCGAGTGTATTTTCTCGGGCACTCGGCGAATATGTGACTTGCCGAGTGCTGCGCTAAAAACACTCGGCAAAAAAAACACTAGGCAAAATAGGGGGTTTGCCGAGAGTAAACAAAAAAACACTCGGCAAAGAGCAGATTTGCCGAATGTAAAAAAAACACTCGGCAAAGAAATAAAATATTATTTCTAGAAAAGAAGGAGAAGAAAAAAAATAAAAAAAATCTTTGCCGAGTGCTAGATCTACGACACTCAGCAAAGAAATATAAAATATTCTTCTGGAAAATAAGGAGAAGAAAAAAATAAAAAAATATTTGTCGAGTGCTAGATCTGCAACACTCAGCAAAGAAATATAAATTTTTTTTCTAAAAAAAGGAGAAGAAAAAAATAAAAAAAAACTTTGCCGAGTGCTAGATCTACAACACTCGGCAAAATTTTTTTTCCTGGAAATAAAAGCCGCACACCGCCCCCTCGGTCACCCCGCACATCGCGCCCTCCGTCACCCCGCACGCCCCTCTCCCTCCTCCTCCTCCGTCCTCCCCTGCTCCCTCTCCCTCCACCTCCGGTGCCCTCCCCTGCTCCCTCCTCGGCCCGGATCTGGCGCCCCCCCCTCCCTCTCCTGCCCGGATCGAGCGCGCTCACTTCCTCTCCCACACCAAGCGGCCGCAGCCTCCACTCCCTCCCCACAGCGGCGACGCTCGTCCTCTCTCCCTCCACAGCGGCGGCGCTCGCCCTCTCTGCCCCCACAGCGGTGGTGGGCACCATGGCAAGGAGGAACCCTGGCCCCGTGACGAGGAGCCCCGGCAGGTGCCCTGGCAAGGAGGATCCTCGGCGGCCTCCCGGTGGCCCAGAGGAGCAGCGCCCCGGTAGCCCAGAGGAGCAACGCCCCAGCGGCCCAGAGCCCGGATCCGGCCTTAGCTCTCTCTCCCTCCCCTCCCTCCCCACAACGCCGCCCTCCAGCAGTGGATCTAGAGCTCCCGGTGGCGGATCTAGGGCGGTGGCTCCTTCCACCGACGGTGGATCCAGAGCGGTGCCTCCTTCCTCCGACGGCGGATCCAAGGCGGTGGCGCCCATCGGCGGTGGATCCAGGGCACCGGCGCCCCCCCCGGTGGCGGATCCAGGGCGCTGGTGGATCCAACGAGCGGCGGTGGCTGGCCAGCGCCGGAGCGGCTGATGCTTTTTTTATTTTTTTCAAAAAATATTTGCCGAGTGTTTTTGGGGCACTCGGTAAAGTCTTCGCCGATGGTCCGACGAAAAACACTCGACAAAGTTAGTTTGCCGATGAAATTTTTGCCGAGTGCCCTTTACCGAATGTTTGCCGAGTGTATTCGTGGCCGCTCCCGGGAGTGTGCGACCAAAACAGCTTTCAAGAATCAAGACCGCTTTGCGAGCCCATTTGCACAACAAAACGCTGCTCGTACAGCAAAGCGTCATATTAAATGGCCGGTTCCGATCCGCATGGCATTTCAGCACGAGGCATTCGTTCGTGTCGCAGGAGTCCACGGCAGTCGTTCGACTCGAGCCTTTCTACGCCAAAAGCGGTGGATATCACCTCGCAGCACCCGTTCGTGTGAATCCGCAGACGCCCGCGTCCGAGGCGCGGCGGTTCTGGAGCGGAGACAATCCGCGGGTGATCTCCCCACATCATTTGTTTGACCGGCTAGCCGCCCGCGGTGCACCGTGCACGGAAACGTACAGGCGCATCACGGATCCCGCGCGCGCGCAGGCAGGCGGCTCGCTCAGGTGGGCCGCCGCCTCCGACACGTGTGTGCTGCTACAGTGCCACTGCATTCCGCTCTAGCCTGACGTGATGCGTGCACTATGCTCCCGACGCCCGATGGGCGGCGGGGCGGGCGAGACCGGTAGTTTGGCAATTGGCACCGTGTGCCGTACGCCCTGCTGCCTATGCCTGACAGAATTAAATGGGTTGTACGTACGTGCCGCTCGGTGCTTCCAGTTCAGGCCCAGTTTAGTTGCTGGCAAAACGACACGGTAGCATTTTTGTTGTTATTTGACAATTAGTGTTCAATCATGGTCTAATTAGGCTTAAAAGATTCGTCTCCTGGATTTCGTCTAAACTGTGTAATTAGTTTTATTTTTTATTTATATTTAATACTTCATGCAGGCGTCCAAAGATTCGATGTGACGGGGAATCTTGAAAAATTTGGCGTTTTGGAGGGGAACTAAACAGGTCCTCAGTGGCAGAAGGTCTCGCCGCCGGGGCGGCGGCCGGCGCCCGTTCGCTGCGAGGCATGCATCATGCATGCATACGCGCGCACGCGGACCACCGAGTACGCAAGCTGCGTCGTCACGGATTCAACGGGGACACTAAGCTAGATTTGTACATTACTGCTGGCATTATCACTATCGGATTTGTGAGAACCGACAGTGATGTATCTTCACTGTCGGTTATGAGCTTGAAAATGAGAAAATGATTAGAGTTAGACTAAAACCGATAGTGAAGTACCACATCACTACCGGTTTGTAATTTAAACCGGTAGTGTTTTAGCGGCCACTTATCACTGTCGGTTCAAGCCACAAACCGACAGTGATTTGGCTATATCAGTGTCGGTTCGAGCTAAGAACCGACGGTGATAAGCCTACAACACAAAAGGCTGCAGCCGTCCTCTTCTTCCTCCTCTCTTTCATCCTGAGAACAGAGGCGCGTGTTTGGACCCTTCTCTTCATTGTTGCGGCTGCTCTTCACCATGAAGTTAGTGCTTGGATTTTGAAGAATGGCTTGATCTTTTTCCTTTAAGGTTAGTAACAAACATCCACTCCTTTAATTTTGATGCTTAATTAGCTTCGTTTTGATGGCTATATTGCTTGATTCTCATTCTAGTTCTTTCTCCATTCTAGATAGCACTTTTTCAATTGAACATTTGTGCAATGCTTAAATTATGGTGAATCTATCATCAAAACGGTTGGTGTCTATGAACACATTTAAATTTCTAGCTAATTATTCTATGGTTGTCAAGATCATCATTGTTAGTATGTGATGCTATAATTAGTTCTTAGAAGTATAGTAGAATAGATGTTCTTCATTATTACACAGTAATTGTTTTTACTATGATTTTCAATTTACAGGGCCGGGCTATCAATTTCAATTTTTTAATAATTAGTGTACAATAATATTTTGCAAAAATGGTACTTTCGAGCTACAATTGTTGTTCACGAAGCTCGATTTCTTATTAATTCTTTATAATTACTGTCTTAGTATTTTTTGTGCAGAGATGGATCGAGAGTGGATGCATCTGTTCCGAACGGACAAGCGGTACATGTATGGCGTCAGTCAGTTTATCATCGATGCCAAAGCCCATGCTGAGAATGGGAACCCTGTCTTCTACCCATGCAAAGATTGCAAGAATCATAGAAACTTTCGTCAAATTGAGTCTATACGATCGCACTTGATTACCAGGGGGTTCATGCCAAACTATACGATATGGAATATGCAAGGTCATGTTGGTGTGAATGTTATGTAGGAAAACAATGATGATGTGGACATGCTTGACGTAGCCATCCATGATACTGACGAGGAACCCGGTGTTAATACGGAGCCTATGGCCACAGTTAATAATGTGTTTAGGAACGCGCTAGCTGACGACACCGAGGATAATGATGGCATTTCTCAGCTGCTACGTAATGTAGAGACCGGATGTCTTAGTGAAAGATAGTTGAGAAAGTTAGAGAAAATAAGACAAGATGGCAAAACACCATTATATAGAAATTGTCCAATAAACAAACTGGAAGCCGACATCATACTGTTAGAGTTCAAATCGACAAACGGATTGAGCGATAAAGGCTTCGACCAGTTGTTAGGTATATAATAAGGAAAATGCTCCCTGAAAAAAACAAGTTGCCAGAAAAGACATACTTGGCTAAGCAAATGATCTACTCCATCGGCCTCGAGGTTAAAAAATCCATGCGTGTTCTAATGGTTGTATATTGTACCGTGGAGAAAAATACAAAGACTTGGACAAGTGCCCCAAGTATGAAGCTCCACGATACAAGGAAGGGCCGTCAGATGAGGGTACCAAGACCAGATGAGGTCCCGTAAAGGTCGTTTGGTATTTCTCTATAGCTCCCCGGGTGCATAGACTGTTTGCATATGCAAAGTCAGCCAAGTTGTTACGATGGCATGGCGAAAGAGTGCAAGAAAGATATAATGATGAAGGCACCCCACCGATGGGCATAACTGGAGGACTATCAATACTATGTTCTATAAGGACATCGGTAGAGAGGTAAGGCACCTTTGATTTGCTTTGAGCACAGATGGGATGGATCCCTTTCGACCAGGTTAGAAGCAATCATAGCACCTGGCCAGTGATGCTCTGTATATACAACCTTCCACCTTGGGTCTATGTGAAGTGGTCGTACATCTAGATGCCACTACTGATCCAAGGGCCAAGACAACCTGGGAATGACATCGATGTGTTTCTAGAACCAGTGATCGATGAACTAGTGGAGATATTTGAAAAGGGTGTGCCGGATGTTTGGGAACTGAGTACAAAAAGGAACATGTCACTGATCAAGGGAGTACTTATCGCTACAATCATCGACCTGCCAGGTTGAAGGTTCGTTGTCCAGAGAGAAGACAAAAGGCTATACTAGATGTGTCGAGTGTTAGGACGTCACCGATGCGGTAAATCTACCAAATAACTCAAAGATAGTTTATATGGGATACCGTAGGTTCCTATCTAAGGATCACCCTTACCGCAGGAACAGAAAAGATTTCAATGGTACTATTGAGAGACGCTTAGCTCCAAAATATCGAGACGGGTCTGCGATACTTCGAGAACTCAACAAACTGGAGGTTGTCCTTGGAAAGGGGACAATGCAGTAGCAGCGCCTGATAGGAGCGTTTGGAAGAAAAAATTGGTTTTCTGAAAACTACCTTACTGGCCATTTCTGAGTGTATGCCACTGTCTTGATCCCATGCACATCATTAAAAACGTGTGCGCTAACACTCTTAACACATTGATGGACACCGGGGGACATCGAAGGATTCACTAGCCACACGCCTAGACATGCAACACTTGGGAATCAGGAAGGAGCTGCATCCCATGGAGCTAGAGAATGGCCAGTTCGAACTTCCGGTTGCGTCATGGACATTAAAGAAGGAAGAAAAGCATGCGCTTATTTCTTTCTTCAATGAACTCAAAGTCCTAACAGGCTACTGTGCAAACCCAAAGAGGCTAGTGAACATGAGAGAACTTAGGTTCAACTATGGCCCTGTGAAGGCCCATGACTGTTATGTCATTATGACTCAGCTGCTCCCTGTTGCCCTATGAGGTATCCTCCCCCCAAAGGTTTGCGCCCCAATTATAAAGCTTTGCTCGTTCTTAAACGCGATCACAAAAAAAGTCATTGATGTGTCCACGCTAGATCAGCTGCAGCGGGACATAGCCGAAACTCTTGTTAGGCTTGAGATGTATTTCTCGCCAACTTACTTTGATATCTCATTGCATCTGCTCATTCATCTTGTTGACCAAATTAGAGCCATTGGCCCAATGTACCTGCATCAGATGTTCCCTTTCAAAAGATTGATGAAAGTTTTCAGAAGGTAGGTTAGGAACAGATTCAGGCTAGAAGGGGGCATGGTTGAAGGATGGTCAATGGAGGAGGCCATTGAGTTCTACACATATTATCTGGACATCAAAAGGGTCAAGTTCTAGAATCTCGTCACTGAGGGAAGACTACGTGACAAAGGAACGATTGGGAAGAAATCTGTTACAGTAGATGACCCTATTTCTTTCAGACAGGCACTAGTTCGCTATTCTCCAGCAAGCCGAGGTGTGATGCCATATATTGATGAGCATAGGCAATTGCTTGCAAACTCTATATCCGAGCAGGTCATAGTCTTGGCTAGATAAAAAACATAAGGAGGAATTTGTCAACTGGTTGCGACGTCGCTTGCTTGGAATAAAGTTAGATAATCAACTGGATGCCTTAGCCAAGGGACCTTCGAGTATATATCGTAAGTACCAAGTGTATGAGATCAACTGAATTCACATTTTACATAAAAAAGCAAGATGGAAAGAGCACATACCAAAATTGTGGTGTTCATTTTGATGCTCACGACGAAAATAACAACGTGCAGGCAACATACAATGGTTTCATAGAGGAGATATTGGAGCTAGTCTATGGTCCGTTGAAGGCAGCTCTTTTTCGCTGCTAGTGGGTTTGGCTCGAGGAAATCAACACTGACAGCGATGTGTTCACTACCGTTGATCTCACTAAGACAGCACATAGAGATGACCCCTTTGTTCTTGCAAGAGATGTTATGCAAGTCTTCTATGCAAGGGACAACAAGACAAAAGGAAGGCTAAAAGTAGTCCTAGAAGGGAAAAGGAAGATTGTCGATGTCGATGGAGTGACGGACGAAGACGACTACAGGGGCTATCAGGAAATGCCTCCATTCAGGGCGAACGTACCCCTACCTATCCTTCAAGAGGGTGATGAACCTACTTACGTACGGCTTGATCACAACGAGGCCCTCATTGTTGATACACCTAAAGATAGTTAGATTATTGTTAACTATGTAATCATTATGCACATAACCGTGAAGGATGTTTGATCTTGATGAAACTCTCATCTCCTCTCTCCTCCTCCGAGCTACTACTGGTAGTGAAGGATGTCTAGACTTTCGATAGAAGGACATTAGGATGGTCATTCTCTTTCGAGCTACTACTAGTAGTGAGGGATCCGTAGCTCCTCGGTGCCACTGGTCCCTAACCAGTTTGTAGTCCCTGCTCACAATACTCGAAGGAGCCCAGCCCACAGTCAGCATTGAGCAAAGGAGTAGTAGCTCCATTCCTCCTCCAACCTTCATTGATCACTGATGTATGTGCTCCTGGAGATGTGAATGGGAATGCCTGTGGCTTGTGTGTTGACTGTTGAGTGATCCATTTACTTGATGCGTGTACTATTTAGGGGTCAGGAGTACAACAAATCCTACTCGTACTGCCTTTAGCCCATAGTTTAGGGGTCGCAGCAACTGCGGATCGACCTCGCTTGATGATGAAGATGCGAATGTGCCTCATCCGGTGGACGGCATCACTGAACCCATCAATGTCAAGTTGTACATCCGTCAGGAATGGACAAAGGACAAGGTGGTGCTCATCTAGGCCTAGCCTACGGGAGACGGGACCATTAATGGTCGCCCAATTCCCTAGGGGTACGCTCGTGTCACCATTGATAGAATACTTGATAAGAAGTATAACAAGATACACATTGAGTACCCCGTAGCGGAAGACAGACCAAAACTTGGTCATAATAGGGGTTCTCAAGTGGCCTAGCGCAAGCGCTTCATTAAGCTTGACCACCAATTGTCCTCTGATGATGAGGACAATTGCGAGTCTTCACCCACCCACGATGATCACTCACCATCTCCAAACAGAGATCACTCCCCTCCTCATCCCTTGCCATCACCCCTAAGAAGACAGAGGTCTCCTTCTATTCTTTCTCGTTCGACTCCATCTTCATCAGCCCTGAGAAAAGAGAAGACTCCTCCTCCTCCTCCATCTTCATCAGCCCCGAGAAAATAGAATTCTTGTCGTCATCCTCCTCCTCCACCTCAGCCCAAAACAAGATCAAAGGCATCCTTGTAGTCATAGAAAGGTCCCTGGATTCGGTCGCTAATGCTCCCAAAGTTGACCAACAAAAAAGAAAAAGGTCGTTCAGTGGCAGCGTTACAAACTTGATGGAAGGAAAATTCACAACACACATCTCGAAGGAAGATTGTATTAGTTTCTTCAATCTATGTACCTCACTGCCTCCGTTTTTGTTGAAGTTCAAATTCGAAAGGCAAACACAGAATTAGTGTGCTACAACAAGAGCCGATGAAATACACAATGAAGATTTAAGGAAGATATAGAAGTTCATCGAAGACAACCCCGAATCAACCATGGAAGAGGCCGCGACCATCTGTTATGATGTACAAGGGACGGCAACACCGGCAATGAAGTATGAAATGGGCAATCTTTTAGTTCCCGATCACGAGTATACAAATTTGACAACATATATGCGCCAGTTGCATGAATATTACATGGCTCAAACAACAAAGACGGAGGATTTTGGTTTTGAGGTTATTATTTGTTCACCACATGTTTTTAATTATCCTAAAGAAGAGAAATTCGATGTCGAGTGGGAGTGCTTGTTCTAGCTATACCAGAAACACTCTCTTGATACACAAATGTTGACGTTGTGGACTATGTAAGTACCATACACGCACGATATTACAATTAACTACTATCTCGGGACACAAATTGTTAACTTTTGAGCACTTCCCATGATTTTATGTAGGTGTATAACAAAATTTTGCATTCTAAAAAGCAAATAGGATAACATAGGCTTCTTTTACCCCTTGTGAGTCAATGAGAAGACATGTCTAGGCCTCTATGGATGTGACGTGGAAGACCTGAAATAGAGATTGATTGCTGTTTTCGATGAATTCAAGATGAAGAACAAAACCCACATACTTCTAGCCTTCAACTGTGAGTATGTGTTCTCGGCTTTTAATTTTATGCTTCTTTTTTTGTTAAGATTATTCGATAATTAGGATTCTGTGATTGCAGCCACCATTTCGTCTTCATTTTTGTTAATCTTGCCAAAAATCTGATCGAGGTGTGGGACTCAAAGAAAAAACATTTCATCATTTGGATGCACTGTTGGCAGTGCTGAATTAGTAAGCGATCCTAATAACATATTATTTTCTAATCACACATACTGCTTTCTAACATTTCTCCTTTTAATGTTGCTCAGTGTTCGAAGAAGACATATCGGTGGGACGCAGGTCCCATTCAAGGTTGTCGAAATGGAGAAGTACCTAAAACAGCCGGCGGGAAACAATGAATGCGGGTTTTATGTAATATGGCAATGCTTCGCTACATCGGCGGGAAATCAGAACAAGCCGATAAGTTGGTGTGTATAATCCATATTTCATTTATGTATGTTAATCATTCAACAAAATGATTTATTGATTCCTCTTTGGATATAATCTTTTTTGAACGATAGCGCAAAAAATATAACCACGAAAGGCTGTTAGATATGGAGATCGTCGCGCTGCAATCGGAACCAGCAAAATGCATCTTAGCCGAGGTATTGGAAAAAGATGGAGTATTTTCCATTGCACAATCCATGAAGTTCAAGGACCAGTATGGCCCAGAGTGGCTCGCTAGATTATTATAAAAAGTCTGAGAAGCATTGCACAATCTGTGAAGTCCGAGAACATTTCTTTTTTATTTTGAGAATTCGAGATCTTGATAAGAACATTTGAACTATAGCTGTAACATTTGTAATGTTTAATATTGATGGACCTATTGTCTAAGTAGCGTATATAAAGCGAAACCAGAGTCCATGAAAAAATATAAATTCAAATAAATTATAAAACAATAAAATGCGAACGTGACATCACTACCGGTTAGCAGAAAACCAGATCACTGCCGGTTAGCAACAAACCGACAGTGATGGCACTGCCAGCTAGAGCCACAAACCGGCAGCGTTGGCTTAGCCATCACTACCGGTTCTTGTCACAAACTGGCAGTGATTCGTACGATAACACTACCGGTTCAATCATAAACCGATAGTGTTGGTGGAAATAAACTCTACCGAGTGGTCTTATGAACTGACAGTGTTGGTGGAACTGAACTCTGCCGGTTGTGTAAAGAACCGACAGTGAAATTGAGGAACACTACCGGTTTGTAGGAACCGACAGTGATAGCTTACCCTCATCACTACCGGTATAGTTGTGCCGGTTCAAAATCCAACAGTGATGGGGTATTTTGAACCAGCAGTGAAGTGTAATTCTGTCGTAGTGGGAGCTACCTATCCATGGTGTGCCACACAAATCATTCATGTGTCATGTGTCCAAATGACATGCGCAGCACGACCTCCTAGCTACGAAATGTCAACGTCACTACTGACCCTGACATGTGCTTCTCAGGCCTCAAACATGGTGCCAACTCAGGAACGCATTTTTTGCATCGAGACAGTCGGACACTTGGACCAGTACATTGGATCACATTGGACATATCGATGCAGCGAAGTACTTGTCGGGTTCATAAACATGGGTTCCTAATGGACCTATTTTCTAGCAAAATCTTGGCCCAACAGACGACGTTGCGAACGATGCGCAACTCCTAGGCCAGCCTAGATACCTAACGATAGGCCGGAAGGGCGATCCAGTCTCCAACCAGAAGGCCTAGCCAAGGAGGGATGACGCTCACTTCCGACTCTGGCCCACCTCTCGGACGGGAAGGCCTAGCCAAGCAGGGATGACGTTCGCTTCCAACTCCGACCCGTCTCTCCGACCGGAAGGCCTGGCCAAGGAGGGACGACACTCGCTTCTGACTCCAACCCGCCTCTGCAACCGGAAGGCCTAGCCAAGGAGAGGTGACGCTCGCTTCCAACTCTGACCCGCTTCTCCGATCAGGAGTACACCGAACCTCTGCTTACAGCTCTTCTCTGACCGGCATGGTCAGAGCCGACTAGGAAATGACCAAACGGGAACACCCGCTCGGTAAAGACCCAAGGAATCAGGCGGAGCAAGTAAGGCAGGGCTCTCAAGTCAACCGTAATACAGAGGACCGTACCCTGCACACCTACAGGACAGTACTGTCAGGTCATGTCAGAAGGGTGCTCTACAAGCTTCTAGATATGTCAGAACACGAACAGTGTTATGGACGCCGACATTTGTCCTACAGTATGGTAGGCGTCGACATTGGCCATACCAGAAGAACACGATGGAGCCTACCACATGCATCTGGGCGTCAACAGTATTATGGGCGCCGACAAACCACCTTGTACCTGACGGTCTGGGCAATAAGACTAGGTAGCACGCATACTCTCTTTCTCTCACACTCTCTCTCTCTTGTAAAGTCATCCCCTTCATCTATAAACGGGGATGCGCTCTCTCCAAAAGGAAGACGATTCACATAGACAACACAGACAATTGATTCCAATTCTCTCTGCTTGGCTCTAGAACTCTAAAGCCAGACAGAGCATATGTTCGAACACTTAGCACATGATGGAGCTCCCATCACTCTTGGCCCTTCAGTCCGGAGTCTAACCGAACCTCTGATACCCCACATCTTACTCCCTCTCGTTTGTAACCCCACAACAAACTTCGAGCACCTGGGCTCAGGAATAAAGTCACCGACCGACTAGAACTAGACGTAGGGCACATTGCCTGAACTAGTATAAACCCTGTGTCATTGAGTGCTAGGCCACATCCGATCACAACGTACGGTAAAACTACAAATATTTACATGTTGGTCACTTTTCATATCGATAGTACTACTTGTCACCATCGCCAGTACTAGTCGGTGTCCGAGTGTCCGGTCATGGCCCTTTTCACTCTGATGACAAGTCTACTTTCCTTGTCTAAACTTTGCTACCTCAGTCATATAATCTACACCGCTCTCTGATGGCTCGCGCAATCGACAGATGTGATCAACCGGTCATTCATCTTTGATTACACTTCAAGGCACCAATCCTCGTTAGAAGAACAAAAAGGAACGAATCAAGACAGTAATTGGCAAACATTCCTGGATTATTTGTCATCGTTCCATCCTAGGCTATTGGGTTCGTCTTGATCTCTGGTGACCTACAATATATTGTGTATGTGTATCCCATAGCGACAATGGCAGTGCCATTCTACACCCTAGGTATAGAATACTCTACGCCACAAGCCAAAACTGATCAGAAAAAACTACTGAGTAGTACTGAACCATGTTCAGTATCAGTCAGTATTACACCCAGTATCCTGAAATATTGAATAATACTGAAACACGACTACTAAAAAATACTGAATTTTGTTCAGTATAACAGCTTGGTGCAGAAGGGCGGGTCTGGTGCAAGCGGTAGAGTCTTACCGCCTATGACTGGAAGGTCCCGGGTTTGGGTCGCGGTCTCTCCACATTGCACAGGCGAGGGTAAGGCTTGCCACTAACACCCTTCCCTAGACCTCACACAGAGCGGGAGCTCTCCGGACTAGGTACGTCCTTTTTTTATAACAGCTTGGTGTAGAATAGTATTCTACACCTAAGGTGTAGAATAGCGCGTGTATTCCTCTTGAACCCTCAACGCGAATCCTTCATAGGTACATGCGAAGGTACTATGGATGGCGAACGGAGATGGAAAAATTACTATTTTTCCTTCCTATATTCAACAACTATAGATCTCCTATATATATGGAGGGCAAAATGCTACCTTCAAGATTACAAATTGTCCTTGGTCTACCTAACATATTCTCAGTATATGCACCAGCACTTTGGTCTTTTCTAGATCCAGGACCTTGATCCATGTTCGCATGCTCCCACGCTCTCCTCCATAGTGTGTAATGCTAATCTTCGAAAAAGCCCAAAGGACAATCCTTCGTCGTACTCTCCCACCGCCGGCTACTCCATGGCCGCCACCGCTGCTCTCCGACGAGGGGCGGCGGCGTCCATGGCGGCACTCCAAGTGGGAGGCTATTCGCAACACCCTCCTCCTCTTCCTCGCTCCTCTCTCTCTCCACCCCTCTAGCCTTGACCTAGTCGCCCTTCCCTGTCGCCGATGGCTGATGTGCTCATTGACAGCCACCAGGGGCCAGATCCGGCCATGCCTCTTCTCGATCTACCCTGCCTGGCGTTGGATCTAGCCTCCCTAACCTTCCTGCGCCTTGGTGAGGCGCTGGTCGGGGCGGTGGCGGTCGTCAGGCTCACCCGTGCCTCCACTTTAGGTCGTGGCTCCAAGCCCCCGCTGGGCCATCTCTGCCTCAATCATGCCATGGCCGATGCTGGTGTTGCCACTCCCCACACACCCCCCTTCATTGCTCCTAGATGTGGTGGGCGGGGGAGGCGGGTCCGCTGCGTGGCCTGGCATCCGTGCGGCTGTCGGGCGGCCGGTCTAGGACGGCCGACCCGAGCACACGCCTGGCCTGCAGTGGATGACGGCCATGAGCAGTGCTCGCCTCCTGGCTATCTGCTGTGCCCCTCGAGCAGATTGGGTATGCTGCCCGAGCGCGCACTGCTTGAGGCTTGCGTCTTGGCAGTTGGGTGCTAGACGACAGCCTTGTTGTCTAGCCAATGATGGCGACGCCCTTTGGGTGTCATTTTTCCTCCTTGGAGGCATCTGTCGTTGCACCTTCTTTACCTCCCAGCATGGATCTTCTGGGTGATGTCGCTGGTGCTCCAGCCGCGTCATCCGGTTGGTCATGGAACTCTTTCGCTGTGCCTATGCGCGCTTCATATCCGTCAATGCATGTGTTTGTCCTTCAGTGTGGTGGTTTCTCCCGTGGATGCTTTGCCGCCGATGTTACTCCTTTCTGGAGGATGCTTTGCTACCAGTGTTCGTGGTTATCACTGAGCGGATGCTTTGCCACTACAGTTTGCTAGTCGTCCTATGTGGTTGTTCAGCTTTGCGGGTGTTTTGCTGCTACTGATGCATCTCTCTTTCCGGCGGAAGCTTGTCCGCCGTGGTTCCTCTCTAGCGGATGCTTTGTCACTATTGTTGTTTTGGCTTCCTTGGCGGATGCTTGGCCGTCGAGCCGCTTGGTCCTTTCCCTAGCAGATGCTTTGCTGCCACTGTCGTTGGAAGCCCGCCTCGCCGCCATCACGGTTTCACTGCACTGTAGGCTACCATTGTATTGTTGTCATTCTATCATAGGCTTAAACTTTTAGGGTCTTGAGCCTGAGGGTCCTCCCCAACCCGTTTTCTCTTGCTGCTTGTGTGTATCTTTTGGACTGCGCTGGTAATCCTTCAATTACATACGAGTCCTGTGTAACTTGTAATACTCTACTTCAGCTTAATGAAAAATGTGCCACGGAGTACAATCGCGAAAAAAACAATCCTTCATCGTAAGGGCATGTCTTGTGGTGTACCTTCGAGAACCTCATTATACCTTTGAGACTACTTTTATGATGTACCTTGGAGGCCTTATGGCGATCTTTGGAGAACCTGCTTGGCCGCAACAGCATGGTCAAATAGGGGATTTTTTAACCTTTTTTAAAAATAAATTCCAAATCTAACACCGTTTTTTTTTATTTTCAAATCTAACCTGTTTGGCCGTGCCTAAGTCCGTGGTGCGGCCAAAACACGCTGCCACGCCATATGCATTGGCGCGACACGATCTGCCACATCGGACAACGATTTCCACATGCAAATCATTGCCGCACCAATCCCTTTGGCGCGGCAGCACTGTAGCCCACACCAACCAGACTGTCACGACCAGATGCAACCTTAGAAAAATTGTATATTTTTCATACGATCTTGGATGAAGATGCTTTTTATATGAAAATTGGAGCTCTCGACGAGATCTACAACTTTCTCGTTTTGAGTTTTTTAATTTGAGATCATTAAGATGCTCAAAAAAATTAAACAATGTTTCAGTATTATATTAATCGCGTAAAAGTGCTTATCTCCTTGGAAAAATCATATCTCTCATATATGGTGTCAAATGAAGATATTTTCTATATGAAAATTGTAGACCTCGACGAGATATACAAATTTCTAGTTTTGAGTTTTTTAATGTGAGGTCATTAAGATACTAAAAAAAAATTTAATAAAGTTTCAGCAGTATATTAATCACGTACAAGTGCTTGTCGTATTAGAAAAATTATATATTTATTATATGATTTCAAATGGAGATATTTTCTATATAAAAGTTGTAGTTTTTTATGGGATCTACAACTTTATACCGGGGATGGAGATGCGATATTTCCCACGTATGCGCTGTCGCACGTGAAACGAAGATGGTGGCGAGGCACATGTGTGCGTCCAATATCTCCGAAATAAAATTCTAAGCTGGCCACTTCCAAAAAAACAGCAGCTGGAAGTAGCATAAGCTATCGATGAAACCTTTTATAAATTAGGTTAACTAACTTATTCAAATTATTCATGAATTTCCTTCTTAGTGGAAGTTACGCTCACATACGGCGTGTTCACTGGTTGGTTTCTGGGCTGGTTGATGCTGGTTTGTTGTGAGAGGAAAACACTATTGGCTGGTTGAATAAGCCTGGCTGAAACCAACAAGCGAACAGGGTGATAAAGTGCAGCGTTCAAATTTCCCTCCACACATTTGGCTAGTTTTTGGCACAAATACACTAGAGCATGCCATGTTTTCTTTAGCACGCCGCAAATAGGGTAGTGAGCCAAACGTATTGTGGCATGCCGCGGCTGCGTTCCAGCAAGTTGCGGCAATGAGCCAAACAGGCCCTAGATATGAGATAGGAACAAAAAGATTCGTTGTTTATTAGACCTCATCAAATTTATAATTAACGATGGCTACTGTTAGTAACTTTTTTCATCATCTTTGGATTAACCTTTTATGCAAAACGAGGATAAAAATGTAAGTGAGATAGTAATAGTCTGTGTTGGGGGGAGCACCGTCGACAAGCCGCCTCGGTGAAGCTGTCAAGAGGGACGACCTTCAGCGGCTCTCAATGGAAGACCCCAAACAAGTAACAACCATGGCGAAGGTTCTCCAACTAAGGTTGCCTCTATCCTATGCAACTCCAGGTCCATCGCCAGTGGTAGAGTCGAACCCCCATCGGAGACAAGACCCTCGCAATGGTTGCTACCTGATGAAAGTTAAATGGAAAAACTTAATTCGATACCGTACAAAAAAGATCACGTCCGAGAATGAAAAACAAATTAAAACAACAAAGTTGAAAATCTCATGAAGAGATACAACTTTTATATAAAAAGGATCTTCATTTGCCACCGTACAAAAAAATGATTTTTCGAAGGCGAAAAATGCTTGTACGCGATTAATATGCTACTGAAACTTTATCTTATTTTTTAAAACATCTTAATGATCTCAAATGGAAAAACTCAAAACTACAAATTTGTAGATAACGTCGAGAGCTATAAATTCCATATAAAAAATATCTCCATTTGACACCTTATAAGAAAGATATGATTTTTCTAAGACGACAAGCATTTGTACGCGATTAATTTACTGCTAAAACATTGTTTAATTATTTTGATCATTTTAGTGACCTTGGATTAAAAAACTCAAAAAAGAAAGTTGTAGATCTCGTCGAGTGCTACAACTTTCATATAGAAAGTATCTTCATTTAACACAATATAAGAGAGATACAATTTATCCAAGGCGATAAACACCTGTACGTGATTAATATACCTTAGAAATTTTGTTTAAATTTTTTGAGCATCTTAATGACCTCAAATTTAAAAACTCAAAACTAAAAAGTTAAAGATCTCGTCGAGGGCTTCAATTTTTATATAAATCATCTTCATCCGAGATCGTATGAAAAAAAAATATAATTTTTCTAAGGTTGCATCTTGCCGCGTCAGTCTGGTTGGCGTGACGCTACAGTGCTGTCACGCTAACTGGCGTGGCAAGGATTTCTACGTGGAAATCATTATCTAACGTGACAGATTGTGCCGAGCCGATGCATGTGGCGCGACAACGTGTTTTGGCCGCTCCACATACTTAGGCGCGGTCAAATGGGTTAGATTCAAAAATAAAAAAGCAATGGTGTTGGATTTAGAATTTGTTTTAAAAAAAGATTAAAAAATTCCGAATGGGCGGAGTGGGGTGGCACACCGAAGGTCGATGTAATAGAGAAATAAGTATAAGCATATTTTAAACTTTTGTGCCATGGTAGTAACGGAATATTGTAATATTGGGTAAATGTGAAACCAGTATAAGGGTCTTGTAAGTTAATTTCTGCAAAACGCCAGTGGTTGGTAATTTGTAGCATGCAAAATGGTATTTTATTTTATTTATTTGATTAATTTGGTGATTTCTAGCACTTGAGAAATAACATGTAAATTTCTTTTATTAATCCAAACAATTCAAATAACCTTTTACTGTCAAATGTGGTCGAAAATTAATATAGTTCAATTTTAAACACAAAAATAGAAAAATAGCTTCTTGATGTTAAGTGGACCTTATCTTGGAATTAAAAGATATTCAAAATTATAATTCAAATTATCTTTTATTGTCAAATTTAGTATAAAAATATATAAATCAACGTAAGAGTTTATAAAGGGTTAACATATAAAGAAACCAAAAGATAAGACTGGTTCTCTCTCAATAAAAAAAACAATGTAATTTCTTGTTGCAATCTAGATTATGTTTTGACATCAAATATAATAGAAAAGGAAACACAATTGGAGTAAAAAAAAACATCATTACAATCAAAATAAAACCAGATACAAGAGTGATCAATCTATTCATACTGTATCTTAAAAAATGCAAGTGCTTCCTCAATGGAAAAGAAAAACAATGTAACTTATCCTCTTGAACAATGGAGATGAGTTTCACTATGATGCCCACTCTGTAGTAGCCAAAAAAGGATGGCTCACTGTTGGATAAGACTATGTGACCGAGATAGATGCAATATAAAAAATAAGCCTATCGATCAATATGTATGACTACCACCATTGTTGTAAACAATAGTTGCTTGCACCATGCTTTGTTGGCCCTTAGCTCAAGACCATGACTTCAATTAGACAACTAAGTACATAGAGCTGATGGTAGAACAACATCTAGAGACAAACAAGAACATTAACATGCTGATAACCCATAGGAGTAAATGATACGAGAAGATATGAGCTACCGCATATGAAAATTCTGTTGCTAAAAAACTAAAAATAAACAAACATCAAGTACAACATAGGTACCCCTACCTTTTTATTCCACTTTGTAACTATGTACATCTTCAAATAATTAAATAATTAAAAGGAAAAAGGGGATAAACTGTCTTTCACGCTAGAAATGTGACATTTTATTTGACAAAATATTGCTAAAAAGATCACACTTTTGACCTGACAATAATCATCAACCAGTAGATATATACATTTCTGAATCTTGATTCGAATGTATAAAGCGTACCATTATTGTCGCGTTTTAGTGGACGAATGTATTACCAGCTTTTAAAGAAACAATAATGATACATCAACCGGTGCAATAATCATCACTACCCGTCTTCGTCTACCGACGCCAGCGGCCAGCCGATGTGCCCTCCTCCACCAACATTTTTGTATGTCCTACGATTCATCGGCCAATGGGCGCCTCCGCAATGTTTGCTGAGACACTCATCCAAGGCCATTGGCTACAGAGCTCGGAACGGTTGCAACGGGCGCATCAGAGAACTTGATCAGACGAATTCAGCAGAGAGGTAGCGGTGATGAACGGAACGGTGAACCGATGTGAGTGTGAAAGATCGCGGAGTGCTTTACAGCGGACGCTGACGACCTGTCGGAAAGATTCCTCCGGTCGCCGGCCCCATCGCCGCACGTTGACGCGCCACGTCGCACGTCGCTGGCTCGCCGTCGCACGTCACGCGATCTGAAGCTAGCTTTGCGACTTCGTCTCTCGCTGGCTACGCATAGCTCGGTTGGTCTGGCTTCCAGGTGCGAAGAGACCGTTCGCGGGTTCGATTCCTAGTGGAATCAACTTGCTTGCCTCAGTTGGGTTTTCCCCCATTAATTAATTTGTAGGTCCTATTTATCTACAGTCTTACGTGTGGACGTGCCATAATGGTCAGTGTGACGTGTCCGTCACCTACAGTTTTACGTGTGGACGTGCCATAATGGTCAGTGTAACGTGTCCGTCACGTGCGAAATCTGGTGGACTTCGAATATCTCTCGGTCACATGCAGCTTTTTCGTGTAGGTGTAGGTATAGCGTGCACACTAGTGTGGGTGTATATTAGTTTGTGTACATGTGGTGGTGTGAGTTGGTGTGTACGATTAAATACTATAACTTGTACTTGAAGAGTTGAGGCATAAAAAAACTAACTGCACGGCCATCTGCCCATCTCGAGCTCCATCCCCTGTACAATCATACAACACGTCTATTTCTTCAGGTTGTTGAGCTTCTTCCTGCATCACCGGCTCAGCTAGCTTGCTCGTCTAGTACGTACGTCAGTCGAGTAGCTCGCACGTGTGAAGTGTTGAGCTATGATTTAAATTTAAATTTAGGCCGAAGCGAAGCGGTTCATTAACGTTAAGAATGACTACACAATCTATTAGTTCCGTATTGCTAATAGACGAGGGTGTGGGATTTTTCCTCCCTATATATACGGACCGTCTCCCTCATGGAAAAGATGCATCATAGACTTCTATACGGGAATGCCCCCAGGTTAGGGTATCCCCAAGTTATAAATCTCTGACGTTTGTAACCTCACGCGATATAGTGAAGATTTGCTGGCCGGTGCCCGTGGTTTTTCCTTTTCACCTTAGGAGGGTTTTCCACGTTAAAATTTCATGCTCCTGTGCTTGATCTACTGTTCTTCGTCGTTTATATTGTCTATCGTGTATAACAAGTGGTACCAGAGCTTGGTTTGACCTTAGGGTTTCGCGATGGCATCGATGAAGTTTGATCTACCGATGCTGGATTACAAGACGAGATTTGCACTGTGGCAAGTCAAGATGCGGACGATTCTGGCACAATCTTCGGATCTTGATGAGGCGTTGAACGGTTTCGGAGGAAAAGAGCAGAAGTCATGGACCGCTGAAGAGAAGCGAAAGGATCGTAAGGCTCTGTCTCTGATTCAACTTCATCTACATAATGATATTTTGTAAGAAATGTTGCAGGAGAAAACTACCGCTGAACTTTGGCTCAAGCTGGAATCGATCTGCATGTCCAAGGATCTAACCAGTAAGATGCACGTGAAGATGAAGTTATTCACGCACAAGCTGCAAGAAGGTGGTTCGATGATGAACCACTTATCGATCTTTAAGGAGATCGTTGCCGACCTAGTGTCGATGGAGTTAAAATATGATGATGAAGATTTAGCTCTTCTACTGTTATGCTCACTGCCTACTTCGTTTGCAAATTTCTGAGATACCATACTATTAAGCCGTGATGAACTAACCCTTGCGGAAGTATATGAGGCCCTCCAGACGAGGAAGAAGATGAAAGGTATGGTTCAGTCTGATGTGTCGTCCTCCAAGGGCAAAGTGTTGTAGGTTAGAGGCAGGCCCGAGGAGAAAACCTACAACAACAACAATAATCGAGACAAGAGCAAGAACGGTAAAGGCCATTCGAAGTCCAGAGGCAGGGATAAGTTCTGCAGGTATTGTAAGAAAGATACTCATGTCATTGAGAATTATTGGAAGCTGCAGAATAAGGAAAAAAGAAACGGTACGTATAAACCGAAAAATAAATCCGATAGTGATGGTAAGGCCTCTGTTGTCTCCGCTGTTGATAATTCTGATTCAGGACATGTTCTGGCTGTTTTTGCTGGTTGTGTTGCTGGTCGTGATGAATGGATACTTGATTCTGCATGCTCGTTTCATATATGCTCTAACAGAGACTGGTTCAGCTCTTACAAGTCTGTGCAGAGTGGAGATATCGTGCGTATGGGAGATAACAACCCACGTGAGATCGTGGGCATTGGTTCTGTTCAGATCAAGATGCATGATGGCATGATACGCATACTGAAAGATGTGAGACACATACCAGGGATGGCCAGAAATCTCATCTCCCTTAGCACACTTGATGCCGAGGGGTACAGACACTCCGGTTCAGGTGGAGTGTGTAAGGTATCAAAAGGCTCTCTCATTCATTTGATAGGTGATATGAATTCTGTAAAGTTATATGTTCTTAAAGGAAGTACTTTATATGGTTCCGTCACTGCTGCTACTATTTTTAATGATGAACCAAGTAAAACTAATCTCTGGCATATGCGTCTTGGGCATATGAGTGAACTTGGTATGGCAGAATTGATCAAGAGAAACCTGCTGGATGGCTGCACTGTGGGTAAGATAAAGTTCTATGAGCACTGTGTTTTTTGTAAGCACAAGAGGGTAAAATTCAATGCATTTGTTCATACCACCAAAGGTACACTTGATTATGTACATGTTGATTTATGGGGGGCCGTCTCGTAAGCCCTCTTATGGTGGTGCTCGTTACATGCTTACCATTATTGATGATTACTCTAGAAAAGTGTGGACTTACTTTCTGAAAAATAAAGATGATACTTTTGCTGCTTTTAAAGAGTGGAAAGTTATGATAGAAAGACAAACTAAAAAGAAGATAAAATTGCTTCGTACTGACAATGGTGGTGAATTTTGTTCAGATGCTTTTAATGATTACTGTAGGGAAGAAGGTATTGTCAGGCACCACACCATCCCGTACACTCCTCAGCAGAATGGTGTGGTTGAGCGCATGAACCGAACCATCATCTCGAGGGCTCGTTGTATGCTGTCTAATGCTCGTATGAATAGGTGTTTTTGGGCTGAGGCTACTAACACCGCCTGTCACTTGATCAACCGGTCACCTTCTATCCTACTTAATAAGAAAACTCCTATTGAGGTATGGTCTGGTATGACTGCTGATTATTCACAGTTGAGAGTTTTTGGTTGCACAGCTTATGCTCATGTTGATAATGGAAAGCTAGAACCTAGAGCCATTAAGTGTTTGTTTCTTGGTTATGGTTATGGAGTTAAAGGATATAAGTTATGGAATCCTAAAACTAAAAAGACTTTCATGAGAAGGAATGTTGTTTTCAATGAATATGTTATGTTTAATGATAGCTTGTCCATAGATATTTCACTAGTTGGTTCTGATGAGAAGCAGGAACATGTTAGCGTGCAGGTGGAGCACGTAGATGATTAGGAAACTAAAATTGTTGATAACAATGTTCATGATATTGTTCAGCACTCACCTCCTGTTTTGCAGCCTTAAAATTAGTCTATTGCAGACCGCAAAACAAAGAGGAGTTGTGGACCTCGTCCACGTTTAATTGAGGAATGTGATATTGTTCATTATGCCTTTAGTTGTGCTGAACAGGTTGAGAACATTCATGAGCCAGCTACGTACACTGAAGCTATTGTTTCTGGTGACCACGAGAAGTGGATTTCCGCTATGCAAGAAGAGATGCAGTCACTTGAGAAAAATGGCACATGGGTTGTTGTGCGCTTGCCTAAACACAAGAAGACCGTTCGTTACAAATGGATCTTTAAAAGAAAAGAAGGATTGTCTCCTAGTGAGCCTCCAAGATTTAAGGCAAGGTTAGTAGCAAAAGGTTTCAGTCAGATTTCTGACGTTGATTATAATGATGTGTTCTCTCCAGTTGTAAAGCATAGTTTAATTCGTACATTTTTTGGTATTGTTGCTATGCGAGATCTTGAGCTTGAGCAGTTAGATGTAAAGACTGTGTTTCTACATGGAGAGCTCAAGGAGGAGATATACATGGACCAGCCAGAAGGGTTCATAGTACCTAGTAAGGAGGATCATGTTTGCAAATTAAAGAGGTCCTTATATGGTTTAAAACAGTCTCCTCGTCAATGGTATAAAAGGTTTGATTCTTTTATGATGTCACATGGTTTTAAGAGGTCTAAATTTGATAGCTGTGTGTACATTAAATTTGTTGATGGATCACCTATATATTTGTTGTTATATGTTGATGATATGTTGATTGCTGCCAAGAGCAAGAAAGAAATCACTACGTTGAAGAAACTGTTGAGTAGTGAGTTTGAGATGAAGGATCTTGGTGCTGCTAAGAAGATTCTAGGTATGGAAATTACAAGAGACAGAAATTCTGGTTTGTTATTTCTTAGTCAGCAAAGTTACATTAAGAAAGTTCTTCATCGTTTCAACATGCATGATGCAAAGTTTGTTAGTACTCCTATTGCTCCTCATTTCAAATTATCAGCTTTACAATGTGCTAGTACGGATGAGGATTTTGAGTACATGTCAAGAGTTTCATATTCTAGTGTTGTTGGTTCTTTGATGTATGCCATGGTTTGCTCTCGTCCTGATTTATCATATGCTATGAGTTTGATTAGTAGATACATGGCTAATCCTGGTAAAGAATATTGGAAGGCTGTTCAGTGGATTTTCAGATACCTTCGTGGCACAACAAATGCTTGTTTGAAGTTTGGCAGGACTGATAAGGGACTCACTGGCTACGTGGATTCAGATTTTGCTGCTGATTTGGATAAGAGAAAATCTCTCACAGATTATGTGTTCACTATTGGTGGTTGTGCTGTGAGTTGGAGGGCAACATTGCAGCCCGTTGTTGCCCTGTCTACTACTGAAGCGAAATACATGGCTATTGATGAAGTATGTAAAGAATCAGTTTGGTTGAAAGATTTGTTTGCTGAGCTTTGTGAAGATGATTCTTGTATTAATTTATTTTGTGACAGTCAAAGTGCTATATGTCTCACTAAAGATCAGATGTTCTATGAGAGAACGAAGCACATTGATGTCAAATACCATTGTGTTCGCGATGTGGTCGCGCAAGGTAAGCTAAAGGTATGCAAGATAAGCACACATGATAATTCTACTGATATGTTGACAAAGCCAGTTCCTGTTGCTAAGTTTGAGCTTTGCTCAAGCTTAGTTGGTATAACTGTTTAGCCCCAGAGGCTATTTGGCACCGGAAGTATTTCTTTGTTGTTTCAGGATGAAAGTTCATTTTATGCTATAAGAAGGAATTTGTCTTAAGGTGGATTTTGTTGAGCTATGATCCAAATTCAAGCTTGGGCCGAAGCGAAGCGGCCCATTAGCATTAACAGGGACTACACCATCTATTAGTTCCGTGTTGCTAATAGACGAGGGTGTGGGATTTTTTCTCCCTATATATACGGACCACCTCCCTCATGGAA
The DNA here is from genome assembly GCF_019320115.1 of Miscanthus floridulus. Classification (NCBI taxonomy): domain Eukaryota; kingdom Viridiplantae; phylum Streptophyta; class Magnoliopsida; order Poales; family Poaceae; genus Miscanthus; species Miscanthus floridulus. Next base: position 68,530,546 of record NC_089590.1, on the reverse strand, counting down.
AAGATGCATCATAGAGTTCTATACGGGAAGGCCCCCAGGTTATGGTATCCCAAGTTGTAAATCTCCGACGTTTATAACCTCACCCGATACAGTGAAGATTTGCTGACGGATGCCCGTGGTTTTTCCCTTCCACCTTAGGAGGGTTTTCCATGTTAAAATCTTATGTTCCCTGTGTTTGATCTACTGTTCTTCGTCGTTTATATTGCCTATCGTGTATAACACGAAGCCTGGTGGACTTCGGATATCTCTCAGCCACGTGCAACGTCTTCGTGTAGGTGTATGTGTAGCGTGCACACTAGGGTGGATGTGTGTGTGACTTTATGTGCGTGTGGTGGTCTGAGTTGGTATGTACGTTTTGATACTACAACTTGTACTTGAAGAGTTGATGCATAAAAAAAAACTAGCTGCACGGCCATCTGCCCATCTCCAGCTCCATCCCCCCTGTACAATCATACAACACGTCTATTTCTTCAGGTTGTTGAGCTTTTTCCTGCATCACCGGCTCAGCTAGCTTCCTCGTCTACTACGTACGTCAGTCGAGTAGCTCGATGATCATTTCGTCCATGGCAGAGGAAGAAAATTGACTTGAGGGAGAATTGCTGCGCAATATTCTTGCCGACGACTGCTGGTGATCCGGACGGTGAGGTTTGAACTGTAAAATTGTTTGGTTGTGCTATTGGCCTATGCCTGAATGATTCAGCAGGATCTTGTCAAGTGACGGCCGGTGAATACATCGTCAGATCACGTTTCTTTCATGATAGAAAATAAAAGGCAGCATCTTGGATTATGCAAGGTCTCTACTAGTAGACAATCTGTGCCGACAGCTACAAGCAGGAGAACCGGTTCATCGAACTGAACAAGTCTGAAACTGGCCTAATCAAGTTAGATACCAAGCCAAACCTTAGAAAAAGAAGTTTACCAAAGACTTGTCGGTAAATAAAGCAGTAACATATATACCACCGCAATGCTAATGATTGATGAGGTAAAAGTTAGTCCTACAAGTTTACTGCACCGACAACGACCTGAGTTCATCTTCAACCTCGGCGCCGCGTGGGGCGTGGTCGACGATGGCGGGGCGCTGCCAACATCTGTATGTGAGTTGCCCATGATTGGTAATCGACCCGAGGTAAATGGTGAAAGATCTGGAGCAAATTAAATATGATAAGCGCCGGTGGTCCTTGATTTTCAACAGGCAATTGCTAGTAGCAGTAGTTTTCAGTAGAGATTAGGTAGGGGGAGGCTGTGGACTCCATCGCCCAGATTGTATTAAACTAGTCTAAAGCGGCTTTCGTTGTTAGCGAATTTGGTGAGATTTTATTTACGTCCTCCTCGAGTTTGTTGGATGCGACGCCTCCCCTGTGTGACATCCTGCTGCTGTAAGCCGATCGTAACTTGGTGTCTGTTGTCGCCGCTGCTTTGCTTCGGACAAGTGCCTGGCTGCCTGCACATCACTATTCATCGTGCTGCTCCACCTGAAAGCTACGTGGGCCTTATTTTTTGCGGCAGGAGAAAATATTTATCTTTCCCTTTTTCCTTTGAAGGAAAAAAACCTTCTTTCCGTGGCAGATAGAAAAGGAAGAGTTTTGTGTAGGCCACGAATAGAATTCTCTTGTTTACTTTTGAGAGAGAGAAAATGATTTTCCTTTTGGAGGATGAGAGAGGATTCAGGACGTACGGGTGTGGGCTGGAACGATAATGAAAGGCCGTGCTCGGTTGCCGGCCGGCAGAGGTCTTCTTTTATTGGGCTGGATCGAAACGCCTCTATTGGGCCTACTGGTAAGCGAGTTTGCCGTCTGTAGAGCTCGGCTGTGGCTGTCCTGTCACTGATCATCCGTATCGGTATGTGTGTACGGCCAACCAAGAGATAACCTTCTGATGTGCATTTTATTCTTGCGTCTCTAGACGACGTTGCTCTGCTGATGCCTGTGATCTGGTCACTTGTGGGCTTCCAGCTTGGATTCCTCCCCCTTTGCTACTTGCTAGTGTAGACGTATGGACGCAGAGGTCAAAGACGAAGAAGTGCAGTGCCGCCTGACCTGGTACAAGCAGTCCCGCGCGGTACCACGATCCTTTTCATCAGCAATCAGCCACGTACATAGCTGAGCGCTACGGATCAACGCCAACTGCGGCACGTGAAGGACTGGACAGTCACGTTGCCGGGCGTCCATCTCGTCTTGACTTGCGCCGCCGGCGACTGAGACGCCTGTGGCCAACCGGACCCTCCGGCCTCCGGGCACGCGAGACCTGATGCCGCTCGCGCGCGGTAGGGTGTTTATGAGCTCGCGACTTGCGATCCCGGCCGGTCAAATGGAGAGTAGCGGCAATCTATAGAGCTACAAGAGCCTACGAAGCGTTTGTTTAAGCGGCGACGACGCAGCGGCAGCTCTCGCTCCACGTTGTCGCCACGTAGCACCTGCACGTACGCAGAGGAAGTCGCCATCCTGTTCCTTTCTTTCGCCGGCGTATTCACATTGCAAGCGCAAGGGTAGCTAGCTTGTGCTTGTCTCAGGCTCAAACATCGAACACTGCTTGCACGTTGGAAACGTTGGTGACGACGTTCTTGGCCACTGCTGAAGAACAGCCATCGCTGGTACTCGGACGCGTGCAATTGGGTTAGTACAAGTCAGTGGTTAGCACTTGGGTTTCCCCGTGGTCTTTGCTTCAGAAAATGAAAAGGACCATAGGGACGGAGGCTTTAGATAAACATCTGTGGATCTGCCCATGTACTCAAAGCACACCAGACTGTTTTGTTTACTGAACTTCTGATTTCTGAAGCAACGCGAGGTGGTAGTGACGAAAGCAAATGCTTCACAACATGTTTTCTGAAGGTTCAAATGGGAGGCTTCAGATTAACAACATGTGTCCGTGTATTCAAAAGCACCAACCTATTGTTAACTGAAGCAAAGCGAGGTAGCAGTGCCTGAAAGCAAAGTGAGGCACGTGAGGCATGCGTGAAAATGGGAAAAGCGTGAAGAAAAATCTCACTTAGGCCTTTGATAATACTGTTCTACAAGCGTGTATATACACACACACAATAACCAAGTTTATTATTAATGTACATGTACATACACTCGCACATCACCGGGCATATACCTTCCCTGGCTTGTAGTCAAGGTAGCCAAATTCAGGGTAGCTGTTTTCCTCGTTTGTTGCAGAAGGTGATAGTGATTTGTAGGCGTAGGCGCCACCGACCTTGATTCCGGACAGAATGCAGAGGCAGCTGAGCATCCCTTCGATGCCCAAGCTACTGCCGGAGGAAGGCGCCCTCGGCGACGACGACGACGTCGAGGCGAAGCCCGAGAAGGCGCCGGCCCTGCGGTCGTCGGGGAAGGAGCGGTCCGTGCACCTCATACCGCTCATCGTCGTGCTCTGCTTCCTCCTGCTCTTCCTCTGCTCCCACGACCCCTCTCCTTCTGGTACGTGCGCGCGTGTATTTTTTTTTCTACATACATGTGTGTTCATGTTTCATCTTTGTTCACAATCTGTTGTTTTTGGTCTTCAGATATGTCGAGTTTTGGGAAGAAGGCTGGGAGCGCGAAGGTCAGGTTGCTCTGATCGTGGGAGACGACTGAACAAATTAACGATGCAGCAACAACATTTGAGATATTTGCTTTTATTTCCAGTTTCCCTCGTCATACAAATCATGTATTTGATATTTTCTTCTCAAATACGAAGCATAAACACGGATCTCTATGGAGCTTGTCCATGCCAGTAAATAAATGCAAAAGCACATGGTTGTATCAGAAGTTCAGAAATCTGATCGTCCGATAACATTCAGTTCTGTTCTGTGGCTTTCGTTTGCCCTGCCCTTGCCATACTCATTGGCAACTTTTTTCTTTTTTTGAAGAGCCATCGGCAACATGCCGGGCATGTATATTAATAGAGAAGATACTCATTGACAACTGTGAGTACCTCCAAAGAAAACATGAAAATGGCAACACATGTAAATGTAGCCATCCTAATCTTTGCAAGCGTCGGCGCCTGGTGCTTTGTGTGGCACGGTGGCCCAACTTTGCCTACCATTTTCAGGCATTATCGTCGCTGCAAGCGCTAGGTATACACGACAGGTGGCCACACGCTGTTGCAGAATCCTATCTTTTGGCTGAAAAGGTAAAGAAACGCAGAACGAAAATAACGAGCTGGGCGCCGGGCTTATCGTTACCGGACTCGGCAAGCTACCAGATTTCAGAGAATGAACATGGGCATTCCTGCAGTGTCTTAAGTTCCAACTTTCCATGCTCAGTGGCATGATACTCCAAATACGAGATTGGGTACCACGATCCTTTTCAGCAGCAATCAGCCACGTACATAGCTGAGCGCTACGGATCAACGCCAACTGCGGCACGTGAAGGACTGGACAGTCACGTTGCCGTGCGTCCATCTCGCCTTGACTTGCGCCGCCGGCGACCGAGACGCCTGTGGCCAACCGGACCCTCCGGCCTCCGGGCAAGCGAGACCTGATGCCGCTCGCGCGAGGTAGGGTGTTTATGAGCTCGCGACTTGCGATCCCGGCCGGTCAAATGGAGAGTAGCGGCAAGCTATAGAGCTACGAGAGACCATTGCCGCTTTCTCCACCTGTTGATTATGGATCCCTGGCCCAGGCCGGGGTCGTGAGATAGAGATCTTCTTGGCCTCGGCTCGGCTCGGCAGTCAGCACTCAAGCCCCAGCACTAGCAGCAGCCAGGCAGAACTTGGGTCGGAAATTCGGAATCCTCACCATGTGATGTGCAGGTGCAGACGTGCAGGCCTGCTTGCCTTGTGCAGTTGTGGTAGTGGGTGCAGCGGCAGCCGCTAGCTGCACTAGAGCCGGGAGACGAGCCACGAGCACGACCTGGTAGGACCGTAGGAGCAGCAGCGAAGCGACAGCCGTTTGGTTGGGTGGCTGGTCGCCGCAGGTCACCCAGCAAGCATTAATCCCGTCTGGTGAACGGCGAGAGCTGCTGCTCATGTGCTTCATGTGAGTGAGAGCGAGACGGCAGAGCCAGAGCCGGTGGTTGCTGCACCTGCCCATCGAGATCGATAGCGGCACTCATGGGCCGGCGCCATCAAAAGGCTCCGCCGCACTTGGGAAAAGGCCGAGTCCGGCCCTGCGTATCTGTATGTGCTGCATGCGCTTCACTGAACCTTACCTCGCCGGCGCCGGCGTCGCGCCGCCCCCTTTGAAGAAAGCGACGGTCTCTGGTGCTGTACGTGTTGCTCTGCCACGCCCTCGCATTCCAGATTTGCTGTCCCTGCTCTGCTGCGGCGCTGCCTGCGCGGATCTAAGGGCCCAATTGGCTGTTGGCCTAATCGGTGGAGATCATAACTAACATTCCTTCTCTTGATCTTATCTTATTTCTTAAATTTAGCTTACAAACTTTATCTTGTTCCCGTTCCATCAAAGATCAGTGCATAGAGCGTGCCTTATCGTCACGGTCTGTTGCCATTAGATTAAACAGCTACAACGCACCTCTCTGTTTTGAAACAGATACTCAACTAAGCACTTAGTATCTAGAAATCACAGGCTTTCCCATAAACCCATGTCGATGGTGTGTTCTCTGAACGCACTGGGTGGTTAGCCTTTGGTAAGCGGATCCGCAAGTACTTACTCGGTACTTATGTGCTCAATACTTTCAAAGTAACTCTGAATTTTCTCATTTACAACATATATCTTAGTGTCAATGTGTTTGACAGCACACTTGACGTGTTGTCTTAGAAGTTAACTTATTTTAAAAGGTTATTGTTGTTACCTACCATTGTTAAATCCGGATATAAATTCACTTAATCTTCTTTTGTCTGTTTCTTAAGCCTCATGACAAACTATTGAAAGGTCCTAATATGGCTAAAGGGGATGAATAGTCTATTTAAGAAATCTACAAATCAACTAGAGCAATTTGATTAGTATAATAAATAGCGAAATACAAACTTGCTCTAGCTCTACAAGGGTTGCAAGCCACCTATCCAATAATTCTAGTTGCTATGATTACTAACCCCATAATTTACTATGTCACTACTCACTAAGAGCTCTCACACTTGCTACACTAAAGAGCTTCACTAGAGAACTTAAACTACAAAGCAAGCTCCCAATTCTAATTACACTAAAGAGCTTGCTACAACTAGTTTGCAAGAATATAAATGAGTGAATAGGATGATTATACCGCCGTGTAGAGGAGTAAACCAATCACAAGATAAATGCTAAATCAATCACCGGGAGAATACCAAAGGGCAAGAGACAACCAATTTTCTTCCGAGGTTCACGTGCTTGCCAACACGCTACGTCCTCGTTGTGTCGACCAACACTTGGTGGTCCGGCGGCTAAGAGGTGTTGTATGAACCTCGTCCACACAATTGGACACCGCAAGAACCTACCCACAAGTGAGGTAACTCAATGACATGAGCAATCCACTAGGGTTACCTTTTAACGTTCCATCGGAGAAGGTACAAGTCCCCTCACAATCATCGGAGATGGCCATGAACAATCAACAACTCGTGCCAATCCTCCTCTACTGCTCTAAGCCGTCTAGGTGGTGGCAACCACCAAGAGCAACAAGTGAATCCCGCGGCGAAATACAAACACCAAGTGTCTCTAGATGTAATCCCTCAAGCAATTTACTTGGATTCTCTCCCAATCTCACAATGATGATGAATCAATGATGAAGATAAGTGGGAGGGCTTTGACTAAGCTCACAAGGTTGCTATATCAATGCAAATGGCCAAGAGAGTGAGCTTTAGCCGGCCATAGGGTTTTAATAGAAGCCCTCCACGAAATAGAGTTGTTGGCTCCTCAGTCCATTGAAAACGGGGATACCGGATGCACCGGTCAGATCGACCGGACGCACCGGTCAGATCGACCGGACGCTGGACCCCAGCGTCTGGTCACGTGATGTGTGCCACGTGTCCCTGCTTCAAACGCTGATCACCCGATCTTAACGGTCGTCGGTACTTTTAAGTTGTGACCGGACGCGCTGCTTTGAAGTGACCGGACGTAGATCCCCAATGTCTGGTCGTTTCTAGTAAGCATCCATTCACGAAAATCCACGACCAGACGCGTTCGGTCATGCTCGACCGGACACACCCAGCGTCCGGTCACTCAACGTCTCCCCTGTGCGCTGCATATGTCATCATACGTCATACAGATCGGACTCAGGCCCTGAGCGTTCGGTCAATTCTCACGCCAGCGTTCGGTCAAGAGACCGAGGGCGGACTTCACTGCGCCACTGACCGGACGCAGGACCACAGCGTCCGGTCCCTGCGCCACCAGCGTTCGGTCACTCTGTGAACCCCTGTCTTTTCTGTGCAGGGCGCCAGTGGCACCGTTGGACTGTCCGCACTCTATGGACGGACACTCCACCGGTGAAGTTTCTAACTCTTGCTCAAATATGCCAACCACCAAGTGTATCACCTTGTGCATATATGTGTTAGCATATTTTTACAAACATTTTCAAGGGTGTTAGCACTCCACTAGATCCTAAATGCATATGCAATGAGTTAGAGCATCTAGTGTCACTTTGATAACCGCATTTCGATACAAGTTTCACCCCTCTTAATAGTACGGCTATCGATCCTAAATGTGATCACACTTACTAAGTGTCTCGATCACTAAAATAAAATGGGTCCTACAATATATACCTTTGCCTTGAGCCTTTTATTTTTCTCTTTCTTCTTTTTAAATCTAAGTACTTGATCATCACCATAGAATCACTATCATCATGTCATGATCTTCATTTGCTTCACCACTTGAAATGTGCTACCTATCTCATGAATACTTTGATAAACTAAGTTAGAACTTAGGGTTTCATCAATTCACTAAAACCAAACTAGAGCTTTCAATCTCCCCCTTTTTGGTAATTGATGGCAAACATTTCACAAAGATATGAATTGAATATGGACAAGTTTCATGAACTCCAAATGATAGCAATTGCTCCCCCTACATGTGTTTAGAGTTTGGATAGAAGCTTGCACATATGCTTAGATAGGAAATATAGGAGTCAATGTCTAACAAATGATGCTAAGGTATAAGAGATCGACCTTTGAAGCGTGATACCAATCGAAGTGCACCAATATACCATCCTTAGCACCATTAGTAACTAGACATACACAAAAACTAGAATACCCATGAGATCAACATTACAAGCAAAGGTCTAGTTTTCATAGAATGAACATAAGTCTAGTTACTTTAGCCTATGCATGCTAGTTTTTTATTTCATCATTCAAGCCTATAACTAGCTGAAGGGGACTGTGATGCCTAAGAGGGGGGGTGAATTAGGCAACTTAAAATTCTAACTCTAAACTATGGCCTCTTTTTCTAACCTTAGCAAAACCTATACAAAAGACAAACTATCTAAATTGGCAACTATGATTTTGCTAATGTGTTGCTATCTCTACCGCAAAAGGAGTAATGCAATCAATGTAAATGCGAAAGCTAAAGAGAAAGGTAGACATATGCAAACTCCCATCGATAACTCTGGTATTTTTACCGAGGTATCGAGAAGTGCGCAAGCTTCCTCCTAGTCCTCGTTGGAGCCCCTCACAAGAAATCCCTCGCAAGGGCTAAGCTCCAAGTCGGTTAACTCCGTGGATAGCCACGGGCCTTCCCCCACGCGCAAGTGGGTCTCCGACGTGCCTTCCGACAAGCCTCTCCCTTATGCTCCCCGCCGTCTTTACTATCAAGCTTCTAGCCGAAATGTTGCGGGCCTTGTTCTCTCTGGTACACGGTGGCGGCCACACCACAAACGTGGTTGGTGTGATCTCGCAAGACTATAAGCCCCTCTGATGTACAACAATGGTGCGCGCAAGCACCGAGTGATAATAGGTATGCAAACCTCACTAAACACTAGGCCTAAACCTAGAGCAAGCGCATAAGCGGTGGTCTAATCAACCTAAGCACTTCGCAAAGCACCTACGCTAATCACCTAATAAAACACTAAGCACTATGCATGTGGAGATCACTAAAATGGTGTATCAACACCCTTGGTATGTTTCCTTAGCTCCACTCCACTCATTTGGCTGGTTAGGGGTTGTATTTATAAGCCTCACTGAGAAAGTAGTCGTTGGGGACAAAATCCTGCTTTTCTGCTACTGACCGGACGCTGATCACGTCCTAACCGGACGCGTCCAGTCATCTCGATCGTTGGAGCCGCAATCTACTGATCAGACGCTGCCAGCATCCGGTTACAAATTCACCGCTCTAGAACCTCTCTGTACTCGATCGGACGCTGCTGACCTATGTTCGGTCGGTTTGTCACCAGCGTCCAGTCGCTGTTGCTGTTGCCGAGCCTCCTGATCAGAGCGTCCGGTCGCTTTTCTCTAGCGTTCGGTCCAGCGTTCGGTCACCTTTGTGAGCTCATTTCTTCATGATCTTACGTGCGGCTTGGTTCCTATCTTCGTGCTTAGACTTTGCTTGATATCTTAGGTCTTCTCTTGTGCTCCTAAGGTCTTCTTTAAGGTGTTGATCATCGGATCATCACGTCGCTTTTGTCCAAGTCACATCTTGCATCCTATTAAACTACAAAACAATCACTTACAAATTTATTAGTCCAATTTGGTTGTCTTGGTCATCAAACACCAAAATCCAAAGTAAATGGGCCTAGGGTTGATACAACACACAACCATGGATATTAAAATTTAGAACTTGTGCCATGCAAGTAAATATATGAAATGCACATTCAAATACAACAAATAAGTTTATGAGCTTGCTCCCCCTACTTGTGTATAATTTTGATTGATTGATCCCCTTACAATGTCATTTCATTTGTTTGCTCCCCCCTTACAATGTCATTTTATTTGTTTGCTCCTCCTATCTTACTATCTTTGTGAATTTCTCTCCCCCTTTGTCAACAATTAGCATAAAGAAAAGGCTCAAATTTTAGATAGGTTGGGGTGAAACCATGTGAAGTGAGGATCATGTTCCTAATTTGGTTCAATCTAGATTACTTGCAAAAGATATTTAACTTAGTTTGAATCAAGGACAAGCTTCTTCACACTTCTAAATAAGGGTTATCTTGTACCATGTTGAGTTAAACACTTAGAGCTCATTTTCTAGATCAAACACTAGGTTTACAAGCCTACAAACATGTCATATGCTGTCACTAGATCATTTCAAACATACAAGCAATAGTAGTGCCATACAAGCATCAAATTCATTTGATTTTCATGAATAAGCCTAGAATATGATAGGAATGACTAGATGCAGTAAACTAGTCCTTAGCAATGGATGAATGACATGATAATCAACTTTACCTTGCTTTGCTAGAAGGAGAGGTGTGTCATATAATGGGGGTGCATCAACACATATTTGAGAAGTCAAGTATGTTCAATTCATTCCTTAGCATGTAAAACCTCTTTTCATCAAGTGGCTTGGTGAAGATATTGGCAAGTTGATCTTCGGTGTCAACACTCTTAATGCAAATATCTCCTTTTTGTTGGTGATCTCTTATGAAATGATGGCGGACATCAATGTGTTTTGTTCTTAATTGTTGAACTAGGTTGTTAGTGAGCTTTATGGCACTCTCATTGTCACATAGCAATACCACTTGCTTGAATTTAATTCCAAAGTCACTCAAAGTAGCCTTCATCCAAAATAATTGAGCACAACAACTATCGGCCGATATATACTCTTCTTCAGCGATTGAAAGTGCTACACTATTTTATTTCTTTGATGACCAAGATACAAGTGATCTTCTCAATAGTTGACATATACCCGATGTGCTCTTTCCCTCAACTTTACATCCTGCATAATCAGAGTCCGAATATCCAATCAACTCAAATCTTGCTCCTTTGGGATACCACAATCCAACATTTTGTATATGCTTCAAGTACCTCAATATTCTCTTTGTTGTCTTCAAATGACTTTCTTTTGGTGAGGCTTGAAATCTAGCACACATACATACACTAAACATCACATCCGGCCTTAATGCGGTCTCATAGAGTAGGCTTCCAATCATAGACCGATACATCTTTTGATCCATCATGTTGCCACTAGCATCACTATCCAAGCTTCCACTTGTACCCATTAGTGTACTAATAGCTTTAGCATCATTCATTCCAAACTTCTTGAGCATGTTCTTGATATACTTGTCTTGACTCACAAATGTGTCATTCTTCATTTGCTTGATTTGAAGACCAAGGAAGTAACTAAGCTCTCCAATCATGGATATCTCAAACTCATTTGCCATCATCTTGTCAAACTTTTTACAAAAATCTTAATTAGTTGACCCAAATATGATATCATCAACATAGATTTGCAATACAAATAAGTCATTTCCAAGTTTTTTGGTGAAGAGAGTAGTGTCAATCTTTCCCATCTTGAATCCCTTAGAGAGTAGGAAATCTCTCAATCTCTCATACCATGCTCTAGGTGCTTATTTTAAACCATACAAAGCCTTTCTCAACTTACAAACATGGTTGTGTTTCTTTTCATCTTCAAAACTAGGAGGTTGCTCAACATACACAAGCTCATTGATGTACCCATTGAGAAATGCATTCTTCACATCTATTTGGTACAATTTGATATTGTGGGCACAAGCATAGGCTAACAAGATCCTAATTGCTTCTAATTTTGCAACCAGGGCATATGTTTCTCCAAAGTCAAGACCTTCAACTTGAGTGTAACCTTGAGCCACTAATCTTGCTTTATTCCTTATTACTATCCCATCTTGATCTTGCTTGTTCCAAAAGACCCACTTGGCTCCTATCACATTATGATCCTTAGGTCTCTCAACTAATTCTCATACTTGATTTCTTGTGAAGTTGTTTAGCTCTTCATGCATAGCATTGACCCAATCAACATCCTTCAAAGCTTCATCTATCTTCTTAGGTTTAATGGATGACACAAATGAGAAATGCTCACAAAATAAAGCCAACCTTGATCTAGTTTACACACCTCTTGAAATATCACCAATGATAGTGTCCAATAAATGATCTCTTGCAATATTGGTTGGTTGAAGTACTTGCACTTGATTGCCTGCATTTGATTTATCACTTGGTTGAGATGATGAACTAGCCACTTATTGTTGATCTTACACTTTGTCATGACTAGTACTTGCTTGAACTTGATTATGAGAACCACTAGCTTGCACATTTGAGTTAGAGAGCACTTGATTCTTGTCATCTTCAACATCAATAACCTCTCTAGGCCTTATATCACCAATGTCCATGTTCTTCATTGCATTGACCAATTGAGTGCCTCTTATATCATCTAGATTCTCATCTTACTCTTGGGAACCATTTGTTTCATCAAATTCCACATCATTAACCTCCTCAAGAATAGCACTAGCTAAATTCTAAACCCTATATGCCTTGCTAGTAGTGGAGTACCCAAGCAAGAAACTTTCATCACATTTCTTTTCAAACTTGCTCAATCTAGTGCCTTTCTTTAATATGTAGTATTTACAACAAAAAACCCAAAAGTATGCTATGTTGGGCTTTCTTCCATTCAATAGCTCATAAGGTGTCTTTTCCATCATGAGGTGACAATAGAGTCGGTTGCTATAATAGCAAGCCATGTTGATTGCTTTGGCCCAAAATGAATGACTCACATGTACTCACTCAACATTAATCTTGCCATGTCAATCAAAGTTCTATTCTTTCTTTCAACTAGGCCATTTGATTATGGAGTGTACTTAGCCGAGAATTGATGTCTAATTCTAAATTAATCACACAACTCATTAATTCTTGTGTTCTTGAATTCACTACCATTATCACTTCTAACTTTTTTTTATAGTTGTTTCAAACTCATTGTGAATACCCTTAACAAAAGATTTGAATGTTGCAAACACATCACTCTTGTCAACAAGAAAGAATATCCATGTGTATCTAGTGAAATCATCCACAATCACAAATCCATATTTGTTTCCACCAATGCTAGTGTATGTGGTTAATCCAAACAAGTCCATGTGCATCAACTCAAATGCCTTAGATGTGCTCATCATGCTCTTCTTAGGATGTGTGTTACCAACTTGCTTTCCGGCTTGACATGTACTACATAGCTTATCTTTCTCAAAAGTGACATCTTTCAAGCCTCTAACTAAGTCATGCTTGATCAACTTGTTTAATTATTTCATTCCAACATGACCAAGCCTTATATGTCATAACCAACCCATGCTAGACTTAGTGATCAAACATGTTGACAATTGAGTCTCTCTAGCATTGAAATCAACCAAGTATAGATTCTCATATCTAAATCCTTTGAATATTAAGTTAGAGCCATCTACACTTATGATCTCTACATCATCCACACCAAATATGCACTTAAAACCAAGATCACATAATTGAGCTACCGACAATAGGTTAAAGTTCAAGCTCTCTACTAGTAGCACATTGGAAATGCTCAAGTCATTGGATATTGCAATCTTACCAAGCCCTTTGACCTGGCCTTTGCCATTGTCACCAAATGTGATACTATCAATCCCATTGCTCTTATTTTCATTGATTGAATTGAACATTCTTGAATCATCGGTTATGTGTTATGTACACCCACTATCAAGCACCCAATGCCTTCCTCTGGCTTTATAATTAACCTATAAAATAAGATCAATTCCTTTTAGGTATCAAAACTTACTTGGGTCCTTGAAGGTTAGTTACTAAGGTCTTTGGTACTCAAATGGCCTTCTTCTTTGGACCCACAATTGGTGTACCAATGAACTTAGCCTTCACACCATTGGCACCCTTAAAAAGCATGTAACAAGAATCAAATTTAATTGAGGATACATTAGGCAGCTTGGTCTTGTTAATCTTGCAATATTGCTCTACATGCCCAACTTACTTGCATCTATTGCAAAACCGACCATTGCCCTTCACAAAGCTAACTTTGGGAGTGGCAATGGCCACCTTACCTTTCTTAGGGGTATAGCCTAATCTCTCTTTGTTGAGAGAAAACCTTTGGCTACCCAACCACTTTAGCAAGTAGGTATCTCCACCATAGGCATTGTCTAAGGCACGAGTGAGCTCATTCACCTCCTTCTTGAGGGTCTCATTTTCCACCATTAGTGAGGCATCACAAGTGAGACCATCACTCAAAGGTGAAGTAGAATTAGTAGTGCTACAAGAAGTGTTAGTGGGAGCAACTACAATAGGCTTATAAAAAGATTTATCAATAAGATCACATGTTAGTCCCACATCACAAGACACGATCACTTGATCCTTCTTGGCCTCCTCCTTCTTGACTTGCTCGATGAGAGAGGAGTGAGATTTTTCAAGCTTAGAGTGAGCTTTGCCAAGTTTCTCATGGGCTTCCATTAGCCTCTCATGAGTGGCATTGAGCTCATCAAGAGATTGCTCAAGAAATTTAACTTTCTTGTTCAATTCTTTGCACTCCTTTCTCTTCATCTCAAAGCAAGTGTGCACTTGCTCACACATGTCCATGAGCTCTTCCTTGGAGTATTCCTCCTCATCATCATCACTCCTACAAGCATCACTTTCACATTCATCATCATCACTCACATCATATTTTACCTTAATAGGCTTTGCCATGAGGCATGTCGATGGAGTGTAGAACATGGAGGGCTTGTTGTTGATGGTGATGCTTGTTAGTGCTCTCTTGATAGATTTCTTGTCATCATCACTAGAGCTACTACTACCAAAGAGCCATCACTATCCCATGTGACCACATAGCCTCCACCTTTCTTCTTCTTTTGGAAGGTCATTCTCTTATCCTTCTTCTCCTTCTTTTCTTTCTTGTCCTTCTTCTTCTTATCCTCATTATTGTCACTATTGTAGTGACAATCCGCTATAACATGATCGGGGCTCTTGCAATTGTAGCATCTTCTCATATATTCTTTGTTTTTGGTGTGATCTCTTCTCTTTCTTGCACCATAGTCCTTCTTCTTCATAATTTGCCTATCTTGCGCACAAATAGAGCCATGGCCTCATCATCAATGTCACTAAAATCCTCATCATCACTTGATACTTTCTTAGACTTGCCCTTGTTCTTGGATGATGAGCTAGCCTTGAATGCTACACTCTTCTTCTTTTTGTCTTCTTCTTCCTTCTTGTCATCCTTGTCAACCCCTTCCCTTTCCACATAGTATGTCTCTTGTGTCATGACATCACCTAGTACTTGGTTAGGGGAAATCTCTTTCAATCCTCCTCTTATGATAAGCAACCTCAACATCTTAAATCTTGGAGGTAGGCACATTAAGAACCGATGAGAGACATCATCGTCCTTGATCTTCTCTCCCAAAGCCTTCAAGTCATTGACAATTACTTGCAACCGATGGAACATTTCCAGAATGCTCTCATCATCCTTCATCTTGAAGCTTGTCAACTTATCCTTGAGGATGTAAAACTTGGCAGTCTTCACTACCGATGTGCCCTCATATGTTTTCTCCAATCTCCTCCACACCTCATTAGCCCTTTCACAATCCTTGATTTGCTCAAACACCTTGGAATCAATGGTATTGTATATGGTGTTGAGAGCCATTGTATTGCATTGCTTGTTGGTCTTATCTAAGTTGATGGGATTATCGGGATCAATGATAGCATAGTCATTTTCGGTTATATCCCATACTTGATCATTGATTGAACAAAGATACATCCTCATCTTCCTCTTCCAATAATCATAGCATGTGCCATCAAAGAACGGTGGTTTGCCCCCCACATGATTGAACATAACTTGAGCCATAATTTAACACCTAGGTTGTTAAGCCTTCAATCAAACGGTGACCACGGCTCCGATACCACTTGAAAGGTCCTAATATGACTAGAGGGGGATGAATAGTCTATTTAAGAAATCTACAAACCAACTAGACCAATTTGATTAGTATAACAAATAGCGAAATGCAAATTTGCTCTAGCTCTACAAGGGTTGCAAGCTACCTATCCAACAATTCTAGTTGCTATGATTACTAACCCCACAATTTGCTATGTCACTACTCACTAAGAGCTCTCACACTTGCTACACTAAAGAGCTCCACTAGATGAACTTAAACTACAAAGCAAGCTCTCAATTCTAGCTACACTAAAGAGCTTGCTACAACTAGTTTACAAGAATATAAATGAGTGAGTAGGGCGATTATACCGCCGTGTAGAGGAGTGAACCAATCACAAGATGAATGATAAATCAATCACCGGGAGAATACCAAAGGGCAAGAGACAACCAATTTTCTCCCGAGGTTCACATGCTTGCCACCACGCTACGTCCTCGTTGTGTCGACCAACACTTGGTGGTTCGGCGGCTAAGAGGTGTTGCATGAACCTCATCCACATAATTGGACACCGCAAGAACCTACCCATAAGTGAGGTAACTCAATAACACAAGCAATCCACTAGGGTTACCTTTTGGCGCTCCACCGAGAAAGGTACAAGTCCCCTCACAACCACCAGAGATGGCCATGAACAATCACCAACTCATGCCAATCCTCCTCCACTGCTCCAAGCCATCTAGGTGGTGGCAACCACCAAGAGCAACAAGCGAATCCTACAGCAAAATACAAACACCAAGTGCCTCTAGATGCAATCACTCAAGCAATGCACTTGGATTCTCTCCCAATCTCACAATTATGATGAATCAATGATGAAGATGAGTGGGAGGATTTTGTCTAAGCTCACAAGGTTGCTATATCAATGCAAATGGCCAAGAGAGTGAACTTGAGCTAGCCATTGGGTATAAATAGAAGCCCCCACGAAATAGAGTCGTTGGCTCCTCGGTCTACTGAAAAATGGGGCGACCGGACGCACTGGTTAGATCGATCAGACGCTGGACCCCAGCGTCCGGTCGCGCAATGTGTGCCATGTGTCCCTGCTTCAAATGCTGATCACCCGATCTTAACGGTCATCGGTACTTTTAAGTTGTGACCGGACGCGCTGCTTTGAAGTCACTAGACGCAGACCCCCAGCGTCCGGTCGTTTCCAGTAAGCATCCATTCGCGAAAATCCACGATCGGACGCGTTCGGTCATGCTCGAACGGATACACCCAGCGTCCGGTCACTCAACGTCTCCCCTATGCACTGCATATGTCATCATACATCATACTAACCAGACTCAGGCCCTGAGCGTTCGGTCAATTCTCGCACCAGCGTCTAGTCAAGAGACCGAGGGCGGACTTCACTGCGCCACTAATCGGACGCAGGACCCCAGCATCCGGTCCCTGCGCCACCAGCGTCCGATCACTCTGTGAACCCCTGTCTTTTCTATGTAGGGCACCGGTGGCACCGTCAGACTGTCCGCACTCTACGGGTGGACACTCCACCGGTGAAGTTTCTAACCCTTGCTCAAATGTGCCAACCACCAAGTGTATCACCTTGTGGACATGTATGTTAGCATATTCTCACAAACATTTTCAAGGGTGTTAGCACTCCACTAGATCCTAAATGCATATGCAATGAGTTAGAGCATCTAGTGACATTTTGATAACCGCGTTTTGATACGAGTTTCACCCCTCTTAATAGTACGGCTATCGATCCTAAATGTAATCACACTCACTAAGTGTCTCAATCACTAAAACAAAATGGCTCCTACAATTTATACATTTACCTTGAGTCTTTTGTTTTTCTCTTTCTTTTTTTTCAAATCCAAGTACTTGATCATCACCATAGAATCACCATCATCATGTCATGATCTTCATTTGCTTCACCACTTGGAATGTGCTACCTATCTCATGAACACTTGGATAAACTAGGTTAGCACTTAGGGTTTCATCAATTCACCAAAGTCAAACTAGAGCTTTTAGCTATACTATGGTATGCATCACTGATGACACCACAATTGTTTCTTTGAAGCTTTTTCACAATAATACTCCAACTGTGAGTGTTGGCTACTGCTGTGGATTTTACTACACATCTCGCCAAGACTTAACTTATGTACCCTCAACAATTTGAGAGTTCTTATTCTTTCTTACTCAGCATGAGGCCTATGATACTTTGCAAAATTGCAAGACATTCTCAACTCAATTCCAGTGATCTATATCTGAACTGGACTTTTGTCAAAATATCCCGGATACTTAAACTACGTTATGGTAACTTCTTACTTGTACTTGTACACTCAGCTAGCTTCCAACAGCTAAAGCATATGGAACCATGTCCATTTGATCGATCTCACATCGGTTCCTGAAACACTTAGAGTTCTCAAAACTATTACCCTTGACTATAGGAGCAGACGCAGGTTTATTTGCATGAATACTTTACTTCTCTAGAATCTTTGCTAAGTATGCCTTTGCGATAGTCCTAATACCCAATTTTCTTCTATCTTGGTGAATTTTGATTTCTAAAACCAATGACGCTTCACCAGGATCATTCACTTTGAAACTTGAGAACAAAACTTCTTCTTCTCCAATGACAGGTTAATATCACTACTAGTGAGTAGAATGTTATCTATTCACAGGATGTGGAAAAAGAATTTTTCATTCTTGAACTTCACATAAACGCTATTGTCCTTCTCATCTTCTTTAAACCCAAACTTTCTTATCATTTCATCAACTTCAAATACTACTGTCTAGAGACTTACTTTTAACCCATAGATGGATTTCTATAGGTGGCATCCTATATGTTTTTTTCTTCCATGACAAAACCTTTTGGGTTGTGCCATGTAATTGTTTCCGTATAAATCCCCGTTGAGGAATGTCGTCTTTATATCCATCTAAAGTAACTCTAAATCGTAATATGCCATTAACACCATTATGATTCTAAAAGAATCCCTACAGAAGACTGAAGAGAAAACTCTCATTGTAATCTATTCATTCTCTTTGCTTAAAGCATATTGCCACAAGTCGTGCTTTATATCTTTCTACATTTCATTTGGAGTCGTATTTTGTCTTGTAGACCCACTAACAACCTACTATTTTAGCTCCATTAGAAATTACTTCTAAGTCCCAAACATCGTTGGTACTCATCAAATTCATTTTAGCTTTCATAGCTTCTTACCATTTAAACGAGTAAACACTTTTCATGGCTTCTTTAAATGAGGTGGAATCACCCTCCATTTGAATTTCTTTACTAACATAGACTTCATAGTCATTGGAAAAACTGGTTTACTAATTCTTTGAGACCTTCTGAGGCCTCATCTACTGGCACTTTCATATGGGGCTGTTGTTGCTCTCCATTTGCCAAGAGGCAATTGATTCTATAGGCTCATGTATTATAAGATCCTTGTTTATATTATTCATTTTCTTTGAAAAGCCAACAACATGTGTTGTATAAGTCATACAACATCAACATGTATTGAGAGATTCGTTGTTTTTGAATCACTGAAGTGGGCATGCAGTCCCGCTTCTCTTCAAGTTTTAGGTCTCTACATCCTCTACATACCATGCTCCTTTTGATCTTCCCATATTTTCTAAAGATAGTGTATCTTCAAATATCTTATTTTAGGTTTAATCCGTTAAAATTTCATATGGCGCTTTAAGCACCATCTTAACATTTTTGAGACAGACTACGCTACTTTTCTATTGGAACTTTAAAAAATCTAAGAATTTAGCTATTTCTCTACTTAGGGGTATCATTGTTGTAACCGTTGTACTCCTCCGACGGTCATATTCATCTTAATTAATCTTTATCTCACTTGTAATGAAGAGTATCTTTCTTAATTGATCTTTATCTTTTTCTCCCCCTCGAAATATGGTATGAACTTTACTGCCATAATTCCGATAACTATTTAGAAAGCCTGTAAATGAGGAGACACTGATAACTTACTTCATTCACATGATTGTGTCATGTAAATAAAGTTATTTCATGATCCGTTCAGGAGTACACTTTCCTTAATTCACTTTAAGAACTCAACGAGGTCTTTCATTAGCGGTACTTTTGCAAGTCACACTTGCATCTTTTTTTATCTTTTGGTTAGTATTGACCATGACTGCATTTCTATTGTGCCAAGGTCAATACTAGGACAGCATAAGAGCTACCCAAACTTCTCTCGCTATGTGGGATACAAAACATGTGAATCATCACAAAACTTCTCCTGCCAAGCAGGATTGACTAGCATAAGTACTATGCCAAAACTTCTCCCCGTGCGGGATAAATCTATACGAAAACTTAGTCATGACGACTAAAACTTCACTTATACTTCATTTTTCAATTAAATCTTCCCGTTGGTTCCAATTTAATCAGAAAATTAGTAAACTAACAAAAAACTGTCCTGAACTGGCTTGACTCAAGCCTTTCCATTCATATACCCCAGTATTGTAGCCCGTTGGCATGCAGCCGAGTGATCTCGGTTAATATAAAATATACAATATGCTTCTGCATCAATTCTACATCACCGTTGGACAGAAAATAGAATTAATGCATAAAAACTCATAAATTAACTTGAAATCCATACAACTACTCTTCAAAATTAAATTCTCCCGTTGGTTTGAATTTAATTAGAAGATAATCAACATCATTGTAGGGGAAACTTAATAATGAAATACATTCTTTTAGTTTAGGAGCATTTCTAGGTCCTTATCAACTCTCTGAAAAATTCATCACGTTGGTGTAAAATTTTTCAGAGATTTATACTTCAAACTTAAATTCGTTATAATATTGTCATCATCAACGTTGGTCAGAAAATGAAAATACCATAATCTTAAACAAAAAAAAACCGACTACTCCTCTAATTAAATTTTCTGTTGGTTCTAATTTAATTAGAGGATCAACATAATCATAATTTACTAAATATTACTGCTCTTCAAATTAAATTCTCCCGTTGGTTCGAATTTAATTGAAAGATAATAAACATTAAACTTTACGGTGAAAACATGAAAATTTTCTTTATCTACTTTTCAGAAGCATTTCACTTTACTCATCTACTCTATGAAAAAATTATCCCGTTGGTTCAAATTTTGACAGAGATTTAATATCAAAACTTGATTAAAGTTCTTCAAAAATTTGCTTATGAAAATAATAAAACAAAACGAAGAAACGTCACTATGCCTTTTGGGCTGAAAAAGCATTCAAGCTCTGCGTGCCGTCACGGCCCAGCACGAAACCATGGTCCAGCAGCGACGCGCGCCTCGCTGTCCCCGCGTCCAGGCCGCAACCTGGGCCTAGGCCAGGAATTCGACCCACACGTGCGCGCCCCGCACCGCTCCGCCTGGGTCGTAAGCTGGCCCAGTCATAATCGCCCGTCCGTTTCGATCGGACGGTCGAGCGCGCCGATAGGGAGAACAAAACCCCGCCCTCCTCGGCCTACCTCCCCAAACCCTAGAATCGGTCATTCTTCCCCTTTCGACTCTCTCTCGCCGAGCGGCAATAGCGCACGGTGGCCGGCGGAGCCGGTGAGGAGAAACTCCGCCGGAGCAGATCCGGCAGCTCTCCTCTACTTCTTTCTCGCTCCCCTTCTCTTCTGTCCTAAGAGCGCCCCGACGGAGCGACGCTGGAGCAGCAGCCACCCGCGGCGACCGGAGGAGATGGTGGCGCCGTCGCGCATCCCTTCGCCTGTGCGCGTGTTCACCCGAGAGTGAGCGCGCTGCCGTCGAAGGGTTGCGCTGCGTTGCCCTTGACCCCAAAGCCCGAGGCGTAGGCCGCGCGGTGGCGTGACCTCCCGGCCGGCAGCTTGGGTGGTTCTTCCCGCGCGACATCGGAACAACGCCGGCGGTGGTGACAACGACAGGTGAGCCCCAGGTAGGCCCCTGTCCCGTCCGTCCTTGCTTCTCTCTCTAGGGTTAGGTCTTAGGGTTCGGTCAAACCCTAACCGGCCAAATCCAAACCCGTTGTTCATCTTCTTTCTGAAATCGTTCTTCTTTTCTACCCCAATACATGATCTACACACTAGATAGCCTGGCTCTGATACCATTGATAGGATCATTATAGCTCTAGAATCGTAGATCAGAGGATAAACTGCTCTTAGATGGGGAACTGTTGATGTACCTCGCCCTAGGGCAATTGCGGCCGTGGTGCCGCAACGACGTAGCCTCTGTTGTCGTAACAGCGTAGGCGCGGTGGTGGCGATGCAGAGGCGGCGGTGAGGTCGGTGGCGGCTTCCCGTCGCTGGCAGAACCTTATCTCTGGATCGGTTCGCGTTAGGGAATTGTCGGTGGGGCGTCTGGTAGCTCAGGAGAACCTCGTGTAGTGTGCCCCGGCCCCCATCTTCCTTTTATGGTACTGTGCCACGAAAGACCACGAACCATGAAGTTGTTGGGACCTCCGATCAGAACGTGGATCCAAGGGCCGAACTGGGCCAATTGGTGGAGATCATAACTAACACTCAAAGCACACCAGACTGTTTTGTTTACTGAACTTCTGATTTCTGAAGCAACGCGAGGTGGTAGTGACGAAAGCAAATGCTTCACAACATGTTTTCTGAAGGTTCAAATGGGAGGCTTCAGATTAACAACATGTGTCCGTGTATTCAAAAGCACCAACCTATTGTTAACTGAAGCAAAGCGAGGTAGCAGTGCCTGAAAGCAAAGTGAGGCACGTGAGGCATGCGTGAAAATGGGAAAAGCGTGAAGAAAAATCTCACTTAGGCCTTTGATAATACTGTTCTACAAGCGTGTATATACACACACACAATAACCAAGTTTATTATTAATGTACATGTACATACACTCGCACATCACCGGGCATATACCTTCCCTGGCTTGTAGTCAAGGTAGCCAAATTCAGGGTAGCTGTTTTCCTCGTTTGTTGCAGAAGGTGATAGTGATTTGTAGGCGTAGGCGCCACCGACCTTGATTCCGGACAGAATGCAGAGGCAGCTGAGCATCCCTTCGATGCCCAAGCTACTGCCGGAGGAAGGCGCCCTCGGCGACGACGACGACGTCGAGGCGAAGCCCGAGAAGGCGCCGGCCCTGCGGTCGTCGGGGAAGGAGCGGTCCGTGCACCTCATACCGCTCATCGTCGTGCTCTGCTTCCTCCTGCTCTTCCTCTGCTCCCACGACCCCTCTCCTTCTGGTACGTGCGCGCGTGTATTTTTTTTTCTACATACATGTGTGTTCATGTTTCATCTTTGTTCACAATCTGTTGTTTTTGGTCTTCAGATATGTCGAGTTTTGGGAAGAAGGCTGGGAGCGCGAAGGTCAGGTTGCTCTGATCGTGGGAGACGACTGAACAAATTAACGATGCAGCAACAACATTTGATATATTTGCTTTTATTTCCAGTTTCCCTCGTCATACAAATCATGTATTTGATATTTTCTTCTCAAATACGAAGCATAAACACGGATCTCTATGGAGCTTGTCCATGCCAGTAAATAAATGCAAAAGCACATGGTTGTATCAGAAGTTCAGAAATCTGATCGTCCGATAACATTCAGTTCTGTTCTGTGGCTTTCGTTTGCCCTGCCCTTGCCATACTCATTGGCAACTTTTTTTTTTTTGAAGAGCCATCGGCAACATGCCGGGCATGTATATTAATAGAGAAGATACTCATCGACAACTGTGAGTACCTCCAAAGAAAACATGAAAATGGCAACACATGTAAATGTAGCCATCCTAATCTTTGCAAGCGTCGGCGCCTGGTGCTTTGTGTGGCACGGTGGCCCAACTTTGCCTACCATTTTCAGGCATTATCGTCGCTGCAAGCGCTAGGTATACACGACAGGTGGCCACACGCTGTTGCAGAATCCTATCTTTTGGCTGAAAAGGTAGAGAAACGCAGAACGAAAATAACGAGCTGGGCGCCGGGCTTATCGTTACCGGACTCGGCAAGCTACCAGATTTCAGAGAATGAACATGGGCATTCCTGCAGTGTCTTAAGTTCCAACTTTCCAGGCTCAGTGGCATGATACTCCAAATACGAGATTAGGTACCACGATCCTTTTCAGCAGCAATCAGCCACGTACATAGCTGAGCGCTACGGATCAACGCCAACTGCGGCACGTGAAGGACTGGACAGTCACTTTGCCGTGCGTCCATCTCGCCTTGACTTGCGCCGCCGGCGGCCGAGACGCATGTGGCCAACCGGACCCTCCGGCCTCCGGGCAAGCGAGACCTGATGCCGCTCGCGCGAGGTAGGGTGTTTATGAGCTCGCGACTTGCGATCCCGGCCGGTCAAATGGAGAGTAGCGGCAAGCTATAGAGCTACGAGAGCCTACGAAGCGTTTGTTTAAGCGGCAGCTCTCGCTCCACGTTGCCGCCACGTAGCACCTGCACGTACGCAGAGGAAGTCGCCATCCTGCTCCTTTCTTTCGCCGGCGTATTCACATTGCAAGTGCAAGGGTAGCTACCTTGTGCTTGTCGTAGGCCTCAAACATCTAACACTGCTTGCACGTTGGAAACGTTGGTGACGACGTTCTTGGCCACTGCTGAAGAACAGCCATCGCTGGTACTCGGACGCGTGCAATTGGGTTAGTACAAGTCAGTGGTTAGCACTTGGGTTTCCCCGTGGTCTTTGCTTCAGAAAATGAAAAGGCCCATAGGGACGGAGGCTTTAGATAAACATATGTGGATGTACCCATGTACTCAATGATAGGATCATTGTAATTCTAGAATCGTAGATCAGAGGATAAACTGCTCTTAGATGGAGAACTGTTGATGTACCTCGTCCTAAGTCAATTACGGCCGTGGTGCCGCAACGACGTAGCCTCTGTTGTCGAAGCAGCGTAGGCGCGGTGGTGGCGATGCAGAGGCGACGGTGAGATCGGTGGCGGCTTCCCGTCGCTGGCAGCACCTTCTCTCTGGATTGGTTTGCGTTAGGGACTAGTCGGTGGGGCGCCTGGTAGCTCAAAAGAACCTCGAGTAGTGTGCCCCGGACCCTACCTCCATTTTATGGTGCTGTGCGACGGGGGTCCACCAACCATGGAGCGGTTGGGCGCCCCCGATCAGGACGCAGATCCAAGGGCCCAATTGACCGTTGGCCCAATTGGTGGAGATCATAACTAACATTCTTCCCATTGATCTCACCTTATTCCTTAAACTTAGCTTACAAACTTTATCTTGTTCCCGTTCCATCACAGATAAGTGCATAGAGTGTGCCTCATCGTCACGGTCTCTTGCCATTAGATTAAACAGCTACAACGCGCCTCTCTGTTTTGAAACAGATACTCAACTAGGCCCTTAGTATCCAGAAATCATAGGTTTTTCCATAAACCCATGTCGACTGTGTGTCCTCTGAACGCACTGGGTGGTTAACCTTTGGTAAGCGGATCCGCAAGTACTTACTCGGTACTTATGTGCTCAATGCTTTCAAAATGATTCTAGATTTTCTCCTTTACAACATATACCTTAGTGTCAATGTGTTTGGCAGCACACTTGACATGTTGTCTTAGGAGTTAACTTATATTAAATGGTTATTGTTATTGCCTACCATTATTAAATCCGGGTACAAATTCACTTAATCTCCTTTTGCCTGTTCCTTAACCCTCATGACAAACTATTGAAAGATCCTAATATGGCTAGAGGGGGGTGAATAGTCTATTTAAGAAATCTACAAACTAACTAGAGCAATTTGATTAGTATAACAAATAGCGAAATACAAATTTGCTCTAGCCCTACAAGAGTTGCAAGCCACCTATCCAACAATTCTAGTTGCTATGATTACGAACCCCACAATTTGCTATGTCACTACTCACTAAGAGCTCTCACACTTGCTACACTAAAGAGCTCCACTAGATGAACTTAAACTACAAAATAAGCTCTCAATTCTAGCTACACTAAAGAGCTTGCTACGACTAGTTTACAAGAATATAAATGAGTGAGTATGGTGATTATACCGCCGCGTAGAGGAGTGAACCAATCACAAGATGAATGCTAAATCAATCACCGGGAGAATACCAAAGGGCAAGAGACAACCAATTTTCTCTCGAGGTTCACGTGCTTGCCAACACGCTACGTCCTCGTTGTGTCGACCAACACTTGATGGTCCGGCGGCTAAGAGGTGTTGCACGAACCTCGTCCACACAATTGGACACCGCAGGAACCTACCCACAAGTGAGGTAACTCAATGACATGAGCAATCCACTAGGGTTATCTTTTGGCGCTCCGCCGGGGAAGGTACAAGTCCCCTCACAATCATCAGAGATGGCCACGAACAATCACCAACTCGTGCCAATCCTCCTCCACTGCTCCAAGCTGTTTAGGTGGTGGCAACCACCAAGAGCAACAAGCGAATCCCGCAATAAAATACAAACACCAAGTGCCTCTAGATGCAATCACTCAAGCAATGCACTTGGATTCTCTCCCAATCTCACAATGATGATGAATCAAAGATGAAGATGAGTGGAAGGGCTTTGGCAAAGCTTATAAGGTTGCTATGTCAATGCAAATGGCCAAGCGAGTGAGCTTGAGCTAGCCATGGGGCTTAAATAGAAGCCCCCACGAAATAGAGCCGTTGGCTCCTCAGTCCACTGGAAAACGGGGCGACCGGACGCGTCGGTCAGATCGACCGGACGCTGGACCCCCGCGTCTGGTCGCGCGATGTGTGCCACATGTCCCTGCTTCAAACGCTGATCACCCGATCTTAACGATCGTCGGTACTTTTAAGTTGGGACCGGATGCGCTGCTTTGAAGTGACCGGAAGCAGACCCCCAGCGTCCGGTCATTTCCAATAAGCATCCATTCGCAAAAATCCACGACCAGACACGTCTGGTCATGCTTGACCGGACACACCCAGCGTCCAGTCACTCAACGTCTCCCCTATGCATTGCATATGTCATCATACGTCATACTAACCGGACTCTGGCCCAGAGCGTCCGGTCAATTCTCGCGCTAGCATCCGGTCAAGAGACCGAGGGCGGACTTCACTGTGCCACTAACCGGACGTAGGACCCCAGCGTCCAGTCACTCTGTGAACCCCTATCTTTTCTGTGTAGGGCGTCGGTGGCACCGTCGGACTGTCCGCACTCTATGGGTGGACACTCCACCGGTGAAGTTTCTAACCCTTGCTCAAATGTGCCAACCACCAAGTGTATAACCTTGTGTACATGTGTGTTAGTATATTTTCACAAACATTTTCAAGGGTGTTAGCACTCCACTAGATCCTAAATGCATATGCAATGAGTTAGAGCATCTAGTGGCACTTTGATAACCGCATTTCGATACAAGTTTCACCTCTCTTAATAGTATGGCTATTGATCCTAAATGTGATCACACTCACTAAGTGTCTCGATCACTAAAATAAAATAGCTCCTACAATTTATATATTTGCCTTGAGCCTTTTGTTTTTCTCTTTCTTCTTTTCAAATTCAAGTACTTGATCATCACCATAGAATCACCATCATCATGTCATGATCTTCATTTGCTTCACCATTTGGAATGTGCTACCTATCTCAAGAACACTTTGATAAACTATGTTAGCACTTAGGGTTTCATCAATTCACCAAAACCAAACTAGAGCTTTCAATCTCCTACTTTTTGGTAATTGATGGAAACTCTTTCATAAAGATATAAATTAAAATTTAATTGAATTCATGTTGCTTGCCCAAGCATATTTACAATGTGTAAAAGAATATGAACAAGTTTCATGAACTCCAAATGATAGCAATTGCTCCCCCTACATATATGTTAAGAGTTTGGATAGAAGCTTGCACATATGCTTAGATAGGAAATATAGGAGTCAATGTCTACCAAATGATGCTAAGGTATAAGAGATGGACCTTTGAAGCGTGATACCAATTGGAGTGCACCAATATATCATCCTTAGCACCATTAGTAACTAGACATACACAAAAACTAGAATACCCCATGAGATCAACATTACAAGCAAAGGTCTAGTTTTCATAGAATAAATATAAGTCTAGTTATTTTAGCCTATGCATGCTAATTTTTCATTTCATCATTCAAGCCTATAACTAGCATACACCACACAAGCATGGATATTGAAATTTAGAACTTGTGCCATGCAAGTAAATATATGAAATGCACATTTAAATGCAACAAACAAGTTGATGAGCTTGCTCCCCCTACTTGTGTATAATTTTGATTGATTGATCCCCTTACAATGTCATTTTATTTGTTTGCTCCCCCTATCTTTACTATCTTTGTGAATTTCTCCCCCCCCCCCCCCTTTGTCAACAATTAGCATAAAGGAAGGGCTCAAATTTTAGATAGATTGGAGTGAATCCATGTGAAGTGAGGATCATGTTTCTAATTTGGTTCAATCTAGATTACTTGCAAAAGATATTTAACTCGGTTTGATTCAAGGACAAGCTTCTTCACACCTCCAAATAAGGGTTATCTTGTACCATGTTGAGTTATACACTTAGAGCTCATTTTCTAGATCAAACACTAGGTTTACAAGCCCACAAATATGTCATATGCTACCACTAGATTATTTCAAACATACAAGCAATAGTGGTACCATACAAGCATCAAATTCATTTAATTTTCATGAATGAGCCTAGGACATGATAGGAATGACTAGATGCAGTAAATAAGTCCTTAGCAATGGATGAATGACATGACAATCAACTTTACCTTGCTTTGCTCGAAGGAGAGGCGTGTCATATAATGGGGGGTGCATCAACACATATTTGAGAAGTCAAGTATGTTCAATTCATTTCTTAGCTTGCAAAACCTCTTTTCATCAAGTGGCTTGGTGAAGATATCGGCAAGTTGATCTTCGGTGCCAACACTCTCAACGCAAATGTCTCCTTTTTGTTGGTGATCTCTTATGAAATGATGGCGGACATCAATGTGTTTTGTTCTTGAATGTTGAACCGGGTTGTTGGTGAACTTTACGGCACTCTCATTGTCACATAGCAATGGCACTTGCTTGAATTTAATTTTAAAATCACTCAAAGTAGCCTTCATCCAAAGTACACATCTGTTTCTTTGGAGCTTTTCCACAATAATATTCCAACTGCAAGTGTTAGCTACTGTTGTGGATTTTACTACACATCTCGCTAAGACTTAACTTTTGTACCCTCAACTATTTGAGAGTTCTTATTCTTTCTTACTCAGCATAAGGCCTATGATACTTTACAAAATTGCAAGACATTCTCAACTCAGTTCTAGTGATCTATATCTGAACTGGACTTATGTCAAAATATCCCAGATACTTAAACTGCGTTATGGTAAGTTCTTACTTGTACTTGTACACCTAGCAAGCTTCTAATAGCTAAAACATATGGAACCATGTCCATTTGATCAATCTCATATCGGTTCCTGAAACACTTAGAGTTCCCAAAACTATTACCCTTGACTATAGGAGCAGACGTAGGTTTATTCGCATGCATACTTTACTTCTCTAGAATCTTTTCTAAGTATGCCTTTGCGATAGTCCTAATACCCAATTTTCTTTTATCTTGGTGAATTTCGATTTCTAAAACCAATGACGCTTTAACAGGATCATTCACTTTGAAATTTGAGAACAAAACTTCTTCTTCTCCAATGACAGATTAACATCACTACTAGTGAGTAGAATGTTATCTATTCACAGGATGTGAAAAAAGAATTTTTCATTCTTGAACTTCACATAAACGCTATTGTCCTTCTCATTTTCTTTAAACCCAAACTTTCTTATCATTTCATCAACTTTAAATACTACTGTCTAGAGACTTACTTTTAACCCATAGATGGATTTTGTCTTGTAGACCCACTAATAGCCTACTATTTTGTCTTGTAGACCCACTAACAGCCTACTATTTTGGCTCAATTAGGAATTACTTCTAATTTTCAAACATCGTTGGTACTCATCGAATTCATTTCAACTTTCATAGCTTTTTGTCATTTAAACGAGTAAACGCTTTTTATGGCTTCTTCAAATGAGGTGGAATCACCCTCTATTTAAATTTATTTACTAACATAGACTTTATAGTCATTGGAAAAACTTGTTTACTAATTCTTTGAGACCTTCTGAGCCCTCATTTACTGGCACTTTCATATGGGGCTGTTGTTGCTCTCTATTTGCCAAGAGGCAATTGATTCTATAGGCTCATGTATTATAAGATCCTTGTTTATATTATTCATCTTCTTCGAAAAGCCAACAACATGTGTTGTATAAGTCTTACAACATCAACAGGTATTAAGAGATTCATTGTTTTTGAATCACTGAAGTGGGCATGCAGTCCCGCTTCTCTTCAAGTCTTAGGTCTCTACATCCTCTATATATCATGCTCCTCTAGATCTTCCCATCTTTTCTAAAGATAGTGTATCTTCAAATATCTTATTTTAGGTTTAATCCGTTAAAATTTCATATGGCGCTTTAAGCACCACCTTAACATTTTTTAGACTGACTACGCTACTTTTCTATTGGAACTTTAAAAACTCTAAAAATTTAGCTATTTTTTCTACTTAGGGGTATCATTGTTGTAACCGTTGTACTCCTCTGATGGTCACATTCATCTTAATTAATCTTTATCTCACTCGTAATGAAGAGTATCTTTCTTAATTGATCTTTATATTTTTCTCCCCCTCGAAATATGGCATGAACTTTACTGCCATAATTTCGATAACTATTCAGAAAGTCTATAAATGAGGAGACACTTATAACTTACTTTATTCACATGATTGTGTCATGTAAACAAAGTTATTTCTTGATCCGTTCAGTAGTACACTTTCCTTAATTCACTTTAAGAACTCAACGAGGTCTTTCATTAGTGGTACTTTTGTAAGTCACACTTGCATCTTTTCTTATCTTTTGGTTAGTATTGACCATGACTATGCATTTCTATTGTGCCAAGGTCAATACTAGGACAGCATAAAAGCTACCCAAACATCTCTCGCTATGCGGGATACAAAACATGTGAATCATCACAAAACTTCTCTCGCCATACAAGATTGACTAGCATAAGTACTATGCCAAAACTTCTCCCCATGCGGGATAGATCTATACGAAAACTTAGTCATGACGACTAAAACTTCGCTTATACTTCATTTTCCAATTAAACCTTCCCGTTGGTTCCAATTTAATCAGAAAATTAGTAAACTAACAAAAAACTGTTCTGAACTGGCTTGACTTAAGCCTTTCCATTCATATACCCCAGCATTGCAGCCCGTTGGCATACAACCGAGTGATCTCGGTTAATATAAAATATACAGTATGCTTCTACATCAATTCTACATCACCGTTGGATAAAAAATAGAATTAATGCATAAAAACTCATAAATTAACTTGAAATCCATATAACTACTCTTCAAAATTAAATTCTCCCGTTGATTCGAATTTAATTAGAAGATAATCAACATAATTGCAGTGGAAACTTAATAATGAAATACATTCTTTTAGTTTAGGAGCATTTCTAGGTCCTTATCAACTCTCTGAAAAATTCACCACGTTGGTGTAAAATTTTTTAGAGATTTAAACTTCAAACTTAAATTCGTTATAATATTGTCATCATCAACGTGGTCAGAAAATGAAAATACCATAATCTTAAACAAAAAAAACCGACTACTCCTCTAATTAAACTTTTCCGTTGGTTCTAATTTAATTAGAGGATCAACATAATCGTAATTTACTAAATATTACTGCTCTTCAAATTAAATTCTCCAGTTGGTTCGGATTTAATTGGAAGATAATAAACATTAAACTTTGCGGCAAAAATATGAAAATTTTCTTTATCTACTTTTCAGAAGCATTTCACTTTACTCATCTACTCTATGAAAAAATTATCCCGTTGGTTCAAATTTTGACAGAGATTTAACATTAAAACTTGATTAAAGTTCTTCAAAAATTTGCTTATGAAAATAATAAAACAAAACAAAGAAATGTCACTGTGCCTATTGGGCTGAAAAAGCATTCATGCTCTGCGTGCCGTCACAGCCCAGCACGAAACCATGGTCCAGCAGCCACGTGCGCCGTGTTGTCCCCGCGCCCAGGCCGCAACCTAGGCCCGAGCCAGGAATTCGGCCCACACGTGCGCGCCCCGCACCGCTCCGCCTGGGCCGTAAGCTGGCCCGGTCATCATCGCCCGTCCGTTTCGATCGGATGGTCGAGCGCGCCGATAGGGAGAACAAAACCCCGCCCTCCCCGGCCTGCCTCCCCAAACCCTAGAATCGGTCATTCTTCCCCTTTTGACTCTCTCTCGCCGAGCGGCAATAGCGGCAGCGGCCACGGTGGCCGGCGGCGCCGGTGAGGAGAAACTCCGCCGGAGCAGATTCGGCAGCTCTCCTCTACTTCTTTCTTGCTCCCCTTCTCTTCTGTCCTAAGAGCGCCCCGATGGAGCGACGGTGGAGCAGCAGCCGCCCGCGACGGCCAGAGGAGATGGTGGCACCGTCGCGCGTCCCTTCGCCTGTGCGCGCGTTCACCCGAGAGTGAGCGCGCTGTCGTCGAAGGGTTGTGTTGTGGTGCCCTTGACCCCGAAGCCCGAGGCGTAGGGCGCTCGGTGGCGTGACCTCCCGGCCGGCGGCTTGGGTGGTTCTTCCCGCGCGACATCGGAATAACGCCGGCGGTGGTGAAGCGACAGGTGAGCCCCAGGTAGGCCCCTGTCCCGTTTGTCCTTGCTTCTCTCTCTAGGGTTAGGTCTTAGGGTTCGGTCAAACCCTAACCGGCCAAATCCAAACCTGTTGTTCATCTTCTTTCTGAAATCGTTCTTCTTTTCTACCCCAACACGTGATCTACACACTAGATGGCCTGGCTCTGATACCATTGATAGGATCATTGTACCTCTAGAATCGTAGATCAGAGGATAAACTGCTCTTAGATGGGAAACTGTTGATGTATCTCGCCCTAGGGCAATTGCGGCCGTGGTGCCGCAACGACGTAGCCTCTGTTGTCGTAGCAGCGTAGGCGCGGTGGTGGCGATGCAGAGGCGACAGTGAGGTCGGTGGCGGCTTCCCGTCGCTGGCAGCACCTTATCTCTGGATCGGTTCGCGTTGGGGAATAGTCGGTGGGGCGCCTGGTAGCTCAAGAGAACCTCGTGTAGTGTGCCCCGGCCCCCACCTTTTTTTTGTGGTGTTGTGTGACGGAGGACCACGAACCATGAAGCGGTTGGGCACCCCCGATCAGAACGTGGATCCAAGGGCCCAACTGGGCCCATTGGTGGAGATCATAACTAACACTCAAAGCACACCAGACTGTTTTGTTTACTGAACTTCTGATTTCTGAAGCAACGCGAGGTGGTAGTGACGAAAGCAAATGCTTCAGAATATGTTTTCTGAAGGTTCAATTGGGAGGCTTCAGATTAACAGCATCTGTCCGTGTATTCAAAAGCACCAACCTATTGTTAACTGAAGCAAAGCGAGGTAGCAGTGCCTGAAAGCAAAGTGAGGCACGTGAGGCATGCGTGAAAATGGGAAAAGCGTGAAGAAAAATCTCACTTAGGCCTTTGATAATACTGTTCTACAAGCGTGTATATATACACACACAATAACCAAGTTTATTATTAATGTACATGTACATACACTCGCACATCACCGGGCATATACCTTCCCCGGCTTAGGGTGGCTGTTTTCGTCGTTTGTTGCAGAAGGTGATAGTGATTTGTAGGCGTAGGCGCCACCGACCTTGATTCCGGACAGAATGCAGAGGCAGCTGAGCATCTCTTCGATGCCCAAGCTACTGCCGGAGGAAGGCGCCATCGGTGACGACGACGACGTCGAGGCGAAGCCCGAGAAGGCGCCGGCCCCGCGGTCGTCGGGGAAGGAGCGGTCCGTGCACCTCATACCGCTCATCGTCGTGCTCTGCTTCCTCCTGCTCTTCCTCTGCTCCCACGACCCCTCTCCTTCTGGTACGTGCGCGCGTGTATTTATTTTTTTCTACATACATGTGCTTTTCATGTGTGTTCATGTTTCATCTTTGTTCACAATCTGTTGTTTTTGGTCTTCAGATATGTCGAGTTTTGGGAAGAAGGCTGGGAGCGCGAAGGTCAGGTTGCTCTGATCGTGGGAGACGACTGAACAAATTAACGATGCAGCAACAACATTTGAGATATTTGCTTTTATTTCCAGTTTCCCTCTTCATACAAATCATGTATTTGATATTTTCTTCTCAAATACGAAACATAAACACGGATCTCTATGGAGCTTGTCCATGCCAGTAAATAAATGCAAAAGCACAATGGTAGTATCAGAAGTTCAGAAATCTGATCGTCTGATAACATTCAGTTCTGTTCTGTGGCTTTCGTTTGCCCTGCCCTTGCCATACTCATTGACAACTTTTTTTTTAAGAGCCATCGGCAAGAAGCCAGGCATGTTCTTGGCTAGAGAAGATACTCATTGACAACTGTGGGTACCTCCAAAGAAAACATGAAAATGGCAACACATGTAAATGTAGCCATCCTAATCTTTGCAAGCGTCGGCGCCTGGTGCTTTGTGTGGCACGGTGGCCCAACTTTGCCTACCATTTTCAGGCATTATCGTCGCTGCAAGCGCTAGCTATACACGACAGGTGGCCACACGCTGTTGCAGAATCCTATCTTTTGGCTGAAAAGGTAAAGAAACGCAGAACGAAAATAACGAGCTGGGCGCCGGGCTTATCGTTACCGGACTCGGCAAGCTACCAGATTTCAGAAAATGAACATGGGCATTCCTGCAGTGTCTTAAGTTCCAACTTTCCAGGCTCAGTGGCATGATACTCCAAATACGAGATTGATCATTTTTTTTCTTTGATACCATGGTCTTTTTTTTTAAAC
Organism: Miscanthus floridulus; assembly: GCF_019320115.1. Classification (NCBI taxonomy): domain Eukaryota; kingdom Viridiplantae; phylum Streptophyta; class Magnoliopsida; order Poales; family Poaceae; genus Miscanthus; species Miscanthus floridulus. The sequence goes on along the minus strand of NC_089590.1, from coordinate 68,496,206 downwards.
TACAACATCCAAACAGGCAGGCCAACTGTCCAAATAATTCAGTCAGGTTCCAGAATGCTGCTGCTTCAGGAACGCAAATGTGCAGCCTCCGGATGAAATACTGCTGCTTCAAGGAGCGCAAATGTGCAGCCTCCATGAAACTGCAGCTCCCTCGTTAACAGCCATAATAATCTCTCAAACAGAAGCAATTACCAGGAAACAATAGATGGAGAAACAACAGCACAACTGCAGAAGCATTAAATTTCATTTTCCCACTGCCGAGTAATAATGATTAATTGATAAAAACGTACCAGGTACAAATTGCAAACTCCTTTGGGTCCCAATAATTTTCAACCTTCAAAGAGGTTTCAATCTGAAGATGGCAACCACAACACCAAGGAATGAGTTCAATGGCTACCTCATTTCATGTCTATTTACATTACATGCATGTATGGAGCAAAACTGTATCACTTATATTACCAAACCCTGCGCAGCTTCTGGCTTTTTAGGAACATCAGCTGGTGGAGAGGCCTCGCTGGGCTCCTCATCTGTAACAGCAGGGACAGTCACCGTAGAGATGGGAATTTCTTCAGGGGTTTCAGCAACATGTATCTTCATGAATTCGCTGTCCAATTCCCTGTGTGTTGCAGGGATCTCTGAGATGTTTGCTTGTGCAGGCCCGGCCTCAGCATTCTTGTGCTCCTGCTCAACTGCTATCTTCTCCTTAGCCTTTGCACCGACATCGTTGGCTGCACTGGTGACCTTGCTGAAAGCACCAGTTACCCATGCTGCTCCGGTGAGGACATACCTGTTCTTCATGATAGCAGATCCGGCAGTCGAGACACTCTGTTCAGCAGCTGCCAGTGCTGACTTTGTCTTCTCAGAGACTTGGTATTTCTGATCCATTTCCTTCACTTTATCATTTACAACTGAAGTACCAACACTGATCTTCTCACTTAGGCCGATTCTCTTGTCAAAGGAAGATACTCTAGCTGTGGCAGTTGACGTGAGTTGATGCTTCTCATCCAAAGCTTTTGCTTTGTCCAGTGCATCCCTACCAAGGATAAATCCCTTTGCCAGCATGGTCCCAACAATGTCCTCAGCCTTTTGAAGGGCAGAAGGTTTTGTGTCTTTGGGCTGGAGGTGAAAATAATGTTACAAAGCTGTACAGTAACTACAGCAATACCATGTTGTAATTTGTAAATGGTATGGCTCTAATCATACCTCAAGAGCAGCTAAAACAGAAGCTGGTAGCTCATAGTCATTGGCTGGCGTGACAATTACAGCCATATCAACTATTGTGGCCCCCTTTGATAGCAATCAAAGCATACGTTAGAATTTGCCTGATGTCTATTTGCAAACAAACTTCTCATTGACATCAAAGACAGCTTGGCTTTCAAGCTACAGGCCTACAGCTAATAGGTCAAGGTAGACACAATGTTGAAAAAATAGATGGAACATTTGGCTACGTAAAAGGCAACATTCAATGAGCAAGCAAAGATATCACATGAAACAACCAATGAAAGAGGGATACAGTCTTTGGTTGGGACTTAAGAATATCATGGCAACAAATTGCAGCACAATGGCACACTGATAAAATTCAGATGATTACCCCATTAAGTGCGATAAAAAAATGCATACCATACTTTCATGATAATACAGCCAGCAAATCATCAATCCATGAAAATACACAAAAATTTTGAGGCCTCCAAAACTTTCAGATGAGACAAAAGAAATACCGTGAGAAGCATTGCCGTCTCAGCTCCTTGATTGTCTTTAAAAGTAATGTAGGCAACTTGAGAAAGCTCATCGCCACTGCATAGCACTATATAGTTAAACACATGTTATAGCACAAGGTGAAAAATAGGCACCATATATATGGTACTAACCTCTGCATTTCAACATGCACAATGTCGCCAGAAAAGGAAAAGAATTCCTTTATATCACGCTGTGCTGCTTTCAGTGATACATTGCTCACCTTCACGGTACTAAGCGTGCTTGTCTACAAAAGTTAAATGGCAGAAAATGAACAGCTAATAAGTGGTATTGTGGATCTATGGGGCCATAGAAAATAATAGAATAATCCACCCCAACAGGCCTTCCTTTAGTATAATTAGAAAAGAAAGAAAGAAGATAAAATGGAAAAATCAGTTAGACACTAGCACAGATGCATTAAGTTAACACATACTAGCATACCCCATAAGTATGAACTTATTCATATAATACACAGCATCAACATGGATCTCTGCTTCACGCATAGAAAATCATTTCATTTAAGTTAACTACAATTGACGGATGGCATAGTCCGGGCCTTTTTCTCATGAATATCATATGACGATATATTGGATGGCTAAAAATAGTCAGGTACAGCCATGCACATTATCAATCATGCCCCCTCTTCTGATTTGAGTGCTAATATAGGTCTTTATTTCCATTGTTAAAATAAGAAATGCACTTCAGTAAAAGATTTTCATGTTCTCATATCCATACATGTTTCTCGTGTGTGCGTTTGTGTGTGTGTGTGTGTGTGTTGCAGGTGGTGGGGAGACAAATATGTATCCTTGATTATTCTTTTTTTTGTCGCATTCATTAAACTTTACCTACTGCACTTACTAGACAATGACATATCAATAGCACATTAAACCTCCACAAATTAAATACTGCATATCAACTTAATAGAAGCACTTGTGCCAACTTTGCTTAGAAGGTTATACCCATTTTATGTATACAGAGGTAAGCTTGATATTCAACTGAGTTTGTTTTTTTTCCTCGCTTTCTTGATACCTCTTAAAAGGCATTGAGGAAAAAAAAGTAATAAAGTGGGAGTTAAACCACACACACCACAAATCTTTGAGCATAAGCAAGCCCAAGATACTTTAACTAAACACTACAAGGTAGACAAATCAAGCACAAACAGTGATATGACATATGACCAAGCACTTCAAATCATCAACAGATATTTATGACTCCAAACACCACATTTCGAGGACTTGACAAGGTACAATGTCTACAAAAATAAACGAGATTTGACTATAACCAACAACCATCCTGCATGTCAATTTCGCAGTTCCACAGACGCTCTAGTTTCCCCCTTTCGCTTCTTGCCAATAGTTCCCCCGTTTCTTTGCTACTTGGACAGGCTGGGGAGATGCGGCTAGCACTGGAGCATAATCCACAAGTCGAAACCTGCCCCCAAGCTCTCCGCCTCCGAAAACGAAATAAAAAAAACGGCGAGCAGGTGCCTCCGGATCGGAAATGCCACGGCACACAAGCTCGCGAAAGAGACGAGTAATCAATAGGTAAGCAAGGAGAGGGGAGACCCAGTGCTCACCGCCATGGCTTCCGCGGCGCGATGCCGAGATCTCGAACCCTAAAACCGCTGACTTGAATCGGAGAGCGGGGAGTAGAGAGTCCAAACTGGAACGGCCGTGTCCAGTGGGCGGGGTTTATAGAGGTCCGAGCGCGGAGGCGGAGCACGCGGCGCGGCGGTGCCATCGAGACGACGTGGGGCGGTGACGTGGCGACGTGTGGGGCACGCCCGAACTGGGCCCCACGCTCTTTCGGCTTTTACATTGGGGTCCGGTCCAAGTCCATGGGGCTCTTGCGATCTGACCTGACTTGTCGCTGCGAATCCGATGTGGGTCCGGGTCGTCGCCACGGAGATCCGACCCGCGTCAGGTGGGCCTCGGTAATTCATGGGCTGAAATATGCCTCGTAGCTCCTTAGGCCCATATGACCGGTACGGATTAACGCAAATAACACGCTGTTCTTGTTCTTTTATTTTGATGGGATAAGATAGTAATAAATGAATAATACCACATGGACTGGTGGGATGGAAGAACAGAAACGGGGAGTAAATAAAATATACGAGGTACCCTGAAGAATAGAAACGCCGTGCGCGGTATGCGCACATTAGGGCAGTCCCAACAGAAGAAAGTGACGTGGTTTTCATAGCACAAGAAATCATCTATAGAAACTCACAGTAGATGTATCTTTGTATAATAATTATTTTCTCTTTTTCTCTCTCAACTCTATCTTTTTTCTTCAATAGGAGTGTGGCACGGAAACTGTGGTTTCTTCCCAATGACGATTTCATAGTTTCTTGGTGCATTGGCTCAAGAGAAGACCTGATTTCTTCATGAGGAAACAATTTCTAGGAATTTTGCTCTCTTTCTTCATTAATTACGTTGTCATGTCAGCATTTTGCCTACGTGGCAAGTTATTTAATGAGGATAGAAACCATCATCAATATATCATTGGGACGGACAGTCCTAATGAAAGAAACTAGTAGTTTCTATAACATAGAATACCGTACCAAAAAAGTATTGCTTCCCAACCCATGGTTTCTATGAGTAATAATTATTTTCTCTTTCTCTCTCCCAACTCTATCTTCTTCCTCCAATGGGAGTGCGGCACGAGCCCGCTAGAAACTGGTGGTTTCTTCTCAATGACGATTTCATGGTTTTTTTGGTGCATTGGGTCAAGAGAAGACATGATTTCTTCATGAGGAAACCATTTCTATGATTTTTGCTCTCTTTCTTCATTAATTACGTTGCCATGTCAGCGTTTTGCCTACGTGACAATTCATTTAATGAGGATAGAAACAATCATCAATACATCATTGAGACTGCCCTTAGCATCGGAAAAAATTAACTAGACAGCGCCAAGGACCAATCTCAAGGTGGCCGGGAAATATGGACGTCTCATCAATTTTTGGCGAAGGGCACGCTTTCGAGCGGCCCTACCAATGTTTGATCAAAATGTTCGCGACTCATATGCTAGGCAGAACATAACCTTTTTCGGTACCAACGGTGAACAAAGTTTCCAAATTCCAAGTAAAATAACGGTAACTAAAATACGGTGAACAAAGTTTCCAAATTCCAAGTAAAATAACGGTAACTAAAATACCTATATTTATAGAGCTGTGTTACTGTGCTTGGCCTTGAAAATTATTTACCGTCGTCATTAATTGTATTTAAGAGCTGTTTAGTACTTTTACTCCCTAATGGAACGTGCGAGTCACGAAAACGCCTTCCTGGGGTCGCCGCAGCCCCTCTGCTGCTCCAAACCGGCAGAAGGTGCGCGAGAGATATCCTCGTCGCTCGCCTCGCCGCCGTTGGTTTTCCCAGTGGTTGCTGGCGCCCGTTTGCCAGGGCCATGCCCCTGGGAGTGCGAGCAGTACGCTTGTTTTCCGTGTCCCCGTCTTCCCGATGAAGCAAGCCAACGCGTCGCCGACGGCCGTGTGACCAAATCGCCATCTGATAATCGGAGGTTTGGCACTACCTCTGATCTGTGCAGACTGCAGAGCGGAGGCCAGTGCCCATGAAGGAGCAGGCCACAGGGTGCCTAATTCCTGTCTTCCTGATTCCTAATTCCTATAGTCTAAAGAACTGGACATTGTGTGCATAATTAAGCTTCTATGCTATTTTGAGCAACTACGAGCAGTAGAGAGAAATTTTGGTTTACCTTTTTCTGTTTCTGATCTTTCTTGGTGTTGTGATTAGTACCTGAAGGTCCAAATAGCTCAGAATAGAACAGGTTTTCTATGCAGAGAAGGAATCTGGAATTTCGTTGCAAAGAAAAAGAATGATTCACGTTGGGAAGCTGCTGGATTGTTCCTTTCGTGTACAAGGAGGGATCTGCGGGGGGCCGTGTGCTCTAGGGAACCTCCGCGCCAGAGCCTGTGCCGGCGAGCCGCGCTTGGCCGGGGGGTTGCCGCACCGTCCGCAAAAAGATGACGGAGAGAGCTGCAGGATACGATAAGAAGAGACAGAGCGCACACCAGAGATGACGAGGAGCTCCTAAGGGCACTCACAGTGCAGACTCTACCATAGAGTCTAAGTCTATTTATTACCCTCCTATTTATTATACTTTGCTGATGTGGCAGTCTATTTATTGGAGAGAGAGGAAGAAAAAACTAGACTCAAAGTCTTATTTAGACTCCAAGTCTACGATATCTTCGAGGTAATAAATAACTTAGACTCTATGGTAGAGTCTGCACTGTGAGTGCCCTAAGATTGTGAAAATACTATGGTAGCCTTTGGATTAAATTTAGAACTAGTTCCGGACCCACATATATCATAGGTTCCGGCCTACAACTTAAATTCCTCTATATTGGTTCTTCTTATTTTTTTAACCATTAGATCTATTCAAACGGATGTCTCTAGTTTTTTCCAAGCGCTATAAAATTCCTCATATTTATATATATATATAGATATAAACAATAACTAAAATAGTGTTATAGCCTAGGTCACCCCTACTAGCATTATATTATATATGTTATATCTATATCTATACCTAATAATAAAAAGGCAAAATTTCTAACTATTTTTTTCCATCTATTTTTTTCGTCCTTCTCTCCTAACTACTGGTAGTTGAAAGTTTCTTCTATCTAGACTTATATGACCACCCTAGATAGTTATAACAAATATATCTATCCGAATCTGAATAAACTGAATAGAAATAGGAATCCTAATTCAAATAGAAAATAAATTAGACAAAATCTTATTTTACTTTCTATATAGCAAAGCCTTGTTTTGTTTTCCTTTTTCCGTCCGTCTTGAGTGTTTTTCTTTCTTCGCGCCCTTCAGCACCTACGGACTTTGGAAAAAAAAATATTTTTTTATTCCTAAACTACCCTTTTTCCATCGTCCATCGTTTTTGAGTTGCCAAATTCATTTCTTGGTCCGTAAGATATCTTCGTTCTCCGTCCGTCATTATATAAGTGCTAAGCATGCACACATGCATGCCTGCCTTACGATGTCAGACCTGTTAGTCCGTAACGTATTACATGAGACACCGTCAACAAATCAGACTATTGTCTAAAAAAACTTAACACGTCCTACACCATGCCACGGTTTCCACCCAATTATAAGTTAACTATTGCTTTATGTACACGAAAACAGATAGAATAGAAGAAGCATATATAATCAAACAAGCAAGATAATTTCATATGTGAATCTAATAGTAGACCGTGCATGGGTCGGCGACGGCATCGGAGCTGCTGAAGCGGCCGCCGGAGGTGCGGGTGACGGCGGCGCATGGGCCTTGGGACCAATCAATCTCCTGAGACCTACGTTACCCCGATACACCGAGATAGGGACGTATCCCATATCGGATACTGATACGGATACAACAAGGATACGCGTTGGATACGTATTTGATTCGCCTTTGAGCTGGTAGCAATGGAGCAATATGGATATTTTAGTTTGCAAATGGAGCAATATGGAATTTGCAGATGAGTATTATACATGATTAGATTATTAAGTTTGGCAGCCTGCAGTCTTAAAAAAAAGTTTTATGAATAAATAATTGATTCCCTTTTTGATTTCACCTCAGCCGTGGCAGTAGGGATACTGTATAATTACCCGATGAAATTTTATAAATGATTAGGTCTATGTATAACTAAATTGCATTTGAGCTCATAAAGGATCCTATGTCTAATCTTAGGTAAACCGTGGTTGCTACAGAAATATCCTGTTTGAAATAGCTTAAAAGTGGTTATCACTGGCAGAACGCGACAGCCATGCCAAACGTGCCGTGGTTTTTATGATTTTCTCCCCACATCCGGCCACGGAAATGCGGGATTGCAACTGAAGTCCTGATTTTTGGTACCGCGACTCGCACACCACGGATGGCATACCGCACTGCGCTGTGAGCACGCACAAGCCGAACCAAACACAATCAATGCGTGGCGAGTAAAATCAAAGCCACACTTATGACAAAAGTTTGACAAGAAAATGAGATTATGACATGTGAAAAGGGTTCAAGAAAGTGTGGTACACCGTAGTTGTGATAGTGAAACAAAGAACTACCTAAAAAACTATGATGTAACAAGTTATGGTTATGAACCAAACAGACCCTAAACCCCGCGATCGTTTTTGCACTCTTAAGAAAAAATCAACTCCTGTTACAATGCACGGGCATATTTGCTAGTTATATATAAAGATAAAGTAAACAATAGAGGATTCGCATACTACTGTCGGTGTCGAGAGATGATAGGCACAAGCACAGAGCTGAGACCGTTGCGACTCATAAGGGCAGCTCTCTGCAGCTCCATAGCCTGTAAAGCAACGAGTAAGTGAACTAAAAGGAGACAAGTACAATGAAAGGCGGGTTATGTGCAAATTTACAAATATACTTAATTTTTACGGATTATATACTAATCCGTAAAATTTAAATTTATTTGTGGGTTTGCAAGAACCCACCTTGTATCGCTAAAGTACAACACTACTATTAGCAGTTGCAGCTATGTGCGTGGTGAGTTGCAACCTGGACCTTTGTCAAGAGTGACTTCCTTCTACACAAGCTCCTTCTGAAGAATCTTGGCCTCGCTGACCACTCGTAGACAGCTATCCAAAGACAGAGGACTTACACGGAGGCGATCAGTCACCATGAAGTTCTTCACATATGCAGAGTGGTGGCCACTTTTCCCTTCAGGCGACTTTGGATCTAACTCGTTTAGCTCTGCAGTTTTTGTATAGTTTTGAGAATTGATGTAGGAGTATGCATATCGTTCAAAATCGTCGCTCCAACTATCTCTTTTTTTATAGCAACCCTAGTATGGTCCCTACTTGAGTCATATAGCTAAATAAGGGGTCTCAGGTCAAAAATCCAACTCCAACAAATCCCCTACTACAAACCCAAAATTTGTTAGTGCACTAAAATCCTCCCTCCAGACCCCATTCTGGTTGACCCAACGCCCCGACCCCCATCCTATCTTTCTCCCCGCGCTGAACGCGCGGTCTCCCTCCCCCGGCAACCGAGCAGCGGCTCCTCCCCTGCTCCGGCGAGCACGCCCCCCTCCCCTTCTCCCCGGCGCGGCTGCCCTTCTCCCTCCCCTTCTCACCGGTCGGCGCCGCTGCTCCCTGCTCCCTCCCCTTCTCACTGGCTTCCACTTCCCCGCACCGGAGCTGGTCGCGATGATGCTGGGCCTCCACTCCGGGGTGCGGCGGGCAAGCGGCCTCTACTTCCGCGCCTCTACTTCCCCACGACCGAACTGCGACGGCGCACGACTCGCAGGCCACTTCCCCGTTGCCCGCTGCACTCTCCTCGGATCTAGTTGTTTTGGCCGAGTTAGTCTATGTCAACCAGGTCCCACGTGTCATTGGCAGCTAAAATGAATTTAGAGGCTCCATTTTAAGGGTCACTGCTGGAGTAATGTCTAAAAAACAAGGGCCCCAAAAGTAGGCGGAGCACCCAAATAAAAAGTAGGGGCCCTGTTCTGAGGGCTACTGCGGGAGTTGCTCTAACCGACTATGATTAGAAAAAACACCAATCTTTAAGCACGTGTAGCAAAAATTGTTTTTTATCTTCCTGGGAGCTACGTATTTCATTAACCTTAGGATCTGGCTAGCGCCACAACCAAAGAAGGTTGACAATTCTGGGGCTAGTAACAGGCTCTTGCATTCTGCTCTCATGCATCCTTCAGCGCAACCATCTATGCTCCTGTAAAGGTTATCGATGCAACCCTTTGGTAGCCGCTGGCGAAATGCCTTAGCTACAGATCCAAGTGGAACGCTCAATAATCCGAAAACGAGATCAACAAAATCATGTCCAGCTTCAGCATACAGTACAGCGGAGCTGGTCTTCGTCTGAAGAACCTTTATCTTCACATGTCCAACCTTGTCGTCTGCCTCATTCACTTGTTCATTGCACAAGTTCGAAGCGACCGAACCGAGGCCTGCGTCGTCAGGTGAGATAGGAACGTTGAGATGGAGCCCAGTTAAAGGTTGCTTGGATGTGAGTGATCTCCTGAGCAAACTAGTTATCTGATTGGAATGTATCGCAAGTAAATCAGTCACACCCAGGTGCAGTGCAAAAATCAGAGTTTAATAATTTGAACGAGAAAATAATCTAGTGTATCTTGTGTAGCGTGATAGACAAAGTGAAAAACCTTCTCTGCAGTGAGCTGGAGGATCGTCTTGTCAAGATCGGCTGGATCCTGAACTCCGAATTTCTTGCAGAGCGAAAGCATGAGAGATGTGGAGGCTGGCCCTACCTGAAGATCATCAGTGGTGATAAACTTCTGGCGTCCCTGGACGAAAACTCCATAATCAGAACCAGCAGCCTCAGTTTTGGCACCATTGTCCGGCCTATCCCCAACGTACTCCATGACTCTGCCACATCTGCGGACGGTGTCAGGGACTGAGCTAAACGCGAAATCGTCACGAGCGCAGCAGCTCGTGTCTTTGCAGACATACACTGCCCTAGGCTTGGTGTCGTGGATGTTCTCTGTTCAGCCGTTAGAAAAACGGCTGATGCTGACTCGTTGTGAGAGAAAAAAACTATTATTTCGCTGAAACTGTAAGGCTGACAGCACTAACCGTAAGCCACGTTGAGCGGTTTCAGAAGCATCGCCTTGCAGGCCTTGGTCTGGAAGTAGTCGGAGCTGAGATCCTCGACGCTCTTGTACATCTCGTCGAGACACCCCATCTGAGACTGCTTGTCCAGAGGCGAACGACGGTGCCGAGAGGCATGGTGAGGAAGCCGAAGAGCACGTCGACGAACTCCTTGTCCGACTCTGCAAAGAGCACCTTCCTCTTCTCCTTGTCGACGAACAGTTTGACTTCAATGGTCGTCTGCGCTTCATTCTTTTCCATGGTGGTGATCTGGCTTGACGAAGTGGTATGTGATCCTTTAGTACGTGGTGTAGCCTGCGCTGAATGGCCCTGGAATCTGAGCAGGCCAGAGTAGAAAATGAAGCGATAGAAGCCCCTTTGCAGTTCGCACGAAGAGTCGACATTGAAGCGCTAGTTACTTCATGGAACTTCTCGTTTTCCGCACGGAGAATTTAGGACTGTCACTGGCTCACTGCCATTCAATCTAGAGGACATCAGTTTGGTAATCGTGTGAACTGCATTTCCTTCATTCCGATGCCAATTTATCGCCTAAAAAATATTGGCCGTGATATGGGCCAGCCTTTCATTCAATTAAGGGCCTCTTTGGCACGGCTTATGTCGGCTTCGGCTTCATCTATTTTGCGCAAATCGAGGCACTGTAGCGTGAAGTCGTTTTGTAAGTTGGGGTTAAAATAAACTAGAAGTCGGAAAAAGTCAGTTTTCTGGCTTCACCGGCTTTGGCTTCACTGATGAAACCGTTTTGGATGAACCGTGCCAAAGGGGGCTTAAGTCGGCCCACTTGTGCATCATAAGGCTTTGTTTCCCGTGTATTATCCTTTGTTCTCCCGTGCCTGATATATTGGCGGAGCTTAGCGAGGGCTAGTGGGCCATGCCCTCCTATGCTAGATCAATTATTAATGAATGTCTTAGGTTTAATACTACTTTATGCTAATGAAATATTATAATTTAGTCCTCTCTCTATTCATGGGCAAGCCCGTCACTGGCGTGATACATCGATTACTATTCAGACGTAAAACAAACGATGACGTGCGATGGCTCAACATCCCATGATGTCCTGTGACACACTCAATCTCCCACGACGTCGCTCGGTGTCTTGCAGCGGCATTCGGTGACGTGCGATGGCTTACTACGGCACGCGAAAACCCGTCGCGGTGCTTGGCATCCTGTGGCAAGGATCGGGATAAATTAGGGCCCGTTTAGATTCTAAAAAATTTTGCGCAGTACTCGTCACATCGAATCTTACGGCACATGCATGGAGTACTAAATATAGACGAAAAAAAAAACTAATTACACAGTTGGTCGAGAAATCGCGAGACGAAACTTGAACCTAATTAGTCCATAATTAGATACTAATTACCAAATACAAACGAAATGCTACAATGAGCTAAAATCCAAAATTTTTTGAATCTAAACGGGGCCTTAGCGCGACCGGTCGCGCGACCCTAGACTCTACGCGCTCCTCACTTCCGCAAGCAGCGTGACCCCAGCCCCCCCCCCCCCCCCCCCCCCCACGCGCTCCTCACTTCCCAGTGCATGTACGGACAGCCTAACAACCATGACGTCATCTGACGCAAACAAAAAAAAGACAATATTTTCTTTTAAACAGCTATAATTTTTTGAATGATGTAACCGTTTTCAATTCTGTCTGCACCTGTGTGTTCTACGTGACGAAGCGAACAAAACTAGACCCCCACTTACCTATGTTTCGAAAATTTTTATTCCAATGGCAATTTATGTGTAAATATGTACTTAGAGTTACTGCCACGTAATATTAAAGTTGTTACTGAAAAATATACTGAAATTGTTACAAAGTATGCACATCGATTATTATCATAGGAATACAATAAATTGTTATATAATATTTACATAAAGGTACTAACCCCCTAAAGAGAGTAGCGAGCCAAAACAAAACAAGCTACAATGTGGAGGGGCAAATTATTAAACAAGCATAGCATAAGCTACCAACTAAGGGGGCAAGTTATATACAACATATTAAAAAACAAGAAAACATGACTTGTTGCCAACTAATAGGCAGTTATTACAAAATCCAGCAAACATGACTTGCCGCAAAAATGAAACTGAAATTAACAAAAAATTAGAACCGAAATTGACAAACAAAAAGTAGAACTGAAATTAAAAAATAGAAAATAAAAACTAAAGTAGACAAAATGAAAAAAAAACTAAAATTGATAAGCAATAAAAAACAAAAATTGACAAATAGAAACTAAAAACGAAAGGAGACAAAATGGGAAAAAATAATACAAAATAACACTGAAAGTAAAGTTACCAGGACAAAACTGAAATTGACAAAAATAAAATAAAATTGATGAATAGACTATGAAAATTAAAGTAGACACAATGAAAAAAAAAATCCAAAGAAAACTAAAACTGAAAGTATAATAAACTAGAATTGAAAATGACAACAAATAATGAAAACTAAAATTGACAAATAAGTTTCTACACACTTAATACATAAGTTGCTACACGTTTGCTAGTACATATAATTTGTTGGAAGGTTAATATATAAGTTGCTACACGCTTAATACATAAATAGCTATTATATATATAACATAAATTGTCAGTACATACGAACTATTTTGAAACACATACATCATAGTCTTATTTCATTGATCTCATCACAAGTGGCTCAATAGTACAAACCGGTAAAAAGAACTGAAATTGAAATTATCAGTGACTAAAAAGGAAATTAACAACTAGAAAACAAAACAAATAATTGAGAAAAATAGAAATAAGTTATTATATAACTAATATGTAGGATTTATGAATGCATTCAAACCTAAAAGAGTGACTAAGAACTAAAACTAAAAAAACATTAAAAACATGACTGAAAACTGAAACTGAAAAAAAACTAAAAAAAAACTTGACCGAAAACTAAAATTGAGAGGCAAATTCTTTTTGCGGCAATTTATGTGTACAATAGCTATCCTTTTGTAACAACTTATATATTGTAGGTGAGGTAACTAATATGCAGGATTTAAGATGACATTCGAACCTAAAAAGGTGACTGAAATTTGAAACTAAAAAAAGACAAAAAAATGAAACAAAGAAACCACGAAACAAAAAATAACTACCAATTACGAAAGATATTTGAACTTGAAACTAAAACTGAAGCACCGAAATAAAAACATGACTGAAAATGTGAAAAGATCAAGATGTTCAAGAGGGAGGTGAATTGAGTCAATTCTAAATTTCTTGCAATAATTAAGCCTCACATTTAGCCCATTTCACCCCCTTGTGCCTACAAGTGTTTCTATTATTCTACCGCACAAAAGTTTTGCACCATAGGCTCTAATCCTACTTTAGCATAGCAATTCTAAGAATATAAAGACATGAATTGAATTGCTTAAATGTAATTGCTCAAAGTAAAGAGAGAGAGGAACACGGTGATATTTTTCCGAGGTATCGGAGAGTCGCCACTCTCCCACTAGTCCTCGTTGGAGCACCCGCGCAAGGGTGTAGCTCCCCCTTGATCCGCGCAAGGATCAAGTGCTCTCTACGGACTGATTCTTCGACACTCCATCATGGTGAATTGTCCACAATGAAAGGATCAAGATGCCCAAGAGGGAGGTGAATTGGGCTAATTCTAAATTCTCTTGCAATAATCAAATCCTACGGATAGCCCAATTAACCCCTTGTGCCTAGAAAAGTGTTTATATCAAACTAATGCACAACAACCTCGCAACCTATATTCCAAACTTACTCTAGCAAGCAATTCTATGGATGTAAAACAAGTATTGAATTGCTCAAAGTAAATACTCAAAGTAAGTGCTCAAAGTAAATAGAGAGAGAAAGGAATGCGGCGATGTTTTGCCGAGGTATCGGAGAGTCACCACTCCCCACTAGTTCTCGTTGGAGCACCCGTGCAAGGGTGTAGCTCCCCCTTGATCCGCGCAAGGATTAAGTGCTCTCTACGGGTTGATTCTTCGACACTCCATCATGGTGAATCATCCAAAACTGCTCACAACTTGAGTTGGGTCACCCACAAGCTCCATCGGGTGAACACCAAACTCCCAATCACCACCAAGCCATCTAGGTGATGGCGATCACCAAGAGTAACAAGCACGAACTCTCACTTGACCATGCGAAGCCTAATGAGAAGATGGATGCACACTTTGCTACTCTTGATTTGCTAGTGAGGCTACTCTCTTGGATTCTCAAATCACAAACACCTCACTAGGACCTTGCTCTTCTTGGCACTCACAAACATGTTTCTCAGCTGTTGGAATGAGCAAAAGTTACTCCACTCACGAGTGGAGCTTCTATTTATAAGGCAGCCTGAAAAACGAACCGTTATGAGCTTCTGCGGGATGACCGGACGCTCCGGTCGTGATGACCGGACGCTCCGGTCAGTTCAACCCACGAACCAGTAGTAAAGAGTCGACCGGACGCTGGCAGGGTCTGGTCAGCACTGACCGGACTCGTCCGGTCACATAAAACCCTTACTGGAACCTTACTGGACTCGACCGGACGCTGAACCCTCAGGGTCCGGTCAGTATTGACCGGACACGTCCGGTCGCACTTTCTCAAGACTGGACCCTTACTGGAGTCGACCGGACGCTGGCCCTCAGTGTCCGGTCACATGACCTTCCAGCGTCCGATCACACCAGACTTGATCACCTTAGTCAAATGAACTGACCGGACCCTGTGGCCAGCGTCCGGTCGCACCGGAGCCAGCGTCCGGTCAGTGTTTGACCCTTCATTCACTTCCAACTTTCGAACATATGTGAATGAAGTTTGCTCCAAAGGATCTTAGGCATTCTTAGGAGCTACCTAGAGCTAGTTTTAACAAGTGTGCACCACACCTAACTCACTAGACTCAACTAGGTCAAGCTACCTGTTCATACCCCCCTTCATAGTACGGCAAAAGGAAAAACAAAGTCCTAAACTACTCTAAGTGTCTCTCCAACTCCAATTGACACTTAGAATTAGTCATCCTTAACCTTGTCGTCCATCCTTTGAAAACCGAAACGATTTCCATCGTAGGGGCATGACAACCTCGATTGCCCAATCGATCTCCATTATCATGACCTAACTTAATTGCCTCTGCAAAACACACGTTAGTCATAGTAATCTTGTATTGACATTAATCACTGAAATCCAACTAGGGGCCTAGATGCTTTCAATCTCCCCCTTTTTGATGATTGATGACAATACCACCTCGAGTATGTTATGGAGTGAGGTTTTTAGACGGGCTTGATTCATATAAACTTTTGTCAATAAGAACAAAAGAGTTAGTCAAGCTTATATGACCCAAGCCAACACAATGTACTCAAAGGATATGAATTAAGCATGAGTACAAATAACAAAGCTCATTTGCTTCGAATTATAAACACGGAAGCAAAAAGCAAATGAGCATTACACAAGTGATATGACATATAGATAATACAAAGTTGAAGTCACACATGTCATATATCACAATCACGTAGATATCACTATCACATATATATAATAGTATGCATGAAAGTAAACATACGAATGCATAAGTAATAGTGTATCACACAAATAATACTCCAAATGTATATAATAAGCTAATACTAGATAACTAGCTCCCCCTAAAACTCGCTCCCCCTAAGTCTACATACTCAAACCCTCTCCCCCTTTGGCGTCAAATACCAAAACCTAAGGGTCGGACGGTGGGGCTGCAGCGGATGAGTCGGGCGCTGAAGTACGTGGAGCAATAAGAAACTGAGCGCCATCATCATCTGACCCTGAGCTCTGAACTGACTGACCCTCTGTGGCAGGAAGTGTCGTTGAAGCGGTCTGGGTCTGAGCTGGGGCAGGTGCTGCCTGTGAAGCTGCTAGTATGTCTGTCGTAGGATCTGACGAGGCGACAGATGAGGGGAGCCTCTGAGTAGTCATGATAGCTAGAGCTGCTGTAGACGGACTGGCAGTATGCATATGAGGCGGTGTAGGCATGGCGGTCAACTCGCTGAAAGATGCTCCAAGACTCCTGGAGACTGACGTTTCAGGCACGAATAGCGAGGGAGACTGCTCTGGTGAGAAACCCGTGTGATAAGGAGTAAACTGCGAGGCTACACTAGGTGAGGCTAACCACTGGGACACCTGTACAGGAGGTGAAGTAAACTGAGCTGGAGGCTGTCCCTAACTCTGGAGCCCACTGGGCTATACTGCTGGAGTCGTCGAAGTGGTAGGAGGCTGTGCAAGCTGGGGCGAAGGCTGTGGCAGTGGGACCCCAATGGCTGTCACTACATGCTGCATGAATCCCATGAGCTGCTGCTGCATAAGTAACTGCTGGTGCTGGAGGAGCTGCTGCTTGCCGCTGGAACTCGTCCTGACGAGCCTGAAACTGTGCGAAGTTGGCAGCTGTCTCCTATGCCTGTCGTGTCTGATCCTGCTGCATCCGCTCAAGAATAGCTATGAGAGCGGGGTCTGTCTGCGGAGCAGGTGGAGCAGAACTAGAGCTACCAGCCTCTGCATCATGTCTGCGTGGAGGCATCTGAGGTATAGGCTGGTAGTCGTTGTCGAAGCTATCACTATACTCGCTCACCTCCTGCTGTGCCTCTAGCTCCTCCTCCTCAGTGGCTACAATCCCTCTGATGATCTCATTCTGCTGAGCTGCGGACTCTGGCACGTCGGGACGACGGCTAGGCTGTCTGGGTGCCTGAGGAGTGGTGTGTCTGATCCTCTATGACAGGTTGTAGGCTGGGAACTCTATGGTGGCACCTGTATACTCATCCATCATACTAGGGGGCTTATCAAGCACTATTCTGCGGATGAGGAACGTGATCCAGTGAGCATAGGGAAGCTGCCTACGACCCTTGAATCCCTCAACTATAGTATCCTCCATCTCTGAAAGAAGGAGGTCCCAGATGTCAAATACTGTCCTCTACATGATGGCATTGAGAAGCCAGAGCTGTAAGCGAGTCAGGCCCTCCCTGTATCCCAACCTAGGAAGCAGTGTCCTCCTGATGATGGCCTCTAGTACCCTCGCTGTAGGAGTCAAGTCACTGGGGTTCCTACTCGACCCCTCACCAAAAGGCTCCTTGAAGCAATGCCGCACTAAATCTGTAGGGGACACCTGCCCTCTATGAGGACGCCTGGGAGGCTCCTGCTGTTCATAGCAAACCTCATGCATCTTAACAGGCTGCTCCTATAGCCTCAGTATCTCTCTAGCTCTGCCACTCGTCACTCTGTAGTCTTTGCCTTTAAAAGCAAAGTGAATGAATCTGTGATATGGATCGATGTAGAGTGAAGCATAAAACTGACGGACCCAAGATGGTACATATATACCCGTCCATCCAATCAAATCTATCAGTCCTGACAAATATGATAAGTATGGCCGAATGCTCTCTCTGGCTGCTGCCATAATAGACTCTATCTGACAGACTCTCTGAGATCTGAACACTACCCCACTGTTGAGATAGGCATTGTAGAAATCCTCCTGCAGTGGTGTGTAGAACCCCTCAGCTGCTCTCTCATCCCTCCTCAGAGGAAACCAAACCTCAAACTCAACAAAACGCAGCTGCTGAACCTGCCTGGCTGTAGCGGCCCTCAAGTCGAGGTGTACCACTGGAGGCAGACCCTATGGTCTGGGCGGAGGGCGTGAACCCCTGCGCTGTGTAACTGACCTCGGTGGAACTGCAGCACAGGTATGACTCGAGCGGCGTAGCTGAGGTGCCGGTTCGGTCTCCTGACCCTCCTGAGTCTCTTAGGCTGGCTGAGGCTCTACTGGTGGGGGCTGCTGCTGTGCTGACGGACCCTCCTCAATGGCAACCCATCGTCCTGCAAACATGGCAGTCCCAGCTGGACTACCGTGATGACGCTCAACATCCTCAATAGCAGCTCTCAGTGCTGGTGAAACCGGCTGATCTGCAATGACAACTCCACTGCAGGCACCACCTCTCTCGGCACGCTCTACGGCCTCTACAACAGCTGCTGCTCTCGCTGTCTCTGCATCGGAGTACTTTCGCTTCTTGGATGTCACCTGCTTGGTTGACTTGCCCTTAGATCCGGCTGGCTGGCGAGGTGGGGGCCTCCGATCATCATCACCTGGGCCACCGCCAATGTTCTTGGTGCGAGCCATCTGAACTGACAAGATGGTGAATTGTCGCTGATGAAGATCAACTGTCAAACTGCCGCTTTCGAGGCTTGGCCTTGATCCTTACTCGCGAGCTTGGCTCCGAGTTGACTGCCAACTGCCACAAGAATCACAACAGAACCGACTCGCTGCACGATAGAATAGATGGATATACAAATAAATACCATATGTCTAATAGATACGAAACCCTAATAGAGAAAGCAATGTAGATGTGAACTTGAATCGAGTGGCTTTCTACCTGACGATCAGCGATCCGAGAAAAGATAGGATGTCACGCGGGGGATCCTCGGAACCGAGCTAGGGTTAGGGTAAGAAGCCCTGAATGCAATGGGGAATCAGTGCATTGAAAATTTGATATAGGTCACCATTGTATAGATCAGGATTGAAAGAAAGAGAAAAAAATTCCCTTACCAATCAAGAAGATGATAGGGCTAGTGCACACGAAGTGATGACCAGTAGGCCGGCACAAGAAGCAATAGGACTGGGCACAGCGGCTGGCGACGTAGACAGGGGAGAGAGTGGTGCTTCGGCTCGGTGGCGCGGCGAGGTACAGCGACGCGCGGCTGGCGAGGGGGCCGAGCGCGGTGGCGTGCGTGGCCGGGGCACGTAGCTCGGCTGTGGGCTCGGCTAGAGCACGATGGCTATGGCGTGAGGTGGGCAGTGGCGGCAGAGGAGGCTGCAAAGGCTCGGTCACGGGGATTTGACGGCACTGGTTAGGTCAAGGAAGAGGAACACGAAGGCGCGGTTAAATAATCCCCCAAACGCGACAGAGAAGGAAACCGAAAAGAGTCCTGAAGTCGCGCGAGATCCACTGACCGGACGCTCCGGTGGTAGCGACCGGACGCTACCACCCAGCGTCCGGTCGATTCCAGAGAGGTCCAAATCCTCTGGAATTGGGACCGGACGCGTCCAGTGGTCCATGACCGGACGCAGGCAGGGTCCGGTCAGTACTGCTTGTCCTTCCTTGATCGACCGGACGCTGAACCCTTCCAGACCGGACGCATAGACGCAGCGTCCAGTCACTCCTTCATCAGCAGTTCACCTCCTGTGAACTGACCGAACGCTGGATAGCAGCGTCTGGTGCAGCGTTCGGTGCACCTTTTTCAGCAAATCTTCAAACTTCCTTCGCGCTGCTTGTTCCCAATCAAGTCCCAACTTGAATAAGATCTAAATAAACACTAATTGGGACTGATGTGAGTGACCTCTCTCAAACCCTCATATTTTTCAAAATATTTTGCCTTAGGCTATAATTCTTTTTAAGAAAATAGGCAACAAGAGAGCAAATGGAACAAAACGACAAAACAACATTCATGCATATGTAATACTTGTAAGTAAATCTAGTTGCTTGTCAAGTTTGATCCAAGGTTAAGCTTCTTCACACGCTTTTCGGCGGTTATCTTAACCATGTTAGACAAGCCCTATATGCATTGCCACAAATTAAACATGTTGTATATTACAATGAATGCAAGGGACAACACAAGCTCAATTTTTAGTGAAGTTACTAAAATCAAGTACATTGAGCTTATTCCGCAATCTACAAAATGTAGCCTCATCTAGCGGTTTAGTGAAGATATCTGCTAATTGATCTTTGGATCTTACACCTTCTAGTGATATATCATTTTTAGCCACATGATCTCTTAGAAAGTGATGGCGGATATCTATATGCTTGGTGCGAGAGTGTTGAACCGGATTATTTGCAAGTTTTACCGCACTTTCATTGTCGCACAAAAGAGGTACTTTCTCTAGAACTACTCTATAGTCTAGCAAAGTTTGTTTCATGTATAATATTTGTGCACAACAAGCACCCACGGCGATGTATTCCGCTTCGGCAGTGGACAAAGCCACACTATTTTGTTTCTTGGAGGACCAAGACACAAGTGATCTACCAAGCAAATGGCACCCTCCGGATGTGCTCTTTCTATCAACTTTGCATTCGGCGTAATCCGAATCAGAATAGCCAATTAATTCAAATAAGGCTCCTTTGGGATACCAAAGGCCAATGCTTGGTGTGTACTTAAGATATCTAAGGATTCTTTTTACGGCAATTAAATGTGTTTCCTTAGGACTAGCTTGAAATCTAGCACACATGCACACACTAAACATGATGTCAGGCCTAGATGCGGTTAAATATAACAAGCTACCAATCATAGAACGGTAGAGAGTTTGATCAACCGAGTTACCTCCCTCATCTAGGTCGAGATGTCCATTGGTAGGCATTGGGGTCTTGATTGGCTTACATTCATCCATCTTGAATCTCTTGAGAAGATCTTTTGTGTATTTCTCTTGAGAGATGAAGATGCCTTCTTTCATTTGCTTGACTTGAAAACCAAGAAAGAATGTAAGCTCACCAATCATTGACATCTCGAACTCCTTTGACATCAATTCACCAAACTCTTCGTATGAGTCTTCATTTGATGATCCAAAGATGATATCATCAACATATACTTGACAAATAAAGATGTGTCCATCAAACTTCTTGGTGAATAGTGTGGTGTCGACCTTCCCAATGGTGAAGCCCTTCTCAATGAGGAAGTCCCGCAGGTGCTCATACCAAGCTCTTGGGGCTTGCTTAAGCCATATAGTGCCTTGGACAACCTATAAACATGATTATGATATCTAGGGTCTTCAAACCCGGGAGGTTGATCAACATAGACTAGTTCATTTATAAAACCATTTAAAAATGCACTTTTCACATCCATTTGATATAGTTTCATTTCATGATGTGATGCATATGCAAGAAGGATACGGATGGCTTCTAATCTTGCAACCGGTGCAAAGGTCTCTCCAAAATCCAAACCTTCAACTTGAGAGAACTCCTTTACAACTAGTCTTGCCTTGTTCCTTACAACAACACCTTGATCATCTTGCTTGTTGCGGAACACCCACTTCGTTCTAATGACTCTTGCACCTTTTGGTTGCTCTTCAAGATTCCAAACTTCATTGCGAGTGAAGTTGTTCAACTCTTCATGCATGGCATTGATCTAATCCGGATCTTTAAGAGCTTCTTCTACCTTGGTAGGCTCATAGCAAGAGACAAAAGAGTAATGAGCAATAAATAAAGTAAGTTTTTGAGATCGAGTCATCACCCCCCTTGTTGGACTCCCTATGATGAGATCTTGTGGATGATCTTGTAGGAGATGTGTATTTCTTCTATTGACCACTTGAGGAGGAGGTTGTGGAGCATCAACATCTTGTGCTTGTACCACCATTTGCTCATGGGAGATATGAGTATCTTCATTTTCTACTCTCCCATCTTTTTCACCATCTTGTGGTACATTTGATGAAGAAAGTTGGTTAATGACTTGTACATCATCTTCATCATCTTTTGGCTTGATGTCTCCCACCGGAATATTCTTCATAGCCTCCCTCAATGGTTCATCACCTACATCATCAAGATTCTCATGTGCTCCTTGGGAGCCGTTAGATTCATCAAATTCCACATCATATGTTTCTTCAACCAAGCCAGTGGCGTGATTAAATACTCTATATGCTTTGGACTTCAATGAGTAACCAACAAGAAAACCTATATCACAACGCCTTTGAAACTTCCCTAGGTGTTGCCGCTTCTTATAGATGTAGCACTTGCAACCAAACACCCTAAAGAAGGAGACGTCCGGTTTCTTTTTATTGAGCAACTCATACGGTGTCTTGACAAGGAACTTTTGAAGAAATAGGCGGTTGGATGCATAACATGCGGCGTTGATTGCTTCTGCCCATAGAGCTTCGGGGTGTTGTACTCATCTAGCATTGTCCTTGCAAGAGTGATCAAAGTCCGGTTCTTCCTCTCAACCACACCATTTTGTTGAGGAGTATAGGTTACGGAGACTTCATGTTTGATTCCAACTTCATCACAATATGATTCAATGTTTGTGTTGTCAAACTCTTTGCTATTGTCACTTCTTATCTTCTTGAGCTTCACTTCAAATTCATTTTGAGCTCTCTTGGCAAACTTCTTGAAACAAGATGTAACTTCGGATTTGTCATGAAGGAAGAACACCCATGTATACCTTGAATAGTTATCCACAATCACAAGACAATAGAGATTTCCTCCCAAACTCTTGTATGTTGTTGGTCCAAATAAATCCATGTGTAGGAGTTCTAGCACTCTTGTAGTTGACATGAAAGCTTTAGTTGGATAAGTGTTTGCAACTTGCTTGCCGGCTTGACATGCACTACAAAGCTTGTCCTTCTCAAACTTCACATCCTTCAACCCTCTCACTAAATCATTCTTCATAAGCTTCTTGAGTGAGCTCATCCCAACATGAGCAAGTCTTCTATGCCATAGCCACCCAAGTGTTGTTTTAGTGAATAGGCAAGTCTTCAGGTTTGCATCTTCGGAGGTAAAGTCAACTAGATATAAGTTGTTGTATCTAAATCCATTGAATATCACTTGATTGTCATCTACCTTAGATACAACCACCTCCTTCTTGGTGAACAAGCATTGGAAGCCAAGATCACACAATTGTCCAACGGATAGCAAGTTGAAACTCAATGAAGCAACATAGAGCACATTGGAGATGGAATGATCATTTGATATTGCCACTTTGCCCAATCCTTTGACCTTGCCATTTGAATTATCTCCAAATGTTATTTTCTCTTGTCCATCTACCTCTTCATCTAGTGAGGTGAACATACGAGGATCACCGATCATATGTTGAGTGCAACCACTATCAATAATCCAATGACTTCCACCGGTCTTGTAGTTCACCTACACACAAGAGATTCAAGCTTTAGGGATCCAAACTTGTTGAGGGCCCTTCACCTTCTCAACAAGTGACTTAGCCACCCAAATCTTCTTAGGCCTAGTCTTGTTAGGGGGTCCTAAGAACATGACTTTCATCTTTCCACTAGAATCTTTTCTAAGCATGTAGTGAGCATTGAAAGCAAAGGGTATAGCATGCTTGGGCAAGGGTTGTGGTGGTGGAGTTTGACACTCATGAGCAAAATGGCCTTCTTGTCCACACTCAAAACATCTCTTTGGCTTTGGCTTTAGCTTTGATTGTTGGTGTTGAGCTTGAGCCTTCTTCTTCTCTATACTTGCCATATATCCAATGCCACTTCTATCTATCTTCATGACGGTATTCATGAGTAGCTCACTTTGGAGATGCTTGCCTCTAGCAAACTTGCTTAATTCTACCTTGAGATGTTCTTTCTCCATTTTGAGCTTCTTGTTCTCTTCCTTGAGAATATCATTGTTCTCCTTTTCTTTGAGTTTCTTGTTTTCTTCTTTGAGCTTCTCATTCTCAAGGATCAACTCTTTGTCATGATCAAGAGTTTCTAGCACAATGGTGTTATGACTTTTCATCTCTTCAAGATCTTTCATGAGCTTCTCATTGTCACTCTTGAGCTTGACACACTCATCATAGTCATTGCACTCAACCACTTGCTTGCCTTTGCTACTAGATCCATGCTCAATGCTTTCATCAATTAAATCATCACATGAGGTAGCTATATCAATCTTAACAACATGGTTAGTAGCATCATGTGGCTTATTTGGTAAGAATTCTTGTACAATAATAAGGGTATCATAATTGATCTTTAGAGTTGTATATTTGTTGACACCGTTTTTTGCACGTGTCAAAATAATCGGAGTGGACTAATCGGCAAGGGGAAAGTTATTGAATACTTTGATAACCGATGAAAGCCAGCTTGTAAAGATGGTTGCCGATAGCTGGTGACGGTCGATGGAAAGGTTGATTTGGACTCGGACGTTGCCGATGAGGTTGGAGGTGTTGTTGTCAATGCCGATGAAGGGAGGCTGGAAGACTACTGCCGATGAAACAGGGAATATGCCGATGAAGGAAGGTTGGAAGACTACTGCCGATGAAACAGGGAGTATGCCGATGAAGGAAGGCTTGAAGACTACTACCGATGAAATAGGGAGTATGCCGATGGGAAGGAGGACAGTGAGGTTTTCCATCGTAATTGAGGCGGACAGGGAAATAGATAGAAGTTGATTTCCTTTTCTATATTAGTTAGAGTATGATTCATGTAAGAGTCACGTGTTTCCTTAGATATGGGATTGGTGTCCTAGTTGTGTTTGGTTGTGTCTCTTTAGATCAGGGTATAAATATGGAGTAAGGGGCAATGTAAGAGATATCTCAATCAACATCAAAACCAACTTTTACTCCTATTTGCATCTACTTACTTTTCGGCGACTTCGTCAATTTGCATACTTTTTCTTTTTTACGAGTTCTCATTGAATCGGCGAGCTGCATCGTTTCAGTGCGACCTTCGGCGATTCTCGAGTTCCGCGTGAGCACCTCTTGGCCGTGACTTCCGGACGTATCGCTGTTGTCAGGACTAAAGTGTTCGTATCTTCATCCTTGTCGATTAACATGTCAAATCGACTGGCACGCTTTGGATATCGATTCGGGTATTAGCCCTTTGTGTTTGCAGATCCACTTTTGCATCAACACATCTTTTGGCACGCCCGGTGGGACCAATCAATCAATATGTTCAATTCCGAGATCGATTCGGGGAACATCATCGCAGTATCAGAAGAAGATCTCAAGGAAGAACAGAAGCAAGCTATGGAAAAGGCTGTAGAAGAATACAAGCAGCTTTGTCTGAGATCGTTTAGCTTGAACAAGAGTGGACAAGTCATCCAGAAGCAAGATTTGCCGTTACCTCGGCAGGTTACCTTTGATTCCAATCCTGGTAAACTTCAAGAGATGGTTAATTCTGCAGTAAATCATGCTTTGATTAATCATTCCAGTGTGTTGTCCAATACTGTTCATAATGCTGTGGTTCGAACTCTCAAAGAAGGACAAGCGGCACCACATTACGTTGGGCCTGCCTATCATCAACCAGAGCCAGCATCTGTAAAAACTCCATCGGTTCCTTCGGCCGTTGCGGGTACAGAAGTTACTTCCCCTCCAGTATTGGCAGGCTCACCTAATATACAATCTACACCGATACAATCAGATCAGGTGTTACCAGGAGGGCGAGTTCAGCTTAATACAGATCTATCGGCATCAGCTATGTCAGGCCCTGTGTCTCAGAATAACCAGATTCCTACTAATTGGTGGGGATATGGCATGCCTCCAGAGTCATCTGCTTTCAATCCTAGATTACCTCAAGTATTTGATGCAGCAGGAAGAGCGCCTTTATCATCGGCCGTTTCGCCGATGGCTCAAGTGCCTCAATATGCCGCAACTACTTCTGTGCAACCAACTCCAGGAGGTTTCCAGATGCCTATGGTTCAAACATTCAATTCAAGTCCATCGGCGAGCTTACTGCCGATGCAGCAGAAAGCCCCTGCTATGAGTCAAACTGGGGTTCAGTTCATGCCTCAAACCAGTTATAATTATCCAACGATATCGGCAAATTACCAGCCATCGGTAAGTTTTGTACCGATGAGTTCTAATAATGATTGGTCAGGACAGTTACCTGTTCAACATACAGTTCAGCGAAATCAGCAGGTGGCAGGGATTCAACAAGATCATATGCAAGCTGGTTTCCAGAATCAAGCATCGGCAGCTCAGCCGATGAATCCTTTCCAACAGACTAATGGACCACAAGTAACGGCAAATATGCCGATTGCTGGAGATCGTGGGCCACAAAGATATGTGGAGGGATGTCAGCAGGTACCTCCGGTAGAAGTTCAACCAGTTCGTCAGCAGGAAGCTGATGCTTTTTGGGCTGATAAGATAGCAGAAATTATGAAGGATCAGTTTGGGATAAAGCCCAAGGTCAATACGTATTCTTATCGGACTCCGTACCCTCCTGCATACGATTTAATTCCTCTCCCAAATCGGTACAAGGTACCGGATTTCACTAAATTCTCTGGGCAAGATGATACATCAACAATGGAACATGTCAATCGCTTCATTATTCAATGTGGAGAGGCAGCTAACAGAGATGAATTAAGAGTTCGATTATTTTCATCATCTTTGTCTGGATCAGCATTTACATGGTTCATTTCATTACCACCAAATTCTATTATTACTTGGGTTGATCTAGAAAAACAATTCCATAAGTACTTCTTTGCTGGAATCCATGAAAAGAAGCTTACCGATTTAGTAAAATTGAGACAGCGTAATGATGAATCGGTAGAAAGCTTTGTACAAAGGCTACGAGATGTAAAAAATAAGTGCTACAGCCTGGTGCTGGATGATCGGCAGCTTGCCGATTTGGCTTTCCAGGGGTTATTGCCACATATTAAGGACAGATATGCTTCTCAGGAGTTTGAAAGTCTCAGTCATCTTGTGCAAAGGATCTCTGATCAGGACACTAGGGTTTTTGAACCTAAAAAGAACTGGAGTAAAAAGGTATCATTTGTTGAAGAGGTAGGAGATTCTGACTCTGATGAAGAACCAGTTATCGGCTTAGCTGAGTGGGTTAAGAATAAAAAGCCGATATCATGTCCCTTTGGTCAAAAAGAGCCAGAAAAGTTTACCTTTGATATCACCAAGGCCGATAAAATATTTGATCTTCTGCTTCAAGAGGGTCAAATTAAGCTGTCACCTAATCACGTGATTCCATCGGCAGAAGAGTTGAAGAAGATTTTGTACTGCAAATGGCACAATGCAACTTCACACAGTACAAATGAGTGCAAGGTATTCAGGCAACAGTTACAATCGGCTATTGAATCTGGGAGAATTAAGTTTGGTACTTCCAAGACCCAGAAGCCGATGAAAATTGATCAACACCCTTTTCCAGCAAATGTGTTGGATGCCAAAGGAAAGACCAAGGTATTGACATCAGAAGCTGCTGAGAAAAACGCGTCAGTAGACCCCCAACATCGGATAACTACCGATGATGCAAAGAGTAAGGGTTTGCTAGGGGAAAGCAGTAGTTCCAAAAAACCTCCTCGACCTGGCATTGTGATTACTCATCGAAGGCAGCAGGAGGGTTGGCGTCAACGTAATGACCGATATCGGCAACAGCAAGAAATGAGACGTTAGGAAGAATGGAATCGACATAAAGATCATTGGAGATGTCCGTTCTTCATCCATTGCTGGGAAGAAGGTATAAAATTGCCAACTGTTGAAAATTGCCCTGAGTGTAATGGTTATTACGGAGTCAATTGTTCAGAAAGGATGTTTCAACGTGGTAATCAGGGTTTGTCTATCAACGAACCGATCAGAGGCAGAGCATCAGTGCATGATCGGCTGGGGGGCAGACTTAGTGTACATGAGAGGCTTGGTAAACGTGCTGGATATTTTCCAAGGAATCAAGAGGAGCTTGAGGAGATGGCAAACGCAAGAGTTCCCGATGAGGAGATATTCTACAGGGACCCTAATATACGTCGCGTAGAACTAACTAGGACTTGTTATCAGCCGGTTTGGAAAACCAAGTTTCCTCAATGGTGCCCAGAGGGTCTGACAAAGACGCAGAGGAGGAGGATGCAACGTGAGCGTCAGGAGGATTTATACCAGGAGGAAAATTCCTCCAATAAAAAGCCTGGTCATCAGCAGTGGCAGGTAAAACACAAAAATAAGGGTCCATCGGCAGATGTTAATATGGTATTCATGTTGCCGATGGAGTTTTTGGCACTATCTGATAATGAGGAAGAAGTTGTTCTCTCTGATCAAGTAGCTCAGTTAACACTAGATCCAATGATGGCCGTTTTTGAGAAACCTACCGATGACGAAAGACAGCATCTTAAGGCTTTATTTGTGAAGGGCAGAGTTGATGGGCAGCCTGTGTCTAAGGTACTTATTGATGGAGGGGCTGCGATTAATATTATGCCTTATGTAATGTATCGGAAACTTGGTAAGGGGGATCAAGACTTGACCAAAACCGATATGATGTTGAAAGATTTTGAAGGCAATGTGTCACCGGCTAAAGGGGCAGTGTGCGTGGAATTGACCATCGGCAGCAAAACCTTGCCAACGACGTTCTTTGTTATCAACGGCAAGGGTGCATATAATCTCCTTCTAGGGAGGGATTGGATTCATGCTAATTGTTGTGTTCCTTCTACAATGCATCAATGCCTCGTACAGTGGATTGGGGATAAGATTGAGATCGTCCCTGGTGATTCTTCTTATATCATCGCATCGGCAGAATCAGATACTTATGAGCGAACTAAATGCATATCAGGAGAAGCTTGGGAAAAAGAGTTCCTTAGAGTTGCTGATTATGAAATTCCACCGATCCAAGCAGTCGGTTCTGAAGAGGAGTTTTAATGGATAGGTTTGCCGATGATGGAAAATTAGGTCAAGGGTTCACATCGGCAGATGACTTAGTAGAAGTAGATATTGGTGATGGTGATAGGTCAAGACCTACTTTTATTAGTGCTAAGTTAGGTTCCAAGTGTAAGCAGCGAGTAACAGATTTGTTGAAAGAATATAAAGATTGTTTTGCTTGGGATTATACTGAGATGCCTGGATTAGACCGATCGATAGTTGAACATCGGTTACCTATCAAATCTGGATTTCGGCCGCATCAGCAGCTAGCGCGCCGATGCAACCCTAATGTACTTCCTGACATTAAGGCCGAAATAACTAAATTAATCGAAGCAAAGTTTATTCGGCAATGTCGATACGCAGAGTGGATCTCTAATGTGGTTCCTGTTTATAAGAAAAATAGAAAACTTCGTGTTTGTATTGATTTCAGGAATCTCAACAAAGCCACACCAATGGATGGCTATCCAATGCCGATTGCTGATTTGTTGATTGATGCTGCGGCTGGACATCAAATTATCAGCTTCATGGATGGTAATGCAGGTTACAATCAAATATTCATGGCTGAGGAAGATATTCCCAAGACTGCTTTCAGATGTCCAGGTCATGTGGGGTTGTTCGAGTGGATAGTCATGACGTTTGGTTTGAAAAATGCCGGTGCTACTTATCAAAGAGCTATGAACTTTATTTTTCATGAATACATCGGCACATTGGTGGAGATCTACATTGATGATGTAGTGATTAAGTCTGGAGATATCACAGCGCATTTAGCCGATCTGCGAAAGATACTGGAGTGCACAAGGAAGCATGGATTGAAGATGAATCCTAATAAATGTGCATTTGGTGTATCGGCAGGACAATTCTTGGGTTTTATGGTGCATCAGCGAGGCATTGAAATCAGTAGGAAGTCTATTGATGCAATTAACAAGGTGATTGCTCCTGCTAATAAGACTGAATTGCAATCTTTGATCGGTAAGATTAATTTCATTAGAAGATTCATATCTAATCTGTCGGGTAAGATCAAGGCTTTCAGTCCACTACTTAAATTAAAAGCTGATCAGGAATTCGTATGGGGAGTTGAACAGCAATTAGCCCTTGATGAAATTAAGAAATATTTATCAAATCCTCCAGTGTTAGTTCCACCTCAACATGGGAAGCCTTTCAGGTTATATTTGTCAACTGATGATACAGTTATTGGTTCAGCTCTTATTCAAGAATTTGAAGGGAAAGAACGTGTTATTTATTATTTGAGCAGAAGGTTAGTGGATGCTGAGACGAGGTATTCGGCCATCGAAAAATTGTGTCTGTGTTTATACTTTTCTTGTGTCAAATTAAGGCATTATTTATTAACTGCCGAATGTACGGTCATATGCAAAGACGATGTGGTCAAGTATATGCTGTCGATGCCGATGTTAAGTGGTAGAATCGGCAAATGGATTTTGGCATTATCAGAGTTTGAACTACGTTACGAATCAACTAAGGCAGTTAAAGGGCAAGTGATGGCTGATTTTGTCACTCAGCATTGTAATACAGTGGACTTTCTGGGGATTGCTCCCTGGACACTTTTCTTCGATGGGTCCACATGTGGTGAAGGAGCAGGTATCGGCATTGTGTTAATTTCACCTCTAGGGAGGAAGTATGAGTTTTCATTGCCGATTGTTGCTACAGCAACAAACAATCAAGCTGAATATCGAGCCTTGATAAAAGGGTTAGAATTGCTGAAGGAGATACGTGCCGATGTTGTTGAAATCTTTGGTGATTCTATGCTAGTTATAAATCAATTGACTGGAAGTTATGAATGCCGAAGTGAAGCTTTGATTTCGTATTATGAGAGATGTTTGCAATTGTTGAAAGGATTTAGAGGTTTTCGTCTTGAACATATCTCTCGATTGCATAATGAGGAAGCTAATCGACTAGCTCAGCATGCTTCAGGGTATCAGCCTATTCAGGAAGTGCTAACATCGGCAGTTGATACCGATGACTGGAGGAAAGAGATTGTCGATTATTTAAAGGATCCATATAGAAAGGTTGAGAGACGTATAAGGTTCCAAGCTACCAAATATGTGCTCCTCGATGATGAATTATATTATCGAACTATAGATGGAGTTTTACTTAGATGTGTTAGCAATGATGAATCGAAAAGCTTGATGGGTGAAATTCATGAAGGAGTATGTGGGGCACATCAATCGGCTTTCAAGATGAAATGGATGATCAGAAGGAATGGATACTATTGGCCGACTATTCTTGAAGATTGTTTTAAGTATTTTAAAGGATGCCAGGAGTGTCAAAAGTTTGGTAATATTCAAAGAGCGCCTGCATCGGCTATGAATCCTATAATCAAGCCGTGGCCGTTCCGGGGATGGGCTATTGATCTCATTGGTCAGATTTATCCGCCATCGAGTAAAGGACATAAATTTATCCTGGTTGCTACCGATTATTTTACAAAGTGGGTTGAGGCAATTCCTTTAAAAAAGGTGACATCGGTCAATATGATTGATTTTGTGAAAGAACATATTGTTTACCGATTTGGTATTCCTCAGACTATCACTACCGATCAGGGCACTATGTTTACATCAGGAGAATTTGATGAGTTTGCTGTAGGTATGGGAATTAAAATTTTAAATTCTTCTCCATATTATGCTCAAGCTAATGGTCAAGCTGAGGCTTCTAACAAAGGGATCATCAAACTCATTAAGCGCAAAATTGAAGAAAATCCTAGGAGGTGGCATACAGTATTAAATGAAGCCTTGTGGTCATATCGGATGTCATGTCATGGTGCAACCAAAGTAACGCCTTATCAGTTAGTATATGGACACGATGCAGTATTGCCTTGGGAAATTAAGGTTGGCTCTAGACGAATACGTTCTCAAGATCAGCTGACAGCCGATGATTATAATACTCTTATGAAGGATGAGTTGGAAGATGTGGCGGGTCATCGGTTAAGGGCTTTAGTTAGTATCGAAGAAAATAAGAAAAGAGTAGCTAGATGGTATAACAAGAAGGTGAAAGTAAAAGAGTTTGCCGATGGAGATCTGGTCTGGAAATTGATTTTACCGATTGGGACTAAGAGTTCAAAGTTTGGAAAGTGGTCTCCTAATTGGGAAGGTCCATATCGGATAAATCAGTCTGTTCCTGGTAATGCATACATTTTAGAAACCCTCGAAGGGGTTGTGTTTCCCAGAGCGATAAATGGAAAATATTTAAAGAGATATTACCCTAGTATCTGGATAGATGCATAAAAGTATAAAGTGCCGATACAATAAATAAGATTACACGTTCAACAAGGATTGGATAGCTAATATCGCACGCAGGCGAATCTGGTCGGCTTCCTCCATTTCCTTGATATCGTCATCGGCGGCACCCTCCACAGGCTTGAGTTTTTTCTTCATGGCTAAAGCTTTGCGAGCTTGGATATCTCTTTCTTGCTGAAGGGTCTTGATGGCATCGGGTAGCTGGCTTTCTTCTTGTTGGGCATGAGTTAAGGCTGCCTCAACTTCTTTCAGTTCAGCCAATAGAGCCATCTTCCTTGCTGATAAATCTAAGATTTTCTGCTTAAGTTCAGCGCCCGAAGTCTGCAAGTTGCCGATGCCCTTGTGCTTCTCATCGGCAATCTGTTTCAGTTGTAGCATCTCTTCTTTGAGTTGAGCCTGAGCTGCTCTATCGGCAATGCGCTGAGCGGCCCGTTGATATTGCAGTTGGCGGCTTTCTAGGTGAGCTGCTGGGAAGAGTACTTCTTCAACATCGGCAGGGACCTGGCCCCGAATTGTTTTGAAGATTGCCTTTGCGGGGTCCGAGTCATCTACCAGTTGGGCGGTACCTTGTTGTAGCAAGTTCAGGAGGGTTTCCAACTTGGATTTAGTCTCTGCCGATATTGTTCCCAGTGCAAGGGAAGAACTTGTCTCCTCTCCATCGTCGTCAGAAATATCAATGGCAAAGGAAAATAGGCTGTTCGGGGAGTCTTGTTCCTGAGAGAGAGAGAGGGAGATCAGTTAGGGGTAAGTATGAGTATTGTAAATCAACTAGGCTGATCGGTTTACCTGTTTCAAGGCAATTTCTTGTGCTTGACTGGAGGAAGCAACCTGGAGTATGTCGTGTGGGGGACCGGCTGAGCTTGCCGATGGGATATCCTCTGTGACTTCATCGATGGTGGGCTCTTGAGGTATGACGGCCGATGACATTGGGGCAGATGTAGGGATCGGCATAGACCTTTGTCGTTTTGGCTGTGCTTCAGTATCTGTTGAAGCTTTGCGTTTTGCTTGGGCATCGGCAACGATGGGCTGGGGGGCATCGACACTTGTTGGTTGTGAAGCTTGGACATCTGGTACGTTTGCCGATGTACCCAATTGTTGCTGCAAAACAAGTATAAGAGATGATATTTAACAAGTAAAATGTAAAGTCAGGAAGCTACCTCTGAAGGTTCATCGAAGGAAGTGGTGCTTGATATCGGCGGAATTGCCGATGACGATCCAGTAGTAGCTCTTACCCCCTGATGATTAAGGTTAATACAGTTTGTGATCGGCATAAGTAAAATAAACGAGGTTGTTACCTTAAATGCTTTGACCAAGGTTGTAGCAGCAGCCGATGGAGTAGCCCTGGATGTAGCCAATTTGGACTTGGAAGTGATGGTCTTGGTACGAATCTTCTGGTGGGTCAAAGCGGCTAAGGTGGGAGCGTTGTAGCCGATCAGCGATGTTGGGAAAATAGGCCGGAGATTGAAGGGTTTCCCACTTTTGCTCACCGATGGTGCTGGGTTGTTAACCTGTTACAAGAGAATCGGTTACTGATATATGAAGGGAAAAGCAGAAGGGAGTTAAAGGAAACTTACCGCGTCGTCAGGGATGGCGTATTCAGGGTCGATCATGTGCCGATATGTGTGAGCAGAAGTTGCGAACAGTTGTTCTTTCCACTCTTGCCACCATTGCTTATATGACTCGGTGATGAAAGATATTGGTGTCCAGGTGGATATATCGACATCTGTAGTATCGGCATCGGGGGAGAGTTGTACTACCTTGTTCCAATCTGTTCCGCAGGTGATTGTTTCCCTGGGTTTGATCACATCGGCAAAGCAGAGTTTGATTGGCAATTGCCCAAAAGCTAATTGGCGGGATACTGCCGATGGGTTGTAAAATTCATAAGTAATGTTGGTGTTTTTCCCGCTGCCGAATGTGTTTACTGGAATTGCCTTGGGAGTAATGATAGCCATCATGAGCTCATTATCTTGATTCAGAGTGTTATCGGCAAAGTTGAAAAGAAGGGGGAATCTGTTGTCTTCGTCAATATAAGGCACCCAGGCCCTATGATCGCGAGAAAGACCATTGTAGAAGCTTTGAAAGAATCTGCCGATTTGGTCTTCGTTGGCTTCTGTTCCAGGAAGGACAATTATGGCTTCACCAAAATTGAGGGGTGAGCGTGTTGCCGATTCATCATCCCCAAGCACATAGTCTTCAGCAATTTCTCGTGGGAATTGTTGAGCAAAAAAGTCCCATTGCAAACGTTTGTGCATATGGGCATTCAGCCACATGTTGATAAACCACCACGGGCCTCCCAGATTGCCGATGGGTTCGCCGAGCAAAAGTTTCTGAGACACTTGATGAAGAAGATGATAAGTGGAGCTCAGAAGGTATCGGCCAAGAGGAAACCTTACGCCATTAGCCAAAAGTTCAGCTGCAGGGAGGAAGGCGTTGGTTGGTCCTACTGATCGACCACAGAAGATGAATTTTTCCAACCACATATTCAGGAATGTGGCATGTTCCCTCTGGTTAACTGTCCCGGTCTTCTGGTATTCTTGAATGTATCCTGTCCAACCGCCGATGTTGCGGGTATTTACCCTGTATTCAGGCTTCCTACCATAGATGGAGCCTTCATCGGCAGTTGAGATGTCCAAGCCAGTAAGCATATGGATATCGGCAAGGGTAGGAGTGGCTGGGCCATGTCCAAACATAAAAGTATTGGTCGTGTCTGACCAGAAATAAGCAGCTGCAATCATCATTGATTCATTTTTCTGCATATCGGCAATAGATAGCCTAATGCATTGGTCTAATCTTCGTTCTGCCCAGTGTACTTGCATCGATCTATTAACTCTCAAGTACCAATCTTTCCACCCCTTGGTGGTTTTGGGCCAAGATCGGAATGTGTCTTTCCACAAATTCAGAGAAAAATTTTGGGCTCTAAAGGGGATTCTGTTAACCTCTGCATTGATCAGATCGGTTGGATCTGGGTTGCCCATTGGACCGAGGCATTGGACATGCGGTTGATCGGTTGGGATAATTAATTTGTTGCGCAGTTCCTAAGGTTATAGAATCCAGAGAACAGAAGAAAGGAAAAATCACCGACTGAATGAATTTGCGAAAAGATTAAAGTAAAGGGTAATGGAAGTGGAGCGAACCGCGGGGACGTCGAAGTTGATGGCCATGGTCCTGAGGAAACTTGAAGTTAGCGCCGGAAAAGGGTTCTCCTTGGTTGAGGTCGCGCGGTTGTTCGTCGGAGTCGCCGCCGGAGAGAGAAAATGCCAAGGATTGGAGGCTGAAAGTAGAAAATGAGGGTTCCGGAGAAATCTATTTATAAGCCGCCCGGAGTAAGGGTATTTTGGACTTATCTCTATATCGCGCGCATATAGGTTGAGACGGTTCAGAAGGATATGGCAACTGTTCGCACGATAATCAGGGGATCGTACAGATAAGTTGATGACAAGTAATCATGACTTGGAAGGGATATCGATACAGGATATTTTAATTCTGAAAATGGCAGCATTATCATGTTAAGATCTTGCCGATGGGTTATTGCTTCGGTATCTTAACCATAATCAGGGCAAGAGTGGTTGGCGATTGTGCGATATTTACTGAAGTGCGTGAATCAAGATTGGATTTGATTGGATTTGATAACAAATCAAGTTTTGGCTTGGAGAATGAGTTACGGTAATCGGGCGAAGGCAAGCGTTATCTGGAGTAAATTTCGGAGCATTAATGGTTTTATACTCCGAAATTGGGGGGCATGTGTTGACACCGTTTTTTGCACGTGTCAAAATAATCGGAGTGGACTAATCGGCAAGGGGAAAGTTATTGAATACTTTGATAACCGATGAAAGCCAGCTTGTAAAGATGGTTGCCGATAGCTGGTGACGGTCGATGGAAAGGTTGATTTGGACTCGGACGTTGCCGATGAGGTTGGAGGTGTTGTTGTCAATGCCGATGAAGGGAGGCTGGAAGACTACTGCCGATAAAACAGGGAATATGCCGATGAAGGAAGGTTGGAAGACTACTGCCGATGAAACAGGGAGTATGCCGATGAAGGAAGGCTTGAAGACTACTACCGATGAAATAGGGAGTATGCCGATGGGAAGGAGGACAGTGAGGTTTTCCATCGTAATTGAGGCGGACAGGGAAATAGATAGAAGTTGATTTCCTTTTCTATATTAGTTAGAGTATGATTCATGTAAGAGTCACGTGTTTCCTTAGATATGGGATTGGTGTCCTAGTTGTGTTTGGTTGTGTCTCTTTAGATCAGGGTATAAATATGGAGTAAGGGGCAATGTAAGAGATATATCAATCAATATCAAAACCAACTTTTACTCCTATTTGCATCTACTTTTCGGCGACTTCGTCAATTTGCATACTTTTTCTTTTTACGAGTTCTCATTGATTCGGCGAGCTGCATCGCTTCAGTGCGATCTTCGGCGATTCTCGAGTTCCGCGTGAGCACCTCTTGGCCGTGACTTCCGGGCGTATCGCTGTTGTCAGGACCAAAGTGTTCGTTTCTTCATCCTTGTCGATTAGCAGGTCAAATCGACTGGCACGCTTTGGATATCGATTCGGGTATTAGCCCTTTGTGTTTGCAGATCCACTTTTGCATCAACAATATTTATCTTTTAGCTTGTTGTGACTAGTGATAAGCTCATTGTGCACCCACTCAAGTTTATCATTTTTATCTTTAAGATCTTTCTTAGCAGATTTGAGCTCCTTAAGTTTGGATGATATAGAATCATTTGTTTCTTTGAGCTCATCATTAGCCTTTTCTAATGTATCACACTTAGCTAAGAGTGAATCATTTTTAGCATCAAGTTTTTCATTTGTAGCTCTACTCTTTCTAATGATCTTAGTATATTTTCTTAGTATTTTGACAAGATCATCATATGTAGGTGAGTCATCATCATCGCTATCGCTATCATCATCACTAGCATGTTCATCATCACTACTATCATCACTCTTAGTTACCTTGCGTTCACCTTTGGCCATAAGGCATAGGTGTGTAGATGATGATGGCGATGATGGCGGTGAAGATGCAAGATCAATAGCAATGGCGGCCACCTTTTCATCGTCACTATCATCATCGGATGATCCACTTGATGAATCAATGTCCGTGAGCCAATCACCGACAATATAGGCCTTGCCACTCTTCTTCTTCTTGTAGAAGTCCCTCTTTTTGCCATCTCTCTTCTTGTATGGCTTGTTCCTTTTCTTTTCATCTTCATCACTTGAATCATCTTTCTTGCCCTTATTCTTGAACTTGTCTTTCTTGGGCTTTGTGCATTGATGAGCTAGGTGGCCAAGTTCGCCACAATTGTAGCAATCCATCTTAGAGATTGGCTTTCTTCTTGAGCTTGTGAAGAACTTCTTCTTCTTGTCGTCAAACTTGATGCCACTCTTGTTTAGCCTTTTTAGCATCTTGGTGGTCTTCTTCACCATGAGAGCAAGGCTTTCTTCATCATCTTCAACACTTGAGCTCTCATACTCAAGTCTTGCTTTGCCCTTATCTTGGCTAGCTTTGAATGCTAAGTCCTTCTCTTTCTTCTTTGTAGAGGATGAGCCATCTTATGGTGTGATGTGCATGTACATTTCATGAGCATTGATCTTTCCCAAGATTTGTGTCGGTGTAGCGGCGGAAAGATCACCTTGATGTAGCATGGTCACAATGTGCCCATATTTGTCAATGGGGAGGACACTTAAGATTTTTCTCACAACGTCGGATGGTGACATTTGAGTAAGTCCAAGCCCATTGACTTTCACTACAAGAACATTTAAACGAGAATACATCTCATTAGCACTTTTTTTGGGAAACATCTCAAAAGAGTTTAGTTTCTTAATTACAAGATGATAGCGTTCCTCACGCTCACTCTTGGTTCCCTCATGGAGCGCACAAACATCCGAGCATAATGCATGGGCGTCTTTGTGGTTCCTTACACGATTGAACACATCTTTGCAAAGGCCTCTAAAGATGGTGTTGCGAGCCTTTGCATTTCATTTTTCATAATTCACTTCATCGCCTTGAAGTTGTGTGGCATTCTTAGGTGTTGGGAACCCTTGAGAGGCGGCTCTAAGTATTTCAACGTCTAGAGCTTCTAGGTACGCCTCCATGCGAATTTTCTAATATGGAAAATCATCTCTCTCAAAGATAGGAGGAGGTCCATCCCCGTAAGACATCTTGCTCTAAGCGATTAAGCTTAAAAACGTGAGCACGAGGCTCTGATACCAATTGAAAGGATCAAGATGCCCAAGAGGGGGGGGGGGTGAATTGGGCTAATTCTAAATTCTCTTGCAATAATCAAATCCTATGGATAGCCCAATTAACCCCTTGTGCCTAGAAAAGTGTTTATATCAAACTAATGCACAACAACCTCGCAACCTATGTTCCAAACTTACTCTAGCAAGCAATTCTATGGATGTAAAACAAGTATTGAATTGCTCAAAGTAAATACTCAAAGTAAGTGCTCAAAGTAAATAGAGAGAGAAAGGAACGCGGCGATGTTTTGCCGAGGTATCGGAGAGTCGCCACTCCCCACTAGTCCTCATTGGAGCACCCGCGCAAGGGTGTAGCTCCCCCTTGATCCGCGCAAAGATCAAGTGCTCTCTACGGGTTGATTCTTCGACACTCCGTCACGGTGAATCACCCAAAACCGCTCACAACTTGAGTTGGGTCACCCACAAGCTCCGTCGGGTGAACACCAAACTCCCAATCACCACCAAGCCGTCTAGGTGATGGCGATCACCAAGAGTAACAAGCACGAACTCTCACTTGACCACGCGAAGCCTAATGAGAAGATGGATGCACACTTTGCTACTCTTGATTTGCTAGTGAGGCTACTCTCTTGGATTCTCAAATCACAAACACCTCACTAGGACCTTGCTCTTCTTAGCACTCACAAACGTGTTTCTCAGCTGTTGGAATGAGCAAAAGTTACTCCACTCACGAGTGGAGCTTCTATTTATAAGGCAGCCTAAAAAACGAACCGTTATGAGCTTCTGCGGGATGACCGGACGCTCCGGTCGTGATGACCGGACGCTCCGGTCAGTTCAACCCGCGAACCAGTAGTAAAGAGTCGACCGGACGCTGGCAGGGTCCGGTCAGCACTGACCGGACTCGTCCGGTCGCATAAAACCCTTACTGGAACCTTACTGGACTCGACCGGACGCTGAACCCTCAGGGTCCGGTCAGTATTGACCGGACCCGTCCGGTCACACTTTCTCAAGACTGGACCCTTACTGGAGTCGACCGGACGCTGGCCCTCAGCGTCCGGTCACATGACCTTCCAGCGTCCGGTCACACCAGACTTGATCACCTTAGTCAAATGAACTGACCGGATCCTGCGGCCAGCGTCCGGTCAGTGTTTGACCCTCCATTCACTTCCAACTTTCGAACATATGTGAATGAA
The DNA here is from genome assembly GCF_019320115.1 of Miscanthus floridulus. Lineage (NCBI taxonomy): Eukaryota > Viridiplantae > Streptophyta > Magnoliopsida > Poales > Poaceae > Miscanthus > Miscanthus floridulus. The sequence goes on along the minus strand of NC_089590.1, from coordinate 68,457,011 downwards.
GTTTGCTCCAAAGGATCTTAGGCATTCTTAGGAGCTACCTAGAGCTAGTTTTAACAAGTGTGCACCACACCTAACTCACTAGACTCAACTAGGTCAAGCTACCCGTTCATACCCCCCTTCATAGTACGGCAAAAGGAAAAACAAAGTCCTAAACTACTCTAAGTGTCTCTCCAACTCCAATTGACACTTAGAACTAGTCATCCTTAACCTTGTCGTCCATCCTTTGAAAACCGAAACGATTTCCATCGTAGGGGCATGACAACCTCGATTGCCCAATCGATCTCCATTACCATGACCTAACTTAATTGCCTCTGCAAAACACACGTTAGTCATAGTAATCTTGTATTGACATTAATCACCGAAATCTAACTAGGGGCCTAGATGCTTTCACACAACCGCTCACACTATGATTTGGGTCATCCACAAGCTCCGTCAGATGATCACCAAGCTTCCAATCACCATCGAGTTGTCTAGGTGATGGCGACCACCGAGCCGTCTAGGTGATGACGATCACCAAAAATAACAAGCACAAACTCTCACTTGACCAAGACAAGTCTAATGAGAAAGGTGGATGCACACTTGCTACTCCCTATGCACTAATGAGGTCCTTAATCTTGGATTCTTAAATCTTAACCACTTCACTAGGCTCTTGCACTCCAAATATGTTTCTCAGCTGAACAAATGGACAAGAGAGCTAAATTGGACGAGTAGGAGAAGTATTTATACTCCCTACTTCAAAACATACCCGTTGAGGTCCAACTTAGCATTTTCGGGGTGACCGGACGCTCAGGTCAAAGTGACTGGACGCGTACGGTCAGTAGTCAACGGCTACATGACGTCAGTACAGTCAGTAGACTAATACAGAGACCGAACTCTGACCGGCGTCCGATCGTCACCTACCTGACGTGTCCGGTCAACTATTTCCTTCTCTGGATGCTTTCTGTTGTCGACCGGACGCGACCTCTAGTGCGTCAGGTCACAGTAGCCAACACCTACGCATCCGGTTCTGGCCAGGGCCAGCGTCTAGTCGCTCCTCAGTTCCTGCTGCGCGTGCCAAGCAACTGACCTGACACGTCCGGTCCCATAAGGACCAGCGTCCGGTCACTGTCTTAATTCCATTCACTTCCAATTCGAAAAACTTTGTGAATGAAGTTGACTCCATCTAATCTTTGGGTTATCCCTGAGCTAACTAATGCTAAGTTTTACAAGTATGCACCACACCTAAACCATTAGACTCACCTAGATCAAGCTACTAGTTCATACCGCCCTTAATAGTACGGCCAAAGGAAAAACAAAGTCCTAAACTACTTTAAGTGTCTCTCCAATACCAAATGACACTTAGAACTAGTCGGTCCTTAATCTTGTCGTCCATCCTTCGAAAACCGAAACAATTTGCATCGATAGGGGCATAAAAACCATAATTGCCCAATCAATCACCATTACCATGACCTAACTCAATTTGCCTCTGCAAAACACACGTAAATCACAGTAATCTTGTGTTGTTATTAATCACCGAAACCCAACTAGGGGCCCAGATGTTTTCAAAATAAAACAAAGAAAAAATGAAACAAAAAATAACTACCAATTACGAAAGACATTTGAACCTAATGAAACTGAAGTACTGAACCTGAATCTCTGAAATAGATAATGAAACACTGCATATTTTCTGGACAAAGTTTTTCATTATCTGACCATTCAATATGCTCACTCAGTATTCCTGATAAAATTCAGTATCATAATTCTGTATTCCAATTAAGCATCATGTACATCCACACAGTCACCTAATAAGGGGGCCCACAGATTATTGCTGCATCAGACTGAACGCAAATGCACCACATTGCAATCACATTGTACTCTAGCAATGGAAACTGATCACCTGCAACCTAGCAATTATTTTCATCTTACACATCTGAATGCTTAACACATGGCAGCGAAGTTGATGGCCTTCAGATCAAACAGCAGGAGGGGGGAACGAATATGTGAGTCAGTTGTGCAGCGGATCTTTGCAGAGGAAATCAGAACGAATACACCTTGGTAACAGGAATCAAAATCTACTAGTACCAGCATAACAGCACAGCTCATCTGATCCAAGCACCAGGAGCACAGGGCCGGCGACCTCCGGCGAGCCCCAGCGGGAGGGGCGCTCGCGGGCTCGCGGCTGGAGAGAGAGCAGACGTCGTGACCGGCGTCGAGGTGGGGGAGGACCGCCAGGCCGCCACAACCGCTGTTGGGGTCGGAGCCCAACCACGTCGGGGCATATGCAGAACAAGCGGCGATCTGGACGCGCGGCGGAATCCAAGAACTTCCTCTGTCGTCGTCCGCCGCAACTCCTTCCACCGTCGGTCGCCGGCTGCGCTTCCGCCACCAACGCCGGATTCGTTGACCCGTATGCGCTGTCGGAACGAAGGAGAAAGAAGCAGCGTTGGGAACTCGGAGCGCTGGCCGCAACGTTGGATGAGGGGTGTCTGCTGGCCCGGCCTGTCGTGGCCTGGTGTCGCGCGGTGGAGTCGGAGCGCGACCCGTCGCTTGTTAGACTCTGCGAATAACTTTCCCAAATCCAATGTGCGCCGATCCTCCACAGAGATCCAGCCTAGCGATGTGACTTGTGGGCCTTGGAACTTCATGGGCTGAATATGCCTGGTAGCTCTTAGTAGGCCCATATGGCCGGTACTGAATACTGAATTACTGATTAACGCAAATACCACGCTGTTCTTTTTCTTTTCCTTTGACAGGATAAGATAATACCACATGGACTGGTGAGATGAGAGAGCAGAAATCGGGAGTAAATAAAATATGAGGTACCCTATTATAAAAACAAGCACCTTGTGCGGCATGTGCAGTTAGCATCGAAAAATCATATCAACCAGACGGAGCCAAGGGCCAATCTCAAAGGTGGCCTGCGGCCTTGCCGTATTCCCAACGGGAAATATGGACGTCTCAATTTTTGGCAGAGGGGCACGCTCACGCTTTCGAGTGACCCTACCAACGCTCGCTTCAAATGTTTATGTTACGCTCGATTCAAATTTTTATGTTATGCTCGATTCAAATTTTTATATGTTTAAAAATATGTTTATCCTCAACTGTAGTAGGTACCAAATATCTAACTTACAAATCCAGCAAGGGGAACACAGATATAGTTACTGTGGCTAATTATTGAGAAGAGCAGCGACACTGATATAGTTATTGTGGCTAATTATTGAGAAAAGCAGCGACTGCTAATATCTGAGATGGTTCAGCTTCTTGATCTTCTTAGGAGGCAGAAGCACAGAGCTGAGTGTGTTGCGACTCAGCAGCGCAGCCCTTTGTAGCTCCATAACCTGTTCCAAGTACCAGTTGCACAGAGAAGTGAATAGTCTAGCACAAAGCCAAAAAAAGTAGCGAGTTATAAAGCTGTACTAATAAACTGCGTAGCACTAAATACCTGGGACTTGGTCAGTGTGATTTCTTTCTCCACAAGATTCGACGTCTGAATTTTGGCCTCACTAACAATCTTAACAGTGGATGCTAAGGAGAGTGGAAGAACACGCAGGTCATCAGTGACCACGAATTTCGTATGCTTCCCGTTCACGTATGCATCTCCTTTTTCGCTTCCACCTATTTGTATCTTTGGATTCACCTCACAAAGTTTACTGGACTTCACCTTATTTGTGCAAATATGATAACTACTATAATAATCGTACCTATGACAACGGTCACAATCTGAAAACCTTCCAATCTTGAAGCACGAAAAGCAGGCATTGATCGTCAGTTCTCTTGGAGCTAATTCGTCAACCTGAAGGATCTTAGAAGCGCAACACCCAAAGCAGGGTGGCAACTTCGGAGCCAGTAGGACGCTCTGGCAATCTTGTCTGACGAATTCTTTAGCACTCCCATCTATGCTCTTGTAAAGATTATCGAGGCAGCCTTTTGCTGAGCACTGACCAAATGACTTCATTAAGGATCCCAGCGGAATGCTTAGTAAGCCAAAGAGACAATCCACAAAATCGCCATCAACTTCAGCATACAGCATAGCAGAGTTGTTTTTCATCTGAAGAACCCTGATCTTCAGATTTCCTAGCCTTTCCTCGTCCCCATCTTCTTGTTTAGGATTCAAGTCCTGAGCGAGCGTGCCTAGGCTTGCATCATCGTGTGGGACAGGAACATCGAAATAGTGCTCTGTTAGAGGTTGCTTGGATGTCAACGATCTCTTCAGCAAGCATGTTATCTTCATGAAATGGATCGTTAAGTCGGTAAGTTCATTGACAAAAAAAAAAAAAAAAAGAATTTGAGCATTGTGATAGACAAACCTTTTCTGAACTGAACTGTACAACCTGCTGCTCAAGAACAGCTGGATCCCGCACACCAAATTTCTCGAAGAGAGACATCATAAGAGAGGTTGACGCTGGCGCAACCTGGAGATCATCGGTGACGATAAACTTCAAGCATCCTTTGACGAAAACTCCATCCTCCGAACAAGCAGCAGGAGCGGTTTCAGTGTCACCGTCGTATTTTCTGCACTGCCCAAAGGACTCCATGACCTTTCCGCATTTGCAGACCGTGTCAGGGATCGAACTGATCCCGTTGTCGCTGCAGGATGTGTCTTTGCAGACGTAGACCACCCTTGGAACGGTGTCATCGACGTTGATCTTGAGCCGACAGCAGTGGCTGGAAGCCGCGTTGATCGGTTTCAGAAGCATCGCCTTGCAAGCCTTGGTCTGGAAGTATTCCGTGCTGAGATCCTCCACGCTCTTGTACACCTCGTCGAGACACCCCATCTGAGACTGCTTGTCCAGCAGGCGAACGATGGTGCCGAGAGGCATGGTGAGGAAACCGAAGAGCACGTCGATGAACTCCTTGTCGGACTCTGCGAAGAGCACCTTTCTCTTCTCCTTATCCACGAACAGCTTCACGCCAATGGTCGGCGCTTCATTCTTAGCCATGGTGGATTATTGGTGGTGATTTGGCTTGATGAAGTGGTACGGTTTCTTCTTGTGCTATATGAAACATGCAAGTGTGATCCCTTAAAATACCTGGTGCAGCCGGCGCTGAATGGCCCTGGAATCTGACAGGCCACAGTATAGAAAATGAAACGACAAAAGCCTCTTTGCAGTTCGCACGAAGAGTCGGGCATTGAAGCGCTAGTTACTTCAGAAACTTCTCGCTTTCCTGTTTTCCACATGGAGAATTTAGGGCTGCCATTCAATCCAGAGGCGATCAGTTTCCTATTTCTGTGAACTGCATTTCATACCGATGCCAATTGCCAATTTATATATCGTTATAAAAAAAAAACTAGCCCGTGATACGAGCCATAACAGGCTTTCAGCCAATTTAGGCCCATAAGTCAGCCCTCCAAGCCCGTCAAGGGGCAAGGCCCCGTGAATTACCTTTGTTTCTACACCTTTAGGCAGTTTAAATGGCGATTTATAGCCCTTTGACGGCTAAGGAGAATGCCGATGTTTCGGTTCATATGAAACATGATACATCGCAATTTAAAGTGCATTCAATAGTTGTATTAGATAGTTTAGATATAGTGACCCACTAATTCGAGCTGCACTGAGTGACTTTGACAACAACAAATGTTAGTGGCATGATTTTTTTATGAGGCACTAACATGAATACAGGATCATAGATAGAACCAAGCGACATTTGTGTTCATACTAAATAGAATAAACTATGAGATGGTTACTTGATAGTTTGAATTTTGTGCTTTTGTCGATGTCAGGTGGCCTTCTACACAGTCATGATCGTCAACCAGGGCTTTCGATTTTGTTATTAGAAATTTTTCGGCCACCCCTGAAATTACCAAAATTCGACAAAATTTCACTGATTTTTTGAGACTTGAACATGAAGTATGATATTTCTAAAAATTTTAGCTCTAAACAAAATGTTAGCGTAATTTATGAGTCGGCATCTATTGAGTAGAAGAATATACAACTTAAATAAACAATACAAAATGTGAGTCTAGAGTTATATAGTACATGTATTGGTGTAATATGGACTTTTTTTTTTCTTTTGGCCACCTGCAAAATTACTAGAATTCGTGAAATTTTGATGAAATTCTACCAAAATTTTGAACCATAGATAATTGAAGCATCTATTAGCAAATAAACACCACAGTGGACCATGGAAAATTCAAATAATTAACTCCAATCTATGCATAAGAAGGTAGAGCATGATTTTAGGACAAATCTAAAACACGTTTCATATTTTCTAAGCTAAAACAATTTTTCTATGAAGCTTCTAAACTAAACCAAGATTTAAGATTTTTAATTGCATAATTTTTTCATAATATTTAAGATTTTTAATTGCATAATTTAGGACGGAGGGAGTACATCGCCCTCACTTTTGCCAATTACGAGTCGTGTCGAGTTATCTTTTTGCAAGAACATGTCCGTTGACGTGGGGTCGAGTCAGCCCTCACTTTCGCCAATTACGAGTCATCTTTTTCAAGAACACATCCGTTGACACGTGGTCATCGAGAGACCTTGGCTGGTCTATGAATATTGGCTCCCGCGCTTGGAAAACGTTTTCACAGACTACGCCTTGTAGTGTGCTTGCTCTGCCGGAACAGAGGCTCCAACACAGATCAAGGGGAAATCCGTACTCCGTAGGACAAGTTCTGACGATACATAAGAGCTCAATTTTATTGACAGCGAATAGGATATTGTGAGAACGCAATAGATGCCTCCATCACGAAGGCACGTTAGCAAGTACTACTAGTACATTTTACTGATGCAGTATGCAAACACGGAAGGAGGAACGCGCTATGCTTCCGATTCCCGGCCTCAGATGATGCAGTGGCTGTCTGGCGGATGAGTTTGGCGACAGGTGAATCTCTCAAGTCTCAAGTGATGGGGAAACCGCTTCTTTTTAGGATGCAGAAGAACGCTGCTGAGTGCCTCACGAGCCGCTATTGCAGCTCTCAGTATCTTCAGGACCTGCACAGGCAGAGGCAGAGGACCTGGTGAGAACCTAAAACTAAAATCAGGAGATTTGAAAAAAGGGATTGAATCTATTCTTTTTTTTTTGAAAGTGGAATCTATTCTTTACCACATATTGTTCAATAGTAGTAATAGGTCGAGAATTACCTGAGTTATGTCGAGACTGAGTTCTTTCTCCACGAGTTTCTCCTTGGGAATATTGGATGCACGCATGACTTGGAGTGTGTTGGCCAAGGAGAAATGAAGGATGCGCAGGTCGTCGGTCATGATGAAGTTTCTTAGCCCTCCCTTGATATATGCTCTACTAGTGTCATGTACTCCACTCGTAGATTTCGGGTTCGTCTCGTAAAACACATGGCAACGATGAATATATGAAGAGCAAGTGCATTTTTTGTCACCCCCAACCTTGAAGCACTGAAAACACATGTCGAGCAACACGCTTCTAGGATTTGATTCTTCAACTTGCAGCGCTTTGATGCTGCAACCAAAGAAGGGCGCCAACTTTGGAGATAGCAGCAAGCTCCGGCAATCTTCTCTTATGCATTCCCTTGCACTCCCTTCTACACTCAGGTAAAGATTATCGACACATCCATTTGTGGGCCACTGACCGTAGCACTTGATTATGGAACCAAGTGGAAAGCCAAGGAGGCCAAATATAAGATCAATAAAATCTTGCCCAACCTCCGCATAGAGTACTGCCGAGTTATCTGCAGTCTGAATAAGCTTTATCTTGAGAGAATTTTTACGGTGCTTGAAAATAATGAGAGCCTTTTGTTCACTTAGATCTAATGGTTAAAAATAGGAAGGAACATAATAAGAAGAACTTAAGTCGTGGGACGGAACTTAAATTTAGTGGGTCCAGAACTGATTTCTATTTTTCCCCCTAGAATCCATAAACAGTATAAAAACACTTCTGTGTTCATTAGAGGAAGCACATTGAACTCATTGCCGGATTTGGTTCACAGTAAGCTAAGAAGTTATAAATTGAGTTTTTCATTCAAGCTTGCATCAGGTTTCCGAAATGCTTGAATCCACAAATTCAGTATTGCCAATTACCATCTCAGGCTTGAATCGTTGATTGGTCATCAGTCTTGTCGTAGTGAATGTGGTTCATCTAGAACGGTTACATTGGATGAGGATGGAAATCTCATTGCCAAGCAGCCCCTGCTAAGCTCAGTGCCGTCGAGCCCCTTGAGACAGTTGGTAGCGAGCCACGGACAGACCGGCGGCCGCGGTGCGCCCCATGCAGGCGGGCAGGCGGGTGCCGGGTGGCGTCGATCCCTCGCAGCCAGCCAAGCCGCAGGCTCTTGCAGGCGGGCGCCGACGAGCCCCTGCAGGCAGGCCATGGTGAGCCTGGACAGACTGCCGGCGCTTTTGCGCCTCGTGCAGGCTAGTGGCGGCGGCGGCGAGCCGGCGAACCGTCTCCGACGCTGATGCATGTGTGCGTTCGGTGCAAAAGGAAAAGATAACGATTAAAGGTAATGCCTGCACTAAAATGACTAAACTATCCTTAATTATATTTAATTAGTTACTTTTAAATCATACCGCTAATAAAAAATTCCACACCCAAGCACCTAAAAACATCTCATATCTTGATAACATTGAACTTACGTGCGTCGTTGCTTTCTTCCTTCGGGAACATATTTACTGGGAGCTTTTCTAGACTCACAGGCACAGCATCCGGCGTGGCAACAGCATCAAAATACAGGCCAGTTAAAGGTTCCTTGGAGATCAATGTTCGCTTGAGCAAGCTGATTACCTGTAAGAAACGGATATATTGATCACTTAAATGAAGTTCAAACATCAGGCTTTGTTATGGTACTTAGTTTTTTTAAGGAACACTGGAGGGTCTAGGTGCCCCTACAGCCAAAAAGATGCATTAAAATAAAAAAGGGGAAGCAGGAGGATCTATGGTACTCAGAAGTGACTGTGGATTGAGGATCTGGATATTAATTATCACATATTACTTCCTTGGAGGTAGGAGTCTAGGAGAAATACGGAAACTATCTTGCAGTTGAGACTTGAGAGACTAACCTTGCTGTAATCGAGATGCAGAAACTCCTCCTTAATATCAGCTCCCTCATTTAGCCCAAACTTCTCGAGCAGTGAGAACACAAGACATGTAGAAGCAGGAGCCACTTGGAGATCATCTGTTATGATTAGCGTCCGACCACTTTTGACAAAAACCCCATCAACATCATATCCAACCGCAGCATTACCATTCCCGGGCAATTCCCGAAGCATACACTGCAGACCTTTACAACTTTTGCAAATAGCATTATGAACTGAACTGAAGACACGCTCATGGCAAGTCGTACTCTTGCAAACATATATTGATCTAGGATTTGTATTGTCAATCTTCACTTTAAGTCGACTGCATTGAGTTGCAGCAGAACTGAGGGGCGCAAGAAGCATGGTCTTGCAGGCCTCGGTCTGGAAGTGCTCTATGCTGAGACTCGCGACGCTCTTGTACACCTCATCAAGGCACCCTAATCCAGATTGTTTGCCAAGAAGCCGAACGATGGTGCCAAGAGGCAGCGTCAGGAAACTAAAGAGCACGTCGACGAAATCCTTGTCAGATTCTGCAAACAACACCCTTTGCTTCTCCTTATCGATGAACAGCTTCACTGCAACTGTTGGTACATAGCTCGACATGGTGTACGCGGGAGTCTGTATGTGGGCTGTTCGGCTGAACACAGCAAGGGGAAGGCAGCACCAAAAAAGCCCTCTGTTGTGATACTGTAGCTGCTGCAGGTGCAGGCACCGAACTGTTCACCTGCAGCACTGTAGGCACATGCAGTGGCCGGCGCAGAGTCAGCCCTGTATGTTATCTAGTCACTGTTGCAGCAGGGCAGCTGTATTGGGACTAGATGGATAGAGTTGTATAAATAGACTACCACGGCAACTCAGTAAAGAAAGCTCAGATTTGCCATCTCACAGACAGGGCTTCGGCCAACGCTGGTGTCTTGTATTGTGCGTGCATGCTCTGTTCTTCCTTCTTCTAGCTCAAGCCATAGTATGTGGGGACGGACAACGCTTATTCGTGGTCGGCACGGTTAGTGGATGCCCGACAACACTAGCGGGTGCTCGGTAAAACTGGTGAGTAGTTCACTCACCTGAGCCGATGATCCTGTGGGCCAACAAGTGGTATCAAAGCCGTATAAACGCCGTCGCCAGACTAACCGCTGGCAATGACGAGCGGTTCGGAGATGGGCGACAACAGTGTCACTGCTGTGGCTGTCCAGCTACGACCGGAGGTCGTTGTTCGCACGGTGCGGGAGGTCAGCGGTACCAGTTGGCCGACGCTGACTCACACCAACTATGGAGAGTGGTCGGTGACCATGAAGGTCAAGTTTAGAGCCCGACGGCTCTGGAATGCTGTTGACAAGGGCACCGACATTGAAGAAGATGACATGTCAGCGCTGGAGGCTATCCTCGCTGCTGTACCGGTGGAGTACAGGGAGCCGTTGGGGACGAAGAGCTCGGCTAAGGAGGCGTGGGAGGCTATTGTGGCGATGCGCGTCGGTTTCGACCGCGCAAAGAAGGCAACGACCCAGCTTCTGAAGCAGGAGTACGCCAACCTCAAGTTCAAGGATGGTGAAACGGTGGAGGACTTCTCCCTCCGCCTGCAGACGCTCATCAGCAAGCTAAAGAGCCATGGCGTCACAATCGACGAAGAGGAGGCGGTCTCCAAGTATCTCCACTCCGTGCCGGCAAAGTACATCCAGATCGCTCTCTCCATAGAGACGATACTGGACTTGTCCACCCTCACCGTTGAGGATGTGACAGGCCGTCTGCGGGTGGTGAACGAGCGTCTGGAGCAGGCGACAGCAACGAAGGACAGCGGGAATTTCTCTGCGTCGATGCGGTGTGGTCCACGGCGACTGCTCTGATGCGGCGTTCTCACTGCGCCTAGCCGCCAGCCTGCCACCATCGCCCCTCTCCATTACACCTGAGTGCCGCTTGCTGCCTACCGCAGTTCCCTATCAGGTATGTCGTAGCCACCGACGATGCCGTGTTTGATTTTTTTATATAGTAATATTTTAATAAATAATTGCAGAACTAAGAGCTAAAATAAAAAAAAAGAATTTGCTGAATTTTAGTTTCCTTTGAGACGATGGTTATTGCATATATTTTATACTAAAATTGTTAATTCTGTTTATTGCAATTTCTGTAAATGCAATATGCAATTTTCAGAGCCAAAACCACAGACCCGGCAAAATTTAATTTGTGTTGACACAAAGACAATTAATAATTTACAATTATTTTCTATAGAAAGATAAAGACAAAATTTAATATATTATGACACAAAAGACACAAAACAAAACACAAAAGTAATAATTTACTGTACTTATTTTAGGGATAATACAGAAGTGACTACCGTACTAGTACTACTCAGCACGTCACAGGTTCACCTCGCCTGAACGGACTGAGAAAAACCAGGCGACCGTGAGATAGGGATTGTTATAAAAAAATTGTGATAGGGTCCTGTCGGCTTACTAATGGCCAACATGTTATTCCACATGCAGCGCCGGCATTTTTATCTGCTAGTCGGATGCCGATAGGGTATATCGGCCTTCCACAGGCCGATAAGTGGGGCCCCGTTTTCCCCACGCTATTTTGATATTTTTTCTAAAAAAATATTACAAATAAAGTATCGACCTCTATAAATACTGTCAGTTTAGATGTTAAAAAGCAAATGCAACCCATTTTATATGGATATATCATTAATTTCATAATTTTAAAATTAAAATTCTTCCTATAACCCTATATTTGAATTTTTAGTTAAACTGTTTGTGTTTGATTAATCAAAGAAATTGTTGCAGAGAATTCTCTATTTGATAACCTTGGATTATCCGAGCAGATTTACTAGTTTGTACGTTAGTTTAGTTACGTATCGCATGCATGAATGTGCAGATAGCTAGCTTAATCATTTATTCTCTGTTTCTTGACGACGGAGCCTGCACACGCATCTCCACTGGCTCATGCATAATAAGCACGCTAACTTTTCTCTTCTTCTTGGTGTGATCAAAAGCATCATGGAAAGAAAAAGTTGAGATGGGGACAGATAAGAAAGAATTTGAGTTTGGGTGCCAAATTACAAATGGTTGTTCCAATATGAACTACGGATAGTGGAAGCTATTTGATTTTTTTAGGCGAAAGAAGAATTATATTAGATAATAGCTGGTTAGAGCATCTCCAAGAGTTCCCTAAACCTCATCATAATCCTAAGTTTTTAGAAAGATCCACAAAAAATCCATCTCCAACAACTCCTAATACAATCTCCTAATATTTTAGGAGTTGGAAAAAATCCCCCTCATCCGCGTAACTTTACGCGCCACAGCCTCGCGCGTATCCTTCGACTCCCGCTCGGTTTCCTTCGCCTCCCGCGCGCTGCTACTCCCTCCGGATCCTCCCCTGCCGGCCGCGGGCATCTCTGCCCCATCCCCGGTGGCGGCGTGGTCCTATCCCAGCGGTGGCGCGTCCTATCCCAGCGGCGGCGCCTGCTCCAGTCGCGCGGACGCGGCTCCAATGGCACGGCAGGCGACCGGCGTTCCCTCCCTCGCTCCTTCCCTTCCTCCTTCGCTGTCGGCGAGCGCGGGAGCCCCGACCAGCGAGCGCGGGCAGCCACGGTCGGCGCGGCGCGGCGAATCGCTCGGGACTTAGGCCCCAGCCCTAGTGGCAGGCGCGGCTGCAGATCGAGCACAGAGGACGCCGCGGCCCACTGCCCCTTCATCTCCGGCGAAGCCTGCTGCCTCCTGCACGCCCTCGCCTCACCTCTGCGGCCCCATTGCCCCTCCACCTCCGGTGAACCCGGCCGCCGCCCACACGACGCGCCTCAGCTCCGCCCCCACGCCTCCCAGGCCGACGCGGCGTGGATAGGTTCGGTTGGAGAGCGCGGCACGGCCAGCCCCGACCGGCGAGCTCGGCACGGCCAGCCCCAGCGGGTGAGTGCGGCATCCCTGCTGTCGAGAGGAGGAAGATGCATGTTGCTGTCTGTAACACCCTTGGTGTTACGAACTTGTTTAGCACCACGATTTAGGCCTAAGAAAAATTTCCGAATCGAGTTTTATTGGGTTTTTAATTTAAACGCACTTGAGGCGATAAGTGAATCCTATGTGACTTAGTTTCGTGGACTCAAATAAACGCTCAAGATCAATTACACAGTGCATAGAAAAATTCAGGAATGTCCGACGACGATTCTAGAGAACGGTTTGTCCTGTTAGATTAAGCAGGAAAATCAACTTTTATAAATAAAATAAAATCCATTAATAAATAGAATGATACATATATATAAACTCATGGGTTTATTTTGTTAAGCACGAACTGACGAGAAATAGAGCGCAGCAGCTTCGTTTATTTTTCCGACGTGCACCGTACTCGTCTGGCATTACTTTTGATTACTGTCTCGTTCTCATCGTGGCCCTGCAATTCGCTGCATTGCAAAGTCTCCTCATCCATCCGCATCCATGCTCTCTGGCTTTTGCTTTGTTTCTGTCTCTGACTTGACTACTTATGTCTACATTTGCCGAGCCGAACTACCGTGTGTGCACCAATGCCACAGCTCTGCTCTCCCTCCCCAGCTCACCATCCCTTTGTTTGCCTCGCGCCGACGCCGACTGTGAATATCACGATTCACAAGTCCACCACTAACAGTCAGGGTGCTCGTAAGTAATGCACGACTAATAACAATCTAGATCCTTGCCTTGTACTCTGACTACAGGCAGTCAACATCTTCCTGGGATTGGTTCTGGCTGTACAGCCGCTGAGTCACCACAACCAGAACCAGGTGCAGCCAATAGAAAATCTAACTTTCGAAGCATACAAAGGACTAGAAGCTAATGACAGTGATTTGACTAAGCTGGCCTGCCAACCACGACACACTGTTGTGCTCAAAAGGTATACTCGGCCAGTCATAGTATGATGATGGCTCAGACTTTGGTCATGGTCACCTCTGCAGTCAAGACTTGCCCTTCGGGCACTCCACTTCCCAGGCCCCCTTTCCACATGGAATACTGTAGCGCGCAGGAATACTGTAGCACGCAGAAACACTGTAGCCATGGAAAGTACTGTACCGCCGTGGAATCGCTGTTCGTTCGAGGCATCACGTCGTGCGCAGCACCGTTTTATTACCTTTAAGCAAGCTAGTTAGCCGCTAACCTTACGACGCGTCGCTGTCGCGCCTTCGCGTCACCTGCCTTTAAAAGGTTACGCCGAGCCGTTCCGCTCCGCTGCTCACTTGCTTCTCTCAAATCAAGTTTCTCTGTTCTTGCCCGTGAAGGTTGCGTCTATCGATTTCTCCTGATCTGCAATAATCAGCTGAGGTAGCTAATCTGTAATTGATCTTCTCATTCTCTAATGTTTTCTTGACCTGTGGTCTCCTTCCCCATTAATTCCTTGACCTGCATGAATGAATCAGCACCTCACCACCAAGCACGTTTAGCCCAAAGCACACTCTAGTCCTGATGTGCTCGTTAAGTCCAAAGACCACTCAAAGTCTATCATTTGAATTAATGCACTTATGACCAAAGACCCACTCCAAGTTCATCACGTGAAATCCAATTCACATGACTAGCTAGCTAAATGCCAGCTCCACCTCCAGCCCCGCATCTCCTGCCTATAAAGGACACGCCAAGCCTGCCGAGCCATCCCACTCCGCCGCTCACCATCTTACTCTCTAAATCGAGTTTCTCTATTCTTGCCTGGGAAGGCTGCGTTCTGTTGATCTCCTTCCTCGAGCTGCAATTGACCAAGGTAGATAGTCCCCATACATCCCCTACCTCCCTTCTACCTCCCCATGCCCTTAGATTTGGAAGTCCTGGCCAGAATCGCCATCGGGCGAAAGTCCAGCAGCTGTCCATGGTGGACGAGCTGAGGAGCACAAACGCTCGGTGCTCTCTGTGTCTCTCTCGAAGAATCCTAGCCGTATACCCGCTCTGCTCTTTATTTAAGTCCACAGCAGCAGCTTGTCCTATGCCATGTGCTAGTGGCAAAGCCGAGAACCAACTCAGCTCCTATACACGTAAAGTCAAGAGTCATGAGCCATTAATCCACTCCACACATTTCTTTATTCCTTTTCCCTTTCTAATAACCAGTGGCAGTTCGTGGCCACTAATCACGTTTCATTTTCTCTCCCCGTGATTAATTAGCGGCTACCTTGCACAATTAATATCTCCACTATGCTAACTCCGATTCCATCACTTCTTCTTCCTAAATTCATCTAAAATCGAACCCCACCTATCCATAAAGTTTCATAATTTTTGGAACGCAGTTGAATTTATGTGAATATTTAATTGTGTCTGTTTGCCGAGTACCGTGAGTTCGACGTCGATGGAGGGACATCGATGGATTGTGGAGTCATCGGGAGTTGCTGGAGAAATGGTACTTTTGGAAGCGTGATTGGATTTCTAAGAATTTTGGCTGTCGTTGATTATTTACATCTATGCATTTGCATCAATACATATCATAATAGGAACGATGGTGGATCGTGGGATCAACTGGAGTAGCTGAAAGATGATGCTATGGTGATCATATCACGAAGATGGAATGTTAACTTTTGGTTATATTTTATCCAGGCAAGCCCCGATGCATAACCTCTACTTTTCTGCAGTTTAAATTATATTTGTGCATTAAGTTTAAGGAGTTGAATGAAACCCACGTGCATATATATCTTTATTCCTATAAGTCTTACTAGTATGACAGGATCATGTAGAATGCTATGCTATAGGACTCCGGTAGAAGTCGAGTGATTGCCTGTCACTCGCGAGAGATAGGAAATATATTATTGGATTACTATCACTTGGAAAATATCAAAATGGTGGAAAGGAAAATGGTGACCGGGCAGGGATATGGTTTGTGTATTGGTGAGTGTAAGGAGTTGTGTCGTCGTGGACACGGGACTCAGGGGCGGGGGCTTGGAGTCCCAGTTTGGACGGGGACCTGGACACCCGGGACAGGAGAGTGATGGGTTGGTCCTGCTTGTGCCTGGGGTACAAGCGGGGCATATGTTTTCGGGGTACCCAGCTGGGGGCATTGATTCGCGAATCGCCGGGCTATCCGGTACGGCTTGTCTGCGGTTTAGCATCGTAGTAAGAACCGAAGATGAAAGATGAAAGATGGAAAAGGAAATCTGATTGCTTACCACCTGCTTGAAAATAGCACAGGTGCTTACATAGAATGGTTAGTTAATGAACCAATACGGCTATTAATAAAAATCAAATATAAGGACGCACGCTTAGTAATGCTTCCTGCAAATGCAACCCACAAGCCAGATAGCCTTGCATATCCTTGGAGTCTTTTCTTTCCTCCTGTCGGGTAAGTCTTGCTGAGTACAATTGAGTACTCAGGGTTTTATTCCCCCTGTTGCAGGTGACAGGTTGATGCTAGAGCTGACCCTTGTGTGTGGATCCCTCCTGGTGGGCTCAGCGAGGATTCCTTTACGTCGCGATCGTAGTTTTTATTTATAACTCTCACCAAATGTTTTTATAAATGAAAGTTTCATAATCTGTTGTAGTAGTTCATATATCAATACTTCATCATATCATGAATAGATGTTTATTTCCGCTATAATTCTGATCACATGTTTAAATTCCGCTGTACATTAAATTATTTATAACTCTGATAATATGATTACATTCCGCTGTTATACAATAACTATTATACTCTGATGTTGTACTAAAAGGGATGTATGAAATGGTTAAGAATGATGTAAGCTTTGTTCTCTCATTTGTGATCCTGATGGCAAAAATGTGGATTTTCGGGTTCTCCCCTGGGGTGTGCCCGACGGAACCGAGTAATTTAGTGTTCTCCCTTGAGTGCTTAGTGTCTAATGGAAGACAAGCACTCCTGTGAGGCATTAGATTAGGCGGTTCTGCTACAGGTGGTATCGGAGCATAAATGAGGAAATAAAGCTTTCAAATCCTTTTCTAAGCTAAAATTTGACAACCTATTTTTGCAAAAAGTTAGGACGTTTACATGCGAAGTTATATAAGTAGTCCTATTACTATGGTTATGTATCCAGGATAGATGGCACTCTGCTGACTTAGATAGGGTTAATCAAGTTTCTACAGGTACACTGACTCGAGCATAGTTCGATAGTATCGACTTGCTAAAGGGAGAGAACGTTGTGCCAAAAATATGAGAACGGTTGCCCTATATGCTAGCAACAATGGAAGGACGTATAGGACGTGCATTCATGCATATCCTGTTTGTGCATTGTAGCACTCGTATTGCTTGTAGATACACCCTCCATAGGTGTCACGACTGACTCGTTCCTGTTCCATAGTTAGGTCTGCACTGTGGCTTTGTGTTCCGTGTTCACCCGTGGTTTCACGCCTGTCGTGACCCATGTCTCCCCGTACCCCTTTTATGTGCTCTTGTTGGACCCTTGCCCTGCAGTCGTACTAGTTAGTAATGGCCTCGAACATCGCTCGCCTCGAACACGCGGAATTTAGTCGATTCATCGTAGTGATCTCGTGCGAGAACCCTGGTGAACCACGCCAGGACCACTGAGCGCTCTGCCTTTATAAGCAGAGCCTGACTTAGCTATTGGTATCACCACTCAGTGCACTTTAGCTTGCTTAGCTTTTCCTTGAGCTAGCTTTTTGCTCATCCTTCCTCACCACCACCGCTAGAAATGGCAGGAGCCTGGGTTAGTAGTTACTGCTTGAACGTTGAGGGTTTTCCCAAAATCCTGCATACCACCCTGCAAAAGCTCGGAGTCAAAGATCGTCCCGAGTATGAGGGCCATGAGTATGAGGAGCATGGCACCGAGCGGTGTGAGGTTACCATCTACATCTAGAAGAGTGAGGAGTTCCCTAACCTCACTGAAGCCTGGAGTGTGACCGCAACCGGGTTTCGCTTCACCGACACCTACCAGGTTGTGGCCCGCAAAGCCTTGCGGTACCTCTGCTAGATCTATAAGGAGCCCATTGCCCGTACCCCCATGCGGTTCTTTCCACCTTTGGACAGGAATCGGCGGGCATGGAGGGCTCGCATGGAGGCCTTGCAAGGGCAGGATGCGCAAGAGGACAGTCCTACCGTGGTGCACTTGACCACGTACCTGCTCGCTCTGGATGAATAGTATGACCAGCAAGCCTTGGAACTGAGGATCTGCCTCAGTCGAGCCGAGGAGGCCGAGATCTTCACTCGGATGCTCGAGGTGCAGCTCGCTGAAGCGCATGCCAGTGCTGCAGCTGCTGAGAGCCAGGAGACTACCATGTCGGAAGCTCTAAAGGAGGCTGAAGACCGGCATGTCCATCAGCTGCGTGAGGCCTATCTTGTCTCTAGGGCCAAGCAGAGGACGCTGGCTACTGAAAGGCAGGATGCCCTGATCTTGGAAGGGATCCCTATCCACTCGCCTGAAGGAAGGAGAACCGATGTGGTAGTGCCGCCAGCACCTCCACCCTCAGAAGTGTCAGAAGCAGAGCCCTTAATTCCTCTCACTCAGCCATTGCCACGAGAAGATGTAGATTAGTGGCCTTGGGATGCTGTACCCGTAGTAGTAGTGTTTTTCATCACTATCCTCCGGTATTGTATTCTTGCTGTGTTGTTTGTCCGTAGTTGTTAAGATCGTCCGCCAGTAGGAAAGGTGAATGTTGTATCGTGAATGGGAGCCTGAATGCATGTATGATGTACCCGTATCAGACCATTGGAACATGCATTTTATTTAGTTCATTGTGTTTATTGCGTTCATCTACCTTAAGTTTGTTAGATGTGCTTAAGAGTTTTCATGGGCGAAATTAAGCGGGTTGCAAGAGAAGTTGACATTCTGATACCAGCAGATTAGCCATGAACATAGGACACTGTATCGACTAATTGTGGATGTCCCAGCAGAACACTTGAATCTCTTTAAAACAAATCCGCCGTTGGATTTGAATTCCTTGTCCCATGTTGTGAAGGGAACCCTTGTCGTTTGAATTTTCTCTTGCAATACTCCCCTCACTCTGTGGTCTATAACCCCACCGCCTTCATGGCATGTAAGTTGGTAATAGTTGCCTGGTTAAAAGCTTATGGTGCCACGATGAAACCGAGGGCTCCCTGTGGAACAGCTGCCACATGGTGACGCTACTCGGCACGCGCTGGTATCGAGGTTGTTAACCAAGTACCTTTACCAAGTTACACCACCATACCGTTTTGCTACAAAATTTTCTCCTTAGAAATGTTCAGGTGTTCAAATGGGAAGTCCACAACGGGTTGATGCAGAAGTGTTCTCTCAAGGTAAACAAGAGGTGGTTTTGGAGGAAGAACGTATGACATGGTCTTAGTCTACATGAAAGACGGATGTGGTCGAGTAGTAGGGAGTGCTTGTAAAAGCCTGAGTGGATGTCATGTCCCAAGCCCTGTGTTTAGTTGACCACGCTATGTATGCCGGGTTATTTCATTGCATGCCCTGTGAACGCCGTCTGTGTCAGGCCCTTTAGCTTCCCTTTCTCGCGTGGCCGCAGCATTGTGCCGCACTCGCCGTCCTTGTGCACTGTGCACTTTTCCTTTTCCTGGCGTTCGGTCGGCTCTCTACCCCGCACCATCGTTTCCCGTACCAGACCCCCCCTTATTTCCCCTTCCCCCTCTCTTCCTTCTTCTTTTGGTGACATGACCGCCGCACGCCTGCCTCGTCGAGCGGACCCCCTCTCCTCTCCTTTATTTCCCTCTGCCGCTCGCGCAGGAAGCGCACCATGTCCGAGCTTATCTTCACAGCATGAACCGTCTGTGTATCCCATCCACTCCGCCTCCACTGCCGGTGATTTGCGCTCCACCTCCGTTCGCCACTATAAGATACCCTTGGTCCTTGCTCTTCTTCTTCATCCCCATTCTCCTCGCATACGGAGCAGAGCTATGAAATCCAGTTGACCTTGTGAAGCTAGGTTCGTCAGTCTGAGGTGATGGTGTAACCTGAAGAGAAGAAGGGATCTGGTTTTCGGAGAAGTTCAAGTCTACCTTTGGATAGCTCGATCTTAGGGTTCGTAATGTTTTACTTCTCAGTCGACTGTTTTTGGATCTGTTGGTGCTACTCTATGTTTTGGATAATCATTATCTTGTTGTTTCTCCATTGCCCTCGTCTATCTCGACTTCTGGATTAAGTCTTGGTTGTACTAGGTTGCTCTTAACCATGTATCCCTGATCCTCGTATGGTTTAGTATTCGAAGTCGTGTAATCTTTCGTGTAATCCCTGATCTATGAAATGTGAACGCGTTTTCCCCTCTTCTGGTTCTTGCTTCGAATCTCGGGACGAGATTCTCTTTAAGGGGGGTTGGTTGTAACACCCTTGGTGTTATGAATTTGTTTAGCACCACGATTTAGGCCTAAGAAAAATTTCCGAATCGAGTTTTATTGGGTTTTTAATTTAAACGTACTTGAGGCGATAAGTGAATCCTATGTGACTTAGTTTCGTGGACTCAAATAAACGCTCAAGATAAATTACGCAGTGCGTAGAAAAATTCAGGAATGTCCGACGACGATTCTAGAGAACGGTTTGTCCTGTTAGATTAAGCAGGAAAATCAACTTTTATAAATAAAATAAAATCCATTAATAAATAGAATGATACATATATATAAACTCACGGGTTTATTTTGTTAAGCACGAACTGACGAGAAATAGAGCGCAACAGCTTCGTTTATTTTTCCGACGTGCACCGTACTCGCCTGGCATTACTTTTGATTACTGTCTCGTTCTCATCATGGCCCTGCAATTCGCTGCATTGCAAAGTCTCATCATCCATCCGCATCCATGCTCTCTGGCTTTTGCTTTGCTTCTATCTCTGACTTGATTACTTATGTCTACATTTGCCGAGCCGAACTACCGTGTGTGCACCAATGCCACAGCTCTGCTCTCCCTCCCCAGCTCACCATCCCTTTGTTTGCCTCGCGCCGACGCCGACTGTGAATATCACGATTCACAAGTCCACCACTAACAGTCAGGGTGCTCGTAAGTAATGCACGACTAATAACAATCTAGATCCTTGCCTTGTACTCTGACTACAGGCAGTCAACATCTTCCTGGGATTGGTTCTGGCTGTACAGCCGCTGAGTCACCACAACCAGAACCAGGTGCAGCCAATAGAAAATCTAACTTTCGAAGCATACAAAGGACTAGAAGCTAATGACAGTGATTTGACTAAGCTGGCCTGCCAACCACGACACACTGTTGTGCTCAAAAGGTATACCCGGCCAGTCATAGTATGATGATGGCTCAGACTTTGGTCATGGTCACCTCTGCAGTCAAGACTTGCCCTTCGGGCACTCCACTTCCCAAGCACCCTTTCCACATGGAACACTGTAGCGCACAGGAATACTGTAGCACGCAGAAACACTGTAGACGTGGAACGTGCTGTAGCAGCGTGGAAAGTACTGTACCGCCGTGGAATCGCTGTTCGTTCGAGGCATCACGTCGTGCGCAGCACCGTTTTATTACCTTTAAGCAAGCTAGTTAGCCGCTAACCTTACGACGCATCGCTGTCGCGCCTTCGTGTCGCCTGCCTTTAAAAGGTTACGTCGAGCCGTTCTGCTCCGTTGCTCACTTGCTTCTCTCAAATCAAGTTTCTCTGTTCTTGCCCGTGAAGGTTGCGTCTATCGATTTCTCCTGAGCTGCAATAATCAGCTGAGGTAGCTAATCTGCAATTGATCTTCTCATTCTCTAATGTTTCCTTGACCTGTGGTCTCCTTCCCCATTAATTCCTTGACCTGCATGAATGAATCAGCACCTCACCACCAAGCACGTTTAGCCCAAAGCACACTCTAGTCTTGATGTGCTCGTCAAGTCCAAAGACCACTCAAAGTCTATCATTTGAATTAATGCACTCATGACCAAAGACCCACTCCAAGTTCATCACGTGAAATCCAATTCACATGACTAGCTAGCCAAATGCCAGCTCCACCTCCAGCCCCGCATCTCCTGCCTATAAAGGACACGCCAAGCCTACCGAGCCATCCCACTCCGCCGCTCACCATCTTACTCTCTAAATCGAGTTTCTCTGTTCTTGCCTGGGAAGGCTGCGTTCTGTTGATCTCCTTCCTCAAGCTGCAATTGACCAAGGTAGATAGTCCCCATACATCCCCTACCTCCCTTCTACCTCCCCATGCCCTTAGATTTGGAAGTCATGGCCAGAATCGCCATCGGGCGAAAGTCCAGCAGCTGTCCATGGTGGACGAGCTGAGGAGCACAAACGCTCGGTGCTCTCTGTGTCTCTCTCGAAGAATCCTAGCCGTATACCCGCTCTGCTCTTTATTTAAGTCCACAGCAGCAGCTTGTCCTATGCCATGTGCTAGTGGCAAAGCCGAGAACCAACTTAGCTCCTATACACGTAAAGTCAAGAGTCATGAGCCATTAATCCACTCCACACATTTCTTTATTCATTTTCCCTTTCTAATAACCAGTGGCAGCTCGTGGCCACTAATCACGTTTCATTTTCTCTCCTCGTGATTAATTAGCGGCCACCTTGCACAATTAATATCTCCACTATGCTAACTCCGATTCCATCACTTCTTCTTCCTAAATTCATCTAAAATCGAAC
The DNA here is from genome assembly GCF_019320115.1 of Miscanthus floridulus. Lineage (NCBI taxonomy): Eukaryota > Viridiplantae > Streptophyta > Magnoliopsida > Poales > Poaceae > Miscanthus > Miscanthus floridulus. The sequence goes on along the minus strand of NC_089590.1, from coordinate 68,434,582 downwards.
CCCACCTATCCATAAAGTTTCATAATTTTTGGAACGTAGTTGAATTTATGTGAATATTTAATTGTGTCTGTTTGCCGAGTACCGCGAGTTCGACGTCGACGGAGGGACGTTGATGGATTGTGGAGTCATCGAGAGTTGCTGGAGAAATGGTACTTTTAGAAGCGTGATTGGATTTCTAAGAATTTCGGCTGTCGTTGATTATTTACATCTATACATTTGCATCAATACATATCATAATAGGAACTATGGTGGATCGTGGGATCAACTGGAGTAGCTGAAAGATGATGCTATGGTGATCATATCACGAAGATGGAATGCTAACTTTTGGTTATATTTTACCCAGGCAAGCCCCGGTGCATAACCTCTACTTTTCTGCAGTTTAAATTATATTTGTGCATTAAGTTTAAGGAGTTGAATAAAACCCACTTGCATATATATCTTTATTCCTATGAGTCTTACTAGTATGACAGGATCGTGTAGAATGCTATGCTACAGGACTCCGATAGAAGTCGAGTGATTGCCTGTCACTCGTGAGAGATAGAAAATATATTATTGGATTACTATCACTTGGAAAATATCAAAATGGTGGAAAGGAAAATGGTGACCGGGCAGGGATATGGTTTGGGTATTGGTGAGTGTAAGGAGTTGTGTCGCCGTGGACACGGGGCATAGCTTGGTTACACTATTTTTCCCTGTCTGGTCGGTTAAGGACCGATCGTTGCATATGACTCTAGGCAGGTCACAGACTTATTATCCCGAGCACATACTTGTGTATGGGCGCTTGGAAGACTTGTTGCTCTCTTGTCGCGGATCCGGCTCTTTCCGGACCGACTGTTAGGGTTTGTTTTGGTGGAGGAGGTCCTTGCACCGTACTGAGTCCGGGACTCAGGGGCGGGGGCTTGGAGTCCAAGTTTGGACGGGGACCTGGACACCCGGGACAGGAGAGTGATGGGTTGGTCCTGCTTGTGCCTGGGGTACAAGCGGGGCGTGTGTTTTCGGGGTACCCAGCTGGGGGCATTGATTCGCGAATCGTCGGGCTATCCGGTACGGCTTGTCTGCGGTTTAGCATCGTAGTAAGAACCGAAGATGAAAGATGAAAAAGGAAATCTGATTGCTTACCACCTGCTTGAAAATAGCACATGTGCTTACATAGAATGGTTAGTTAATGAACCAATACGGCTATTAATAAAAATCAAATATAAGGACGCACGCTTAGTAATGCTTCCTGCAAATGCAACCCACAAGCCAGATAGCCTTGCATATCCTTGGAGTCTTTTCTTTCCTCCTGTCGGATAAGTCTTGCTGAGTACAATTGAGTACTCAGGGTTTTATTCCCCCTGTTGCAGGTGACAGGTTGATGCTAGAGCTGACCCTTGTGTGTGGATCCCTCCTGGTGGGCTCAGCGAGGATTCCTTTACGTCGCGATCGTAGTTTTTATTTATAACTCTCACCCAATGTTTTTATAAATGAAAGTTTCATAATCTGTTGTAGTAGTTTATATATCAATACTTCATCATATCATGAATAGATGTTTAAATTCCGCTGTACATTAAATTATTTATAACTCTGATAATATGATTACATTCCGCTGTTATACAATAACTATTATACTCTGATGTTGTACTAAAAGGGATATATGAAATGGTTAAGAATGATGTAAGCTTTGTTCTCTCATTTGTGATCCTGATGGCAAAAATATGGATTTTCGGGTTCTCCCCTGGGGTGTGCTCGACGGAACCGAGTAATTTAGTGTTCTCCCTTGAGTGCTTAGTGTCTAATGGAAGACAAGCACTCCCGTGAGGCATTAGATTAGGCGATTCTGCTACACTGTCTATGACACGTGGGGTCCGCCCAGAAGTGAGAGGAGGAAGATGCATGGAAAAGAAAAAAAGCCGCAACATAATTCATGTGGGCCCCAAATTTGATTTTTTAGATGCCATTTATTAGAAACTCTTGGAGATGACCTTCTTTTTTCCTCCCCAAATTTTTTTAGGAGTTGCCAAACTATAAGTTTTTTGGAGAAAAAAGTAAAAAACTCTTGGAGATGCTCTTACATTAACACGTTACAAGCACTCTTAAATATATATCTAAAAACTGATTTTCACTAAATTGTACCTACGCTGTGAATAGCTTCAGATCTCAAAACCAAACCTGTATGAGACTTCGTATGGATGACTGCACATACAAACACTCGCGAGAGAGGGCATTTTTTTATACCATGGGGAAAAAAACAGGTTGCATACGTGTAAAACATATCCAACTGCATGCCAAATGCACAAGTAACACGGTGGTCTGCAGCCAGCTGCCTACCGTCGTCAACACTCAACACCTTCGCCCACGCGCAGCACCCACCGATGCCCGGCCACAGACATGGCTGGACTTCACAACGTGGGAAGGGAACTCTGCGGTCTAGCCAGTGCGCTGCGCCTGCGCCGCATAGTTGGTGTGGCTGTGGCAGATCCTGCATGTTCTGACTTCCGAGAATTCCCGGGCAAATGATCGCCCGCCAGGCTCAAGGCTCCCAGTTCAGATGTGCACGTGTACTTCCTGCTTCTGCAATTGAAGCAAGTAATGACGCCAGATATGTATCTTCAAGTCTATGCAGCTGCAAATTAAGAACATGGTCCACAACTGAAAAATGAAGACGAACAATAGTACCGAGTAGCCATAGCCCATAGCGTGACGGCGAGAACTCAAAGAGCACACTGCGTGCAGCTGTGAACATGACGGCAAACACAACTGAAGAACCGGGAGATAGTGTTACTGTTACAGTGAACTAGTTGATGGGGAAGATTTAGAACACGGTCCAGTGATTTTGGAAAACATCAACCATTTGTTAATTTTCACTTGCCTGTCAGATTACACTATGGATCAGGTCCACTTCCTTTGATGAAAATCACAAACCTGTTAGAGGCATGGTTCATGGACGGTGGTGCTTTGGCTGTTACTGATAGCGAGCAAGAACCATGACTACACTGAGAAACATATCAGAGATGGATCCTACCCTATCTCATGTACACAAACCATTTCCAAAATTCAAATAAGAAAGGCACATTCAACTGTTGACAAAATGGTATTTCGATTCTACATAACTCTCAGCTTCCCACAGGAAGGAACCGAAAGCAACTGCCTCCAAGACCAGATGATTCAGCTCTGTAAATGTGATCGTTATCATTCTACCATCCTTTGCATTGACTGAACCATCATCCAATACCTTGATGTCTGGCCGTCCAAACAATGCCTGAGTTTGCTTCTCAATCAGTGAGACGGCTTCCTTCGATCTGATAGTAGCAAATCTTTGCAATGTATCAGCATCCAGTTGCAAGACATAAGACTTCAACTTGTTTGGATTTGATTCTTCGTCATCCAAACTTATCTCCTCCCCATCAGGTGTAATCTTTACTAAGGACTCCATATCCCAGAATGGATTAGGTTGTAGGTTTTCAAATACTATCTGCTGCTTGGGGTTTGGTGGGAGAGTCTTCATAGTTTTCTCAAGTTGGAATCGCTCATCCACCCTCTTCAGGAAGTAACCATACATGATGGATGCTGCATACAGCTTTCCAAGATTAAAGTTGCTGATTTCAACAACAGTATCCGGTGGTGCTGCTATCTTTTCTCCCATGATAAGATTGAGATGGTTTTGTATCATCTCAAAAGCATCTGTGGAGTGTATGCTTTGCAATTTATCCTCTTGATTAGGCAACGCAGATATGTCACGTACAGGGCCACCCCCTGGTGATAATGCAGATGTCATAGATATGTCATTATCCATGAACCTATATATAATCCAACAGTAGATAATCTCTTCTAAGGCATTCTGCCTTTCCTTCTCTTTGACTTCTGTAATTCTCCTGTAGTTCAATTAGCTTATCACCAATTAGTGAATTGTTAAGTGTAATATTGATGTGACTATGACTATATTTACATGATTCAATGGAGGGTAGAACAATAACATCAAAGCCTTCTAGTCCCAAGCAAGTAATGGCAAGCTATCATCTGAATCAGTCAATCCAGAATCTACTTAGCTGCACCTTGTTTTCCTCTATCTCTACTGCCGAAATTGTTTCTGTTCTTTTTAAATTATATATACGGTCTGAACTGTAGCCTTTTGCATACAGAAACCATTTTTTTCAATGTTGTGAGACTAAATGTGTATCATTATTCATGGATAGTTGCCTTGCAGGTTTACATCTTAATATAAAACATGGTGAACAAAATAGCAGATATGATGATTGAGTGCTTGCTGCTGATTTGAAGGAGACAGTTATAAGGAATTGAGGGAACTTACTTGTAGAGGAGGTCCTGGGGAACTTTTGAGGCTTCTTCGATTTGGGCAGCTTTCTCTGATTGAAGATTTTCAAGTTGCTGATCAACTGTTGCAGGGATAAGGTGAGGGTGTGATTGTAGTATTTGAACCAGAAGTTGACCGCTTGGAGATTCAAATCTAAGTGGAGCAAGCCGTGTGTAGCCATCACTAGATTCTGCTTTTGCTTTAATCTTGAACGTCCTTGTATGGTAATTATGAATCTGGAATCCAGCTTTGGAATGAATGGTACAAGGGAACCCCTGCAGAACAACAAGCCATCATCACTTGACCCAGAATAACTTTTAAAAAAGTGAGATGTAGGTTGCTCATATATAATACAGCATCATGATGTAGACAGAAAATTGCATAGATAAGTAGGGCCTTAATGAACATCTAGGTTCAGCAGAACAGTTCAAGCATAAGAAAGAATAAAACGCAATGATTACCATCAGATGTTAAGGAAGAGCCACACAGCACTGAGAAAATCAACTACACAATGGGCATAACACAACCAACTTCAACAAATGCATCAAAATTTAGTAAAACCAAGTGATCCGAAACATTGATAGTGTAAGTACCAGACATGTTTTTGCTATACCACTACACGATAAGCATCATAAACAGAAAATCCTCAAAACAGAAATATCATATGCTAAGACAGCACAGGCCTTTTTATCTATCTTTATGGTCTGAGGAACTTCCAGGGAAGGTTTGTATTCAATTTTTAGCATTGCACGACACTGCTATTTTTGTAGATTAAATCGAACTGTATACCAGTGTTAAATAAAGTGCAGATATCTTTTGTATGAATGGACAAAGCACACCCGGCACTCCAATGTTGGCGAAGTTGTTGCAATAGTGGATGCATCACATGGCAGAGGAACAGCAAACAAAACCTCACGCAACACTGCCCAGATTGGCACTAACAACAGGTACTCAAAGTTTACTCAATTTAAGTATAGCCAACCATGTTCCCACAAATTCAAGCCTTATTCAGCAACCCGATCTACACAAACGTCAATGGCAAACACATAAGAATTTAGTGAACTGTGAACAAGTGAGCCAAAAAAAAGTTGATATTGTAAGTACTAGACAGATGTTTTTACAACTCTACGAAGGGCTGGTGTGCTAAATCACTACATGGCAATCATCATCAACAGCCAAAATCCTCACAACCCGATCTACACAAACGTCAGTGACGAACACATAAGAATTTAGTGAACAAGTGAGCCAAAAAAATTTGATATTGTAAGTACCAGACAGATGTTTTTACAACTATACAAGGTTTGGCATGCTATATCACTATATGGCAATCATCATGAACAGCCAAAATCCTCACAACAGAAATATCAAATGCTAAGGCAGCCCAGGCCTTTTAATGTATCTATCTTTATGATTTGAGCTACTTTCAGTGACAAGTTCTATATTCAATTTTCAAAGACACTACCATTTGAGTAGGTTAGATAGTTTTGCATATCAGTTTTGAATAAAGTGCGGTGCAGGTATCTTTTCACTGAATGGACAAAGCACACCCAGTAGGCCAGCGCCCTAAACACTGTAGCATGTAGCTCCAGAGCTTTGGAAAAGAATGATAGTTTTTGTTGCAACAGTGGATGCATCGCAAGGCAGAGCAACAGCACACAAAACCTCATGCAACACAGACCAGATTAGCACTAAGAGCACTCAGAGGGCGCTCACTGCTCAATTTGAGTATAACAAACTAGTTTCCACAAATTACGCATCAAGCCTTATTCTGCAATCCGATCTATACAACGTCCAATTCGAGGAACCACACGCCCCCACCAAAACTTCAGCACAAAGAGGATAATATGCTGTCGCAAGGAATATCACGCATACATGAAACAGCCAGCTGGTTAACTCAGCTAGACGCCACTACTAGTCTAAACGCATCACTCAACAAGTCAGCAGCAGCACACCTGCCGATCGAGGAGCGGTACCAATACCGGCGGGAGCCATACACGCTCGCAATCGCTGCTAGAGAGCACCAGTACGCCCGCCCGCCTCACTAGTAGCACGTCGTACAGAATAAGAAATGGCCGGAGGCAGGGGAAAGGGAGGAGCCACCTTGCAGAAGAGCCTGCCGGACTCCACGGCGGCGCGCGGCCTGACGCCACATGACGAAGTGGTCGAGGAGGCGGGGGATGGCGAGGCGAGCACGAGCGCCGCTTCGGCCCACGCCGGCATCCGGGGCGGCGCGGGCGGGGGACGCGGAGGGCTCAGGGCAGCGAGAGCCGAGAGCGAAGGCCTGGGCTGGGGAGCAGGTGAGATTCCGTCGGCTGTTTGGGTTCCTGAGATTTTCTCCTCCGCGCCTGCTGCGCTGTATACACGACACAGCCTGCCTGGTGCCTGCTGCCTGCTGCCTGCTGCTGCTGGTGTGCGCCGTCCAGGTCCAGGCTCAGTCGGGTGCGCACGGCACGCCACGGCCGCGACCTGCGGGCACGCCATGCGACTGCGATGCCGATGCGATACTTGTGAGGCAGCCAGAGCCAGCCGTTTTGCCGTAAGCGTACGGGGCAGTGGAGCACTGCATAAAAGTTTGCCACGACGACACGAGGTTGGGCTGGTGCAATGTGTGCCTGTATGCTGTAGCCAGGGATGCACATGGTTCCGTCTTTCCGTTGGCCTGCTACTGCAAGCATGTCATGCTCATTCGGTGGGCGCTGCTGCAACCTGCAAGCGTATCGTCTTCAGGGAGACGGTTCACAGAATGATAGAATCACAGTGCACTGCAATTAAGCCACAGAATTGGCATGATCAGTTGAGCCAAGAAACCAAACTTAAAGGGAAATCACGATTTTCTTATGCAAACTAAGGTCTAAGGGCATGCTCTACAATTAAAAAAAAACATGCTAGAAACTCGGAAACTAAACATTTCCATGTAGGAAACAGAAATGAGTAATGCTTTGAGGATTCTAGGACTCTCCTACCAAGTTCAGTTGACTGTGTAGGGTACACAGCCACAAAATGGTGTGACACTGACAACGCTCTGAAAGCTACAGCACAAGATTACATCTCCCTTTGCTCAGGCACAGCAGGGAGGTCACAAGCACCAAAAACGTCCAAAAAGGTAACAATTATAATAACTGATCAAAGGGACAGAGGGGGAAAAATCAAGCACACGTCCTTTAACAGCCAACGCATTTCGGTACTCGAATGACAGGAGTGGACTCCATTGGCAATAAGCTAGTGTGGCTTCTGAACATGATATAATATTCAGGCCTGAGGCCTCAATCAAATGTTGGTGATAAGCACTCTTCGACCATGTCCAGTAGATTTGGGTTTTCCAATGCAGCCGCAACACGTTCTTTGTCGTTCAGTTGCTTATTCACTGCAACAAAGAAATAATTTATATGATGAGATATTCAGCCAAGCGATTGATGTGGTAACTATTGCAGAAGCTGTAGAACATATACCAGCAGCTTCAGTTGCGTGCGATCCAGGGGCAACCCTTATGTCCACCTATAACAGTTAAGATTCAGATGGTTGTCCAAATTTTCTAACGAGATAACAAACGATAGAGAGAGAAAGAGTGTGCGCACACACAATAGACAAAGAAACAATTTTCCCTAACATGTTAATGATTAAAAAAACTACCAGATCTTTCTTATTAGATTGCATTTCCGCCTAAAAAATCAAATATTTTCTTATGAAATGTATAGCATATTATGTACATGAGCCACCAATTTTGTAACCATTTTAGTGCCCAAGTTTTATGTGCAACAATGGTATAATCATTTTATAATTCAATCTGAAAGACAGACATTTCAGGCCCATGTACCACCTCTGAAAAAGTAATTAGCAACAAAACTATCCCTTATGATAGCAGTATCCTAACATAAATGCCATGCCTATCACAGATTTCTAGAACTGGCCAAACTGCGCTTGATGGTAACATATCAAACCCTGATTGCTCTGGCAAAATAATATTGATAGTGTAAATTGTAACATAAGTACTTTGTCTCAAGCTCTACAATGACAACACACCTTGTAACGAGGAGGGAGACTCCGTACAAGTTTCACACGTATGCAAAGGCCAATAATAGTTGCCATACTGCAGTGCTCCACTGTTGGGGTGAAAGTAACCCTGATGCAAAGCAAATATGAATCTCAAGAGTGAGCTTCAGTAACAATCCTGAATTGTACATCCAATCCAAGGAGCATAGATATATGAGAACTTACCTGACATGATTACTTTCATCATTGAGTTCAATTGAGTCTTCAGTTACCACATTCAGCTGTTCCAGTGAGTATGGGTGCTCTGGATCCTTTATATCTCTAATGTGATGTAAGAACATTAAGGACCACAACCAAATAGCTAGGATAGAGAGCTCACAGATAAATAGAAAAACAAGCTTCACTACATTTATATAAGGGAAATCATTAAGAAGGATATCAAATATTTCCAGCTGGTCTATGGGCTCTGCCGCATTTTCATCTGTGGTCTCTGGTGCCGGTCGAACGCGCCTTTCTTTTTTCTCATGGATTATAGGATTAGCATTAATCAACCCCATAGCCATTTCTATGAAATGCAATGCAGTAACTTTAGATGAGGAAGACAAAATTCCTGAAAGTCGAAACAAATGAAAATGTGTTGGCAACAATATTTTGTTCAAATTGCACAACTAAATTATACCATAAAATGTTTATCAAAGAATATTTATTTTGCGGGCTGCACTATGAACTCAACCATTTGTGGCAGCTATGCAAAACAACCGCTTGCTTGCTAAGACGCTGGAGTGCAAACTAGGTCCTTTGAGGTTGTTTACAATCAAATGTCCCCTTGCTTATTGAAAAAAAAAATCATGTTGAGTCAACCAAACATAAAAAAGCCTAAAAAACAACAACAACAGAATTCATCCTAAATTTCAGTTGAATCCCAACACCACCAGGCGCGCAAGTCAATAACTTGGCAAAACACCACCCAGCATCCGCAAATGGAACAAGGGGCTTGGAAACACTCACGATATTCCACAGTAGCTTTGCTTCACCCCATCCACTTCTGATTATCCTCATTCAAACAACTCAATAAATGCCAATTCCCGAGACAAAGCACTCTAAGTGGACAGTGGTGTCACCCAACGAAATTGCAGTTAGAAGAGCAACCAAAGAACCTTCCCTCAAACTTGTGAAGCCAAGAAGCTATTATTTCTGCTCTGTACATCAAGAAAATCTCAATTCATGACATGCTACTCCAAGAAAATTCAGAAGATGCTAGAAGGTACTCATACTTGTTTCCAGTTGCAGACCTAGCCAGAAAATATAGGTAGGGCGAACAAGGCACATATGTCAAAGCTAACCAACATTTGGGTTCAGCCAATACCATATATATATGGGTATCATATAACTATTATAGTCTAAACAGTAAATGGATGGTATAGACAAAGATTCAAGTGTTCTCTCACATGAAAAGAACACAGGAATTTTGTTCCATCAACCATATAACTCACCTTACATCGAATGATCAAAACACCAGAAGATAGACAACCTATATTTATTAATTTGAGAAATAAATGTTCGTTTGAAGGTGTTCATTTCATGAATATTTTATTCCTCAAGTAGATAATTAGGGCCCTGTTTGGCAGGATTTCTTGAGGGGCTTCAAGTGTGGCTTCTCTGACTTCTTGGATTAAGTTCTTCAAACACTGATTTAAGAAACAGTTTCACTAGAGGAACTCCAGAAGGGAGAAGCCGTTTTTTGTCTTACAAGGATGAAGCCACATAAGCGTGGCTTCTTGACGAGTCTGGATACAAAGAAACCTTACCAAATAGGACCTAAGTGAATATGTAACAAAAAATATTTGAACATGGGGCTTACTAGAGCAGATTCCCCTTCCACTTCTCCCTCATAAACAACAGCATCGGCACTCAGTCAGTAAGTGGGTGTGTGTGTTTGTGTGTGTGTTTGGGTCTCTGTATGACTCCTTTCTCTACTATTAATACAATGATACACAGTTCTCCTGCGTATCCAACAACAACAACAACAAAGCCTTTAAGTCCCAAACAAGTTGGGATAGACTAGAGTTGAAACCCAGCAGAAACAATCAAGGTTCAGGCACGTGAATAGCTGTCTTCCAAGCACTCCTATCTAAGGCTAAGTCTTTGGGTATATTCCATCATTTCAAGTCTCCTTTTATTGCCTCTACCCAAGTCAACTTCGGTCTTCCTCTGCCTCTCTTCACGTTACTATCCTGGCCTAGGATTCCACTACGCACCGGTGCTTCTGGAGGTCTCCGTTGGACATGTCCAAACCATCTCAACCGGTATTGGACAAGCTTTTCTTCAATTGGTGCTACCCCTAATCTATCACGTATATCATCGTTCCGAACTCGATCCCTTCTTGTATGACCGCAAATCCAACGCAACATACGCATTTCCGCGACACTTATCTATTGAACATGTCGTCTTTTCGTAGGCCAACATTCTGCACCATACAACATAGCAGGTCTAATCGCCGTCCTATAAAACTTGTCTTTTAGCTTCTGTGGTACCCTTTTGTCACATAGGACACCAGATGCTTGCCGTCACTTCATCCACCCTGCTTTGATTCTATGGCTAACATCTTCATCAATATCCCGGTCTCTCTGTAGCATCGATCCTAAATATCGAAAGGTATCCTTCCTAGACACTACTTGACCTTCCAAACTAATATCTTCCTCCTCCCGAATAGTAGTGCCAAAGTCACATCTCATATACTCAGTTTTAGTTCTACTGAGTCTAAAACCTTTGGACTCCAAAGTCTCCCGCTATAACTCTAGTTTCTAATTCACTCCTGTTCGGCTTTCATCAACTAGCACTACATCGTCCACGAAAAGCATACACCAAAGATGTCCCCTTGTATGTCCCTTGTGACCTCATCCATTACTAAGGCAAACAAATAAGGGCTCAAAGCTGACCCTTGATGTAGTTCTATCCTAATCGGGAAGTCATCCGTGTCTCCATCACTTGTTCGAACTCTAGTCACAACATTGTTGTACATGTCCTTAATGAGCCCAACGTACTTCGTTGGGATTTTATGTTTATCCAAAGCCCACCACATAACATTCCTTGGTATTTTATCATAAGCCTTCTCCAAGTCAATAAAAACCATGTGTAGGTCCTTCTTCTTCTCCCTATACCGCTCCATAACTTGTCTTATTAAGAAAATGGCTTCCATGGTTGACCTTCCGGGCATGAAACCAAATTGGTTCATAGAGACCCGCGTTATTGCTCTCAAGCGATGCTCGATAACTCTCTCCCATAGCTTCATAGTATGACTCATCAACTTAATTCCCCGGTAATTAGTACAACTTTAAATATTCCCTTTATTCTTGTAGATCGGTACCAATATACTTCTCCTCCACTCATTAGGCATCTTGTTCGATCGAAAAATATGGTTGAACAGCTTGGTTAGCCATACTATAGCTATGTCCCTGAGACATCTCCACACCTCGATTGGGATACCATCCGGTCTCATCGCCTTACCTCCTTTCATCCTTTTCAACGCCTCTCTGACCTCAGATTCTTGGATTCTCCGCACAAAGCGCCTATTGATGTCATCAAAAGAGTCATCCAACTGAAAGGTTGTGTCCGTATTCTCACCATTGAACAATTTGTCAAAATACTCTTGCCATCGATGTCGGATCTCATCCTCCTTCACCAAGAGATGCTCCCTTTCATCCTTAATGCACTTAACTTGGTTGAAGTCCCTTGTCTTTCTCTCACGAACTCTAGCCATCCTATAAATGTCCCTCTCTCCTTCTTTTGTACTCAAACATTGGTAAAGATCCTCGTACGCTCTACCCTTTGCCACACTTACAGCTCGCTTTGCAGTCTTCTTTGCCACCTTGTACTTCTCTATGTTGTCCACACTCCTGTCATGGTACAAGCGTCTATAACACTCTTTCTTCTCCTTAATAGCCCTTTGGACTTCCTCGTTCCACCACCAAGTATCTTTAGCCCCGCCTCCACTTCCTTTGATTACTCCACACGCCTCTGAGGCCACCTTCCGAATGTTGGTTGCCATCTTCTCCCACATGTTGTTTATGTCTTCTTCTTCCTTCCAAGAGCCCTCTTTGATAACCCTTTCCCTGAATACCTCTGACGTCTCCCCTTTTAGTTTTCACCATTTTGTTCTTTCAATCTTTAGCTTGTTTATCCCTACGGGCACGCACCTGAAAACGAAAGTCTGTCACCAAAAGCTTATGTTGAGAAACAACACACTCCCCTGGTATCACCTTGCAACCCAAGCATGCTCGTTTGTCCTTTCTTCTTGTGAGGACAAAGTCAATCTGGCTAGAGTGTTGTCCGCTACTGAAGGTCACTAGATGAAATTCTCTCTTTCTAAAGAAAGTGTTGGCTATCATCAGGTCAAAAGCTACCGCGAAGTCTAGAACTTCCTCCCCCTCCTGATTCCTACTACCATACCCAAAACCTCCATGAACTGCCTCGAAACCTGCGCTTGTAGTACCTACATACCCATTAAAATCTCCTCCTATAAAAAGCTTCTCACTACAGGGTATAGCTCTAATCAGGCCATCTAAGTCTTCCCAGAATTGTCTCTTAGCACTCTCGTCGAGGCCTACTTGGGGGGCATACGCACTAATTACGTTCAAGACCATATCACCAATGACAAGCTTGACTAAGATAGTCCTATCTCCTTGCCTTCTCACTCCCACCACACTATTCTTGAGGCTCTTATCAATCAAAACTCCTACTCCATTTCTATTTGCAACTGTCCCTGTGTACCAAAGCTTGAAATCTGTATTGTCCACCTGCTTCGCCTTCTGACCCTTCCATTTAGTCTCTTGAACGCATAATATATTTACACGCCTCTTAGTCGCGGTATCAACTAATTCTCTTAACTTACCTGTAAGCGACCCTACATTCCAACTGCCTAAACGGATCCTAGTTGGTTCGACTAGCTTCCTTACCCTTCGCACCCGTCGAATCAGATGTGAAGACCCTTGCTCATCTTTCACTACGCCCGGGCGCCGATGTAGCGCGCCACTAAGGATGCGACGACCCGATCCTTGATTAAGTTCTCCTGCGTATCCGCGAAAAAAAATAAGGTACTTGGGTCCAAGCAACTCTATGAATTGGTACTAAAGATGCTCTTTAAATCTATAAAATTATGCAATTGGCTGATGAGCAACCTAATTTTGTACCCACCTTTTCCAAGAACCCAACATAATTTGAGTATTCAACAAATAAAAGTTCCAACTAGCAAGTAGCAACTACGGAATGTAGGGATCAGACGTGTTTTCTATACTGTTTCTTTGTAAAGGATGAGACAGCCATATGTGCTGTTGCGCCAGCGCTCGCTGTCGCTGATGCTGGCACCTCTCGGTCCTCACCTCCTAGGCCATGCTCGTGCCTGGCTCCAGTACGCCCACGCAGACCACGCCTGGTGCATGCCCTCAATGAGCCAGCTCGGCAGCTCCCTCTATGCTTTCCCTTTCCCACTCAAAATAGCTGAAGCGGGCGGCCAGAATTCGTGTTCACCAATCGCTGTGGTGGCACTTGAACGGTAAGAAGTGATCGGTGGGAGGTGCTCACACTGGATGACACAAACCGAAAGGGCTGAAGAGAACCGATCTCTCTCCAGCTTGGGCTATTCGCAGTTTGGCCATTGCCATCAGCCAAGTCAAGTTAAATTGGGCTGACCTAATATAATACAGCAATACACCTAGTTCGGCCTAGCGCTCACGCCACGATTTGGGAGAAAAATTGAAGGGAAATCTGTAGCTGTTTCTACTCTGGAGAATTGTACATCAACTAGCCATCTGTTCCTACAGCTAGACAGGAGACAGGAGACAGGAGACAGAAGACAGAGAGGACACTCACGGTCACGGCTCACCTAGGCGGTTCGGCGGACGGCGATTGGCGGGGCGGCTCGGCCTGGAGCTTAAGCCTTGGATGGAGGAGTCACACCGGCGAAGGTCTGGCCGGCCCGTGCGCGTGCGGGGTCGCCGTCCCGGCGTCGCCTCCCAGGAGCGCCAGCAGTCGGTGGAGAACGGGTGAGGGCCGGCCGTCGACTCGATTTCACGCCCTCCTAGCACCGGTGACCTGGCTCCAAACCTAGGACGGCAGCGAGCGAGCGGAGAAGGCGGACGCGTCGGGAAAGACGACTTGGCTGTTTCTCTCTTTCTGGTGCTACTAGTAATCCATTCTAACTTCGCTAAAGCCTCTTGTGGGCCTTATGGGCCGTGTTGGGCCTCCTCACATACAAGTATACAAGTGTATACAGGCTCGGTAACGAGCTGCGAGCCCGACCGCGACCGAGCAGATCGATCCATCGTTCTTCGGTTCTTCCAGCTCGTGCAGTGCTCGTCTTCTTGGCCGGGAAGAAAGAAAAGGGGCTTTGGCTGGCGATGGCGGCGGCGATGGAGTTCCTGGAGGCGCAGGGCGCGACCCGGCCGGAGCTCGCGGAGTGGTACGCGGCGCTCGCCGACCTGTACAAGCGAAAGCTATGGCACCAGCTCACCCTCAAGCTGGATCAGTTCCTCGCGCTCGCCGTCGTCCAGGTCCGCATGATTCCATCATTAATGATGTCTCGTTTTGTTTACCTACTCTAGTCGGTTGTCTTCTGGCGTGCAGCGTGCGGCTTGATCTGTTTAGGGTTAAACTTTAAAGGGGACGCATTTTTACTTGTGGCCGTTAGCTTTTAAGTTCAATGCTGTGCGCTGCAGCGCGCGGAGTAGATGGTAATCTCACAAGGGTGAGGTGTTTGTGTGGGTTAATTATGTTAAGAGAACACCATCATGCAATACTGTCTATCAGTATAGGTTCGAGTTCGATCATAGGAGCGTGCATACCTAAGTTTGGATTATGTGTAATATGTTTCTACTACACTCCTAGAGTTAAATGCTTGAGTTTTTGTTGCTTTTAGTTTACTACTCCTACTTAACAGATACTCTTGCTTAACTTGCTATGGTTTTGATTGTCTACACACCTATTACATTTCCTATCCTAGGTGTAAACATGTCACAGCTGTTGTAATGTGATGTATCTTTAATTTATCTCTTGGGCTTATGAAATAATTACCCATTGTGAATACATACTGGTTGCTTGTGCTCAGAATTTTGGTTGCTAACTCTATTAATCTGTGGAAATTGTGACCCTTTGGAAATTGTTTCTTATGTAAACTAGCTCACTTGTGTCGGTACAGAATCATAGTTCATTGGACTTAATTGTTATTAATATATAATATATATTATGCAATATGGAATGACTTCCCTTCAAGCACCAATTACATATAGTATTATTAGTTAACATTGTGCAAACAGGTAGTTTTCTTCCTGAAAGCAATGGATGAATAAATTTTCAGTTATCACATTGCAATTCACATCAATGTTGTGAAATTATAAAGTACTCTTATCACATTCACATGTAGATTCATACTTCCACAGATACTTCGAGGCCTTTTTATCAACAGTTTGATTGCCCTTTTACTGTCTTTACCACTGCGCTGATCGCTTTGTGTGTGTGTGTGTGTTTTTTTCATTCAGGCGGGTGATGCTCTGATTCAGCTTTATAATCATTTCATCTCTGATTTTGAGACAAAGATCAATCTTCTTAAATTTGCTCACTTCACAGTCGTAGTTTCACGCCAGTATTTGGACAAGGATGCAGGTATAAACTATCTTGAAGGCGTAATTTCAAAACTGCGTGATACCCCGGAATCGCGGATTGAAGAGCCCATTCTGTATGTAAAGATGCAGATAGCAGCATTTCTTCTTGAGAAAGGGAATCAAAAGGATTGTAAGAAGCTGCTAGAAGAGGGCAAAACCACTTTGGACAGCATGGTTGATGTTGATCCTTCTGTGCATGGTACCTATTACTGGGTGTGTTCTCAGTATCATAAGTCCCGTCAAGACTACTCAGAATTCTACAAAAGTGCTCTTCTTTATCTTGCATACACAACAGTCGAGTCACTTTCAGAACCATTCAAACAGGTTTTACATATTACTCCCTGCTTATATTTTGATACCAATAGATTGGGCTTATTCTTACAGTTTCTGATAGGGTTTATATATGAGTTTCAGAACCTGGCATTTGACCTCTCACTTGCTGCTTTATTGGGTGAAAACATTTACAACTTCGGGGAGCTACTTGCCCATCCGATCGTAAGTACAAGTTTTGCACTCGATTGTTCGTGATGTCTTCTTTAGAACTGAGTCCTTGATTTTGAATTGTCTTGTCTAGGACTTTAATTTTGTCCATACGGAAGATTTTAGAATGCCATTGCTATAATCCAATGCAAATTTGCTAAGCTGGATCAATGTGTTTTTCTTATATATGGCATATGAATCATTGACTTCACTTGACATGAAAATACAGCCTGATAAATAAACTTTGCTGTATTCATGAACCAAACTCGTGGCCATACCTAACAGCTTGAATAGTCAAATTTATCTTCACTATAGTGCAATTGCTTTGAGAATTCGAACTGATTTCCATTGTTGACATCATGTAGATCCATAGCCTTTTGGGAACTCAGGCTGAGTGGATATTTCATATGTTGCAAGCTTTCAACTCTGTGAATCTAGCCTTGTACCAAGAAATCTGCAAAGCTCATAACACCGCTTTGAGTGCACAGCTTGCATTGGTGCAAAACGAGATGAATCTTATTGAAAAGATCAACATTCTTTGCTTGATGGAAATCATTTTCAGGTAATTCTCGTGGTCATCTGGTGCTATCATGAGCGAAGCTTAGTTCAGTAACAGCTTTGTCTACCTGCAGTCGATCATCTGAAAACCGCACGATCCCAATGCGGGATATAGCAGAACAGACCAAGCTCTCTGTTGAAGATGTGGAGTATCTACTAATGAAGTGCCTCTCTGTAAGACCTACCCTCCAAAAACGGTGCTTGGCCCTTTTTGTTCTTGTGGCAGTATCATCATGGTCTTTTGACATTACTATGTTTTTTTTCTTCAGGCTCGTCTTATAGAAGCCATAATTGATCAGGTCGATGGAGTTGTCCATGTTTCATGGGTTCAACCAAGGGTGTTGGGCATAGACCAAGTGAAATCCTTGCGTGACCGCTTGGATACATGGATTGGGAAGGTCAATACGACCTTGCTTTCTGTTGAAGCTGAGACACCAGATTTGGTATCTTCGTGATGTTCTACTCCTCTCGAAGGATCACTGTGATATAATCTGATGTGAACGAAGTCATTAGATATTTATCGGGTTGTCCGCCTGTAACGATTGCTGTAACAGTGTAACCTCGTTGCTTCAGTTTTACAGTGTACATTCTTATGGAACCGTTGCTTCGCAGAATGCTTCAGCTGACTCTTAGCTTAAGGTGCGATCTTATTTTTTTTTTAAACAATAAGACACCGAACCGAAACAAGCATTCAGCCATTCACCTACGTCTACGCTCGACGATTAAGTATTCTCAAATCACAAGGAATCAGCATAAATGACTTAAGATTTCGAGGGAATTCCATAGCACTTCTCCAAAAGCCAAGGATTAGAAATCAAAACTTAACTGTAACCATCTTACATACATCTCAATACAATGAGAATGGCGATATCCAAATGCTAAACAAAATTTGCCAACATCGTGTTGCTAGTGTCCACTACTATATATATCCATATGAACCATAACGAATCAGTGGTCACAAATCACACTAGTCAGCATATATGACTTCCAGCATTTTCAAGGAATCCATAGCATTTTTGCAAAAGACGGGGGTTAGAACACAACTCAGCTGTGACTACTATCCTACACCTATATCTCAATACAATGGAATGGCGATAAGCAACTGCTAAACAAAATTTGCCAGCACCATGTTGCCGGGGCCTAGTACATAGAGTATAACTGTAAGAACAAGGATTTGGTTCAGATTTGAGAAGAGTGTGGGCCTTCTAGTTCTGATCTTGGACAATTATCTGATTAACCACGCCAACAGCAATCGTGCGCCCAGATGACCTCAAGTATGCCCTCCCAAGAGCACGGCTCTTAGAGAATTCCTGAACACAGACAGCTCCATCTAGTGTGACCTGAAAAATTGCAAGAAAAACAGTACACTGGTATGTGAAATGTATGATCGTTGGGTAGTCTAAAAGAAAGCCATTCACAGTTATCCATTTCATTTATTACCTGTATAAGAGCATTCTGCTTGGATTTAAGAAATCGAGGTGCCGATTTACTTGGTTTGCCAGTCTTGTCAAGTAATGCAATGATTTTTGTTACTCTTGCGGCCTCCTTCACATGATGTATGTGAAATTCCACCTAGGTCCAGTCATCCAGAACATTGTTATGATATGCTGGTAAAAGCTAATCAAGCAGAATTTGTCATAATTTTACCTGAGAGCCAACAAGAATAGGAGTAGTGATGTCCAGGACTAGAACCTTCAGCTCCAAGTGGTTAGCTACAGCCACAGGGAAACCAGGGTGGCAAAGAACCCCGCCAGGTATTAGTTGACTTCCATCAATACCCTGTAAACAAATCGCCACATTATCACCAGCTCTCGCTATGGTGCATGAATTGGAGTCCCGCTCAATGGTCTTCACAGTCGCCTCTTGCCCAGAAGGTAGAACTAACACCTGCAACAGGAAATAAAGGATGTCACAGAAAAATATAAGCATCACCATATAATTCACGACCATTCAACTGAACAGTAAAGAAAGAAGTGGGAAAGGAAAAAATTTCCCCAGGACATTATTAAACAACTTAGATGCAGCTAAATTCCCGTATCTTGATACTGAAAGGTCAAGGATTAGCATCACATGGCCAAGATCATGGTTTTAAACTTTTAATAAATATACTGGAACCTTATCCACTTCATATCAAATTCTCAATGCAATAGTGGATCATTTAATCATTTAACGCGTCTGCAGGGAAGAGAAGCTCCATAGGAACATACCTTAGAACCATTTTGAATGGCTCCAGTTTCCAATTTTCCATAAGCTGCCCATTGTCCTGTTGACTGAGACTTTATAACATCACAGATTGGAAGAATCAAGGGCATCGAAACATCCCGAGAAGGAAGCTGCAGGGAATCTATAGCATCCAAGAGGCAAAACCCTTGATACCTAACAGGATATCTCCATTTTAGATACACAAAAGAAACAGCATACTCCTAATCACATAGAAACCCTTCGTGGCCAACAAAAAAAAAATATAACATTCTTCCCATACATGTTCAAGGTCCACACTCTCAAATTTGACCAAATAGGCGCTGTGAAAATATACATGTGATGATTGAAAAAGGCTACTGAGTAGTAGAAACCAATTTTTTTATTAAAAAACAACATTGAACATTTAACTGCAGGCATAGTTCATTTAAGAGTAGTGAGAAGCTGTTCTCCAAAACATTGACAGGTTTTAGTATGAAATTAACCAAACAACATTAACATGAAAATCCATAGCAGCATAGCTGTTCACAACCATTTGCTCCAAATATGGATAAGCAAATTGCCAGCAAACTACAGTCTCTTTTACTTGTAGTTAAAGAGATGGACAATCTCCAAACACTTCCACCTTTTTCCTGATTACATGTAGAAAAAATATATATACAGCGTTCAATTCTCTCCAGACAACATCAGTCGTCATTTGATATATGTAGTTCAACTTCTTAAATTTAATTACTTAGATCAAAATGATGAAAGTGACATGTAGATATGTCTTGAAAAACAAATGACAATATTACATATTTACATTTATAACCAATATATTACAATGGAATTCAGCATCACAGTTCACACTTTAGAGATTGTATTGATGCTCAAAACGACATTGACCGAAGCGAGTATAACTACTGTTAGTGATAATCGCCTAAGATAGTTTCATGCAAGGCAGCAAGAGGAACTATTATACATTGCTATACAGTCCAGACGATGTCTATTTTGGACTGTGGTAGTATTAGAGATATGAGCACCACAAAACATGTATACGCTGAAGCAATTTTTACAACACTATTCAATCCATGAGATGATATAGATTTAAGATCCATTTGCAACAATAGGTTTGAACTTTGAAGCGCCTTCTAAACAGAAAGGAACGATAAGTCATAAATTTCAGACTACTCGTAGGAGGTCATAAGCTAGACAACCTCATCATTGTAATGTAATTATCGACATGGAACAAAAGTTCACCTGATATCGAACTTACCACAAGGTTAAACGAGCATCTGAAGGAGCATTGATCAAATTTTGGTTTTCTACAACACTAAGAGGAATCCAGGTAATAGCTGAGTCCTTGAAGTTGCATGACCGCAGGAAACTACCAAGTTGTAGTTTGATGAAATCAAACCTTTCTTTTGCATACACAACAGCATCCATCTTGTTGACTGCGACAACAAGCTGTTCGACACCAAAGCTTCTAACAAGCTGAGCATGCTCTTTAGTCTGGCCAACACCTTTTCCTCCTTCACCGTCCATGCCAGCTTCAAAAGAACCAGTGGAAGCATCGACGACAAGAATAGCTGCATCAGCTTGTGTTGCACCAGATATCATATTTGGCACAAAATCTTTGTGGCCAGGTGAGTCAAGTAAAACTACACGGAATTTCTTAGTCTCCAAATAAGCCACAGCCACAGTCATTGTCACACCCCGTTCCCTTTCTTCACTGCTCTCATCCATGGCCCATGCAAAAGCAAATGACCCCTTCCCCTAAAAAAATGCAATATAAAACAGACAGTTATTACACACATTAAGAAATAGAGTGGCTTATATGAAAGAGGGACCAACATACTTTCTCTTTCGACTCCTTTTCATTCTTGTGCATAACTTTTTTTGATATCCTTCCTAAGAGATGCAGTAATCTCCCAGATAGTGTCGACTTCCCAGAATCAACATGACCAACCTGCCCACATTGTTCAAAGTCACTTCCCTTCAGACATCGTACATGTAGAAGAACAACAATGCCAAATAATAGATACTGTATTTACAACAGAAGTTGGGTGATGACCTACTATTGCAAGGTTTAGTTGGCTCAGCACCCCTGACTCCGGATCAGCTAACATCCACTTCTCAGGCTTATACTCTTCAGACAAACAAGGTTTTGTAACATTCACATTGTTGTTGTCTACATTTAGCTGGCCTAGGTCAGAAGAGAGTTTCTGGATCACATTGTCATTCTGTGAAGAACTGCTAGCCCCGCCACTCTGGTTACCCTTCGGCTGAAAACCATCGGAAGCCAACAGAGCTATCCTTTCCACAGGTACTTCAGAAAGTACAGGTGTTTTTCTTCTTTTTTTCAGCACCTAGTGAGCTTCCAGCAGATGTTAACTGCATGGAATTGGCTGTTGAGATGCACAAAACAATTAGAATTGAGGAAACAGGAAAAAAGATAACTACCTGTTAATAGAATATGCAGCATATCAACTTTAGTTTCGCACATCAATCAATCTTAATACAAGAACACCTCAATTCAGAAAGCGTGCCAAGCAAGATATTGACTGCAAAGCCATTGAACAAGCAAACCATTTCTTTAGTGTATATAGACAATGTTTAGCAATTAGCATCCAAAAATACTTACGGATAGCCCAATGCTATGGACTGCAATAGCAACAAAGGTCTTCAACTAGATTGGGATTGACAGAAAAAAAAAAGTCCACAAAGCCATGGGAACATCAAACGTCGGTCCGTAGTGGGAAAAAAGAAAACCAAGATCCTTTTCGGCACATACGAGAAGCAAATGTGCATGGTTATACTGCTAGTCATTATTTTTCCCTTCCATTTTTCCTATTTATTTGGATGATTAGGAAGAAGCAACCAACTCGATAGTACATGCCAACTGAGTTCTTAGTTAGACATATGAACAATCTAATAATCTATACAAATGATGCAAATTTGTATCAATAATACATTTATCATAAGACATACTAGCATGCTTTCTCGCAGAATCACCATCAGAATCCAGAGAACGAATCTTCACTGGCGTCCTGGCAGAATTGGTTTTTGACACAGCAGATGTCCTTGGCTCACTTGACACTGCAACGGCTGCATCTGACAGAACAATGATAACATGTAAGGAAACATTACGATTCCTTGTATACTTATAAACAGAATCAGAATTGTTGAAGCATGTGTGACTCTGATACCTTTTAACAGACCATCCTTCGCAGATTTGACAAAGGTCTCACGGAAAACCCCACACATCTCACAGTACACCATGCTTTCATGATTACTGAACGTGCACATGGAACATGTCCAATGAACCGGCACTGTACTTGAGGACTTCTTCAATGATTCTATGAAAGATATTGGCAACAAATATTAGAGATCAATGAGCCATATACTCATATTACAGTCCATTGGGTTGTACTAGCAGAGAAACTCCTCAAAACTAAACCATGCAATAAGGACATAAAGTGCAACACATGTAAAGCATAGACGTTTGAAGATCCAAAGGATACCAATCAAATCAATTAGCTGGATGACGCCAAAAAATCATTTCCGTAGCTCAGGATGTTAAAAACAATACTATGCATGTTCACCACATGCCCACAATCCGGCAAACAATCAGCAGCGATACCTGCTAGAAGAGTGGTAACCTGCTAAGCCCCATACATTTTCATACTGCACAAGGTTTTTGTTTAAATTTTGACTGCTGACTCGATGTGTGAAAATTGACCTCAGAATGCAAATATGCATGATGCCTTCAGGCAACGAATATGCAACACAACATCTCCATAGCACAGCATAAGAGGATGCAAATTTTGCATGTAGTAAATCACTGTTTCAATTTCACATACAGAATGCTACATCTACAATAAAACTGGGCACAATTACATGCAACCCACATCAAGCAGTTGAGCCTATCAGCAGTTGGTGACCAAAATAGGCAGTAGAAATTAATGCAAGACAACGAAATAAACACTAATCAGCTGGGCAGCCATTGATTTGAGCAATAGAACAGCTGTTGTGAAAAAATAGGCACATTTCCGATTGTCTCAATCAGACTATAAAGCAGCTCTAGTAACCATTGCCACCTCTTTAGAGATGATATATTGATATGGATAAAGCCAGAAGA